>NC_057713.1:70476056-70496061 GCF_004010195.1 Chiloscyllium plagiosum
CTGGCCTTCCTCTTCCCGTTCGGGAAGGCCCAGCAAACGAATATTTTTTCGGCGGCCTCGATTATCGAGGTCGTCAATATGATTTTCCAAGGTCCGGACTCGCTGCTCGAGGGTCCGGACCTGATCCACGGCCGATTGAGTGGTTGTCTCCGAGGTCGCGGCCTTTAGCTCCGCCCCTCCGACTCGGCGTTGAATTTCATCAATTTCACGGTCGTGCTTCTTCAGCGCGGCCGAGAGCGACTCCCAACGATTCCTGGATTCGACGATAAAGGCATCGATCTTCGAGTCAAGCTTGGAAAGCATTTCTGCATGACTTGCTACTGTAGGTAAGTCCCCCGGGGCGGCTGTGGAACTTGCTACTGTAGGTAAGTCCCCCGGGGCGGCTGTGGACGCCTCTGCTGCAGCTGGAGAGTGCGGGGGAGGGGTTCCTGCTTGCTGAGAGCTGCGGGCTCCCTTCCCTTTAGTCATTTTAACTTAGGATAAAGTTGCTTAAATGTAATATTACACAACTAATTGAGTTACTAAACTATTATATTTGATTTATAAATGATTTGGTGAGCTTGGTAGGGGGTAGGTGACCCACTGTGCCCACGTCTTGGGAGGAGCACTATAGACTCAGTCTTACTGGGTCGCCGCCATCTTGGATCCCCTCACTCCTTTCATTCTTAGCAATGATGACCGAATGACGGTCACTCTTTGTTCCATTAATCAATCAGGTGAACCTAGGCCTATTCTTGCTTTAGAATTCCTTCCTTTAAGCTTTCTTGGTTTTTTTGTGTTTTTCCCAGTGAGAGGGAGATTTTCTTTCTGTCTGCAGACTGCTTCTCTTGGCACTTTTTAACAATCTGCAACCCGATCAATCAGAGGGCTAAATTTCCTGACCTCGAAATATTCTTTGTACCACCTAGTCTCAAATTCTCCGTCTTGCGACAAGCAGCATTATTTTTCATATTTGAACAATACACAAATCTTAAATAGCATAAATAATTGGAGAAGGATCACTGAAGAACGGCACGGTGGCACAGTGGTTAACACTGCTGCCTCACAGCCTAGGTTAGAAGTTCGGCACAACATCGTGGGCCGAAGGGCCTGTTCTGTGCTGTATTGTTCTATGTTCTATGTTCTATGTTCTAAGAAGTGTCATTGGACCAGAAGCATTAACTTTGCTTTCTCTCCACAGATACCACCAGACCTGCTGAGTTTCTCCAGCAATTTGTTTGTTTTTGTTTCAAATCTGTTTTGTTTCAAATCTGTAGCACTTGATTTTCAAGTTGCACAACTCTCCCAGTTTTTCAGTTATCTGTCCAATTTCCGTTTCAGTTTGTAGTTGCCAATAAAGTATTTGTCTCTTATAGCGCAAACCCCTAGAAGCTTGTTAGGAGAATATTTTCATATGATTTTATGTGAACATTGCTGGCTAAGCCAGTGTTTGTCACTCATTCCCAGTTGCCCTGGTGAAGGTGGTGGTGAGCCACTTTCCTGAAACTGCAGTCCTTCAGCTGTTTTGCAATTGTTTCAAAATCTGACTGAGAAGTGTTGGTGACGTAGTTTGATGTCAGGATTGTAACCCCAGGATATTGATATTCACCCACTGAACATCAAGGGACGCTTGTTATATTCATGCTTGTTGAAGGTGGCCATTGGCTGGCTCTATTGTGAGATGCATGTCATTTGCCATTTGTCACGTACAGTCGTAGAGATATACAAGAGATCCTTTGGTCCAACTCATCCATGCTGCCCAAATATCCTAGATAAATATAGTCCCATTTTCCAGCATTTAACCCAAATCCCTCTAAACCCTTCCTAATCATATACCCATTCTGATGCCTATTGAATGTTGTAATTGTACCAGCCTCCTCCACTTCCTCTGGCAGCCCATTCCACACATGCACCATCCTCTGCATGAAAAGGTTGCCCCTTAGGTCCCTCTTAAATCTTTTCCCTCTCACCTTAAACATATGCTCTCTAGCTTTGGACACCCCCACCCTGGGGAAAAGACCTTGTCAATTGATCCTATCATGCCTTTACGATTTTATAAACCTCTATAAGGTGACCCCTGAGCCTCCGTTACTCCAGGGAAAACCGCCCTAAATCTATTCAACCTCTCCCTATAGCGTAAATCCTCCAACCTTAGCAACATCCTTGTAAATCTTTTCTGAACCTTTTCAAGTTTCACAACATCCTTCCAATAGTTGGGAGAACAGAATTGCATACAGTATTCCAATGGTGGCTTAACCAATGCAATATGTCTTTCCAACTCATATACTTAGTGCACTGACTGCAAAAGGCAAGCATACCGAATATTGTCTTCACTATTTTATCTACTTGTGGACTACACTTTCAGGGAACATTAAATCTTCTCCAAAATCATTTTGTTTACCAACAATCCCTTGGACCTTACTATTAAGTGCATAAGTCCTGCCCTGATTTGCCTTTCTAAAATGGAGCACCTTGTGTTTATCTAAATTAAACTCCACTGCCACTCAGCTCAGTGTTCCATTTGATCAAGGTTCCATTGTACTCTGAGGTAAGCTTAGTTGCCCACTGCATCTCCAATTTTGATATCATCTGCAAACTTACTAACCATACCTCATCTGTTCTCATCCAAGTTATTTATATAAATGGCAAAAAGTAGTGGACCCACACTGATCCTTGTGGTTACAGGTTTCTAGTCTGAAGAGCAACCCTCCCCCACCACCATTTGTCTTCTACCTTCCAGCCAGTTCTGTATTCAAATATCTAGTTCTCCATCTATTTTGTGTGATTTACTCTTGCTAACCAATCTACCATGAGGAACTTTGTCGAACATCTTACTGAAGTCCATCTAGATGATGTCACCATTCTGCCCTCATCAATCCTCTTTGTTACTTCTTCAAAGAACATGGCAGAAAGCCATGTTGACTCTCTGTAATCAGTCCTTGCCTTTCCAAATGCATATAAATCCTGTCCCTCAGGATTTGCTCCAATAAATGTCCACCAACAATGTTAGTGTTACCAGTCTCTCTCATTTCCTGGCTTTTCCTTATCACCTTTCTTAAATAGTGGCACCACATTAGCCAATCCACAGTCTTCTGGCACCTCACCTGTGGCTATTGATGAAAGAAATATCTCAACAAGGGGCCCAGCAATGACTTCCCTGCGTTCCTACTGAGTTCTAGGATACACCTGATCACATCGCAGGGATTTAGCCACCTTTTGTATCTTAAGCTGTCCAGCACCACTTTCTCTGTAATATGGATATTTTTGAATATATTGCTGTTTATTTCCTCATGTTCTCTATCTTCCATATCTACCTCGACAGTAAACATTGATGCAAAATACTCATTTAGTGTTTCTCCCATCTCCTGCAGTTCCACACGTAGGTGTCCTTGCTGATTTTTAAGGAGCCGTGTTCTCTCCGTAGTTATCCTTTTGTCCTTAATGTATTTGTAGAATCCCTTTGGATTCTCCTTAACCCTATTTGCCAAAGCTATCTCATGTCTGCTTTTTGCCCTCTTGATTTGCCACTTGAATATACTCCTACTCTCTTTATACTCCTATAGGGATTCACTCGATCTCTACTTTCTGTTCCTAGAGTCATAAAGATGTGGAACATGGAAACAGACCCTTCGGTCCAACCCGTCCATGCCAACCAGATATTCCAACCCAATCTAGTCCCATCTGTCAGCACCCGGCCCATATCCCGTCAAACACTTCTTATTCATATACCCATCCAAATGCCTCTTAAACGTTGCAGTTATACCAGCCTCTACCACTTTCTCTGGCAGCTCATTCCATACACGTACCACCCTCTGCGTACAAAAGTTGCCCCTTAGGTCTCTTTTATATCTTTCCCCTCTCACCCTAAACCTATGCCCTCTAGTTCTAGACTCCCCCACCCCAGGGAAAATACTTTGTCTATTTATCCTATCCATGCTCCTCATAATTTTGTAACCTCTATAAGGTCACTCCTCAGCCTCCGATGCTGCAGGGAAAACAGCCTCAGGCTGTTCAGCCTCTCCATATAACTCAAATCCTCCAACCCTGGCAACATTCTTGTAAATCTTTTCTGAACCGTTTCAAGTTACACAACATATTTCCAATAGGAAGGAGACCTGACATATACTTTCTTCTTATTCTTGACCAAAACTTCATTTCTATAGTCATCCCGCATTCCCTACACCTACCATCCTTGACCTTCACCCTAATAGGGACGTACTGTCTTTGGACTCTCGTAATCTCATGTTTTGAATGTTGTGCAGTTCTTGCTGCATTTGGAAATGGATGCTTCAGTTTTCGAGGAATCGCAAGTGGTGCTGAACATGGTGCAGTCATCAGCAAACATCCCCACTTTGACATTATGGTGAAGGGAAGGCTGTTGAATCACCTGGGATGGTTGGGCCACAGACTCTATGCTGATGAACACGTGCAGAAGTGTCCTGGAGCTGAGATAACTGACCTGCAACAATCGCAACCACCTTCCCAGTTTTCCCCAATTGCCGTTTACTCCAGTTGACGCCACACTGGATCACCTGCAGCCTTGATGTCAAGGTCACTCAGTCTTATTTCATTTTTTGGGTTTAGCTCTTTTGTCCATGTTCGGGTCAAAGTTGTAATGAGGTCAGGAACTGATTGGCACTGGCAGAATCTAACCGAAACATCAGAGAGCGGATTATTGCATAAATATCACTTGATAATACTATTGACAACTGTTTCCATAACTTTGCTGACGATCAGGCGCCTTTGGATTTGTCCTGTTTTCATGGACTGTACCTTTTTGGGTAGTTTCCACATTCCCATGTCAATGTCAGTTTTGTTTCTATGCTGGAGCAGCTTGATTGGGAAGCATAGGTCTTCAACCTCTCCTTTTGCAGTACCCAGTGCTTTCAGTGTTTCAAGATACTGCATGAATGAATTGAATTGGCTCTGTTTTTTATCATCAAGATCCAAGATCTATCCTTAACTTGACAAATATCCATGGGTGTTTTCCTTCTAACTGAGACCACTGAGTATGATGAGGTGACAGCACGTTCTGGTGGATGTCATCACCGGATCTTGAAAGGAGTAGCCAGTGAAATAGTTTGATGTGTTGATTTTAATTTTGGCAAGGTTCCTTTAGATTAGAAAATAGCTAATGTAGCTCATTCATTCAACAATTATGGGAGGCAGAAAGCAGGCAATTATGGCCAGTTAGCTTCACATCTGTTATAAGAAAAATGATAGAAGCCATTTTAAAAAACAGAGCAACTTCAAGATAATCAGACAGAGGCAACTTAATTTTGTCAAAAATGAAGTCATATTTACCAAATTTATTGGAGTTCTTGGAAGAAATAACTTGTGATATAGGTACAGCGGAATCAGTGGCTATATTAAATTATGTTTCCTGAAGACTTCTTAATAAGGTGCCACACGAAAGGCTTTTGTAGAAGATGCACAATTGAAAGCATACTGTTCGGGTGCATAATGGCCTGGTTTGGAAAATGCTCTGTCCAGGATTGTAGGAAACTACAGAGGATGGTGTGCCCAGCTCAGGCCATCATGGGAGCCAAACTCCATGGACTCCATTTACACAGCTCGCTGACATGGAAAGGCTTCCAACATCATCAAAGACCCTTCATACCCCGATAATCTCCTACAATCTCTTCCGTCTGGTAGAAATACAAAAGCCTAAACACATGCACCAGTAACTTCAGGGACAGCTTTTTACTAACCATTATTAGATTGATAAATGGACTGTCTATCCTCAAATAATACTGATTTTTCTAACTATGATCTCTCTTGTATGCCCTGTGTAATGTTACCTGTATGCCTTTGTCTAGATCTTTTGTTCTGTGCACCCTTGCTTACTATAATCTGCCTGTACTGCTAGTAAACAAAGCTTTTCACTGTACTTTGGCACATGTGACTATAAATCAATCAAAAACTTTTGGAGTCGGGGATAACATTGGCATGGATAGAAAATTGGCTGGCTTACAGAAAACAAAGGTTGAAGATGAGAGTGCTTTTCAGACTGGTAAGATGTCACATATGTTGTGCCCTTTCCAATTTATTACAATGATTTGGATGAAGGGGCAGAGGGTGTAGCAGGTAAATTTGCAGGTGATACCAAGATAAGTAGGAAAGTGAGTTGTATAAGGAGATAAGGAACTTGCAAAAAGATATAGATAGATCTTTGCCCACTCACTTAACCTATCAAATGGAGAATTATGTAGGAAAATGTGAAATTGTCCATTTTGGCAGAAAGGATCAAAAAGCATATTATATAAATAATGAGAAGTTCCAGTTCTCCAAGTTGAAGATACTTTGGCTGTCCTAATGCATGAATTATGGAAAACTGATATGCAGGTACAGCAAGTAATCAGGAAAGCTAATAGAATGTTATGATTTACTTTGAGGGGAATTGAATGCATGAATAGGCACATTATGCTTCAGTTACATTGGACATGGGTGAGAATGCATCGAGAGTACTATGTACAGTAGAATCACAGAAATGTAAAATGCTTACAGTGTGGAAAGAAGCCATTTAGCACATCGAGTCTGCACTGTCCCTCTGAAGAGTATCCCAAACACCTGCCCTATCCGCATAACCCCATATTTAGCGTGGCTAATCCACCTAACCTTTGGACAGATAAGCAAGTACTTGTCACTGCACCTATGAAAGGGTGTTAACACATTGGAAGCAGATCCTGAGAGGACTGGGTAGATATTGAATGAATGTTTCCTCCTTTGCGTGAAGCCAGAATAAGGGGTTATAGCTTAAAAATAAGGGGGCACCCATTTCAGGTATATATGAGGAAGATTTTTTTACTCTTAAAGGGTTGAGTTTTTAGAATTCTCATTCTTAAAAGACAGTGCTTACAGAGTCTTCAAATATTTTTAAGGTAGAGTTCAATAGATTCTGTATTCCCCAGGGGGAGAAAGATTATCGGGGGTATGCCGGAATGTAGATTTGAGGTTAAAATCAGATTAGCCATGATCTTATTGAATGACAAAGCAAGTTTGAAGGGCTGAGTTGTTCCTCATTCATTTGGCAGATCCTGTTCATATGTGAAATTCAAACGTTTGTGTGAGAAAGGTACTTGATCTTGAAAGATCAGAGCTGGGACTAATTGTATTATTCCTCAAATAGCAGTCACATTACATTACTGCATCTTGGCTAACAGAGAGGGAATGCTGTACAAATTTTAGCTCCTTGGTATTTGTAGAAGAATCAATTACACTTCTGAGAAGGGATGATATACTAAATGTGTTAAAAAATTAGGCTTTGTATATTGGAATACAAAAGGGGCAGTCTCATTACTAAGAGCATGCTTTAGACCCCCAAATTGTGGGAGGGAGATAGAAGAACATACATGTAGACAAATTTCTGCCAGGAGGAATAAGAGAGCACAATAGTAAGAAACTTTAAGTATCCTAATACCAACTGGGTTGCAAACAATATAAGGGGCATTAAGGGTGAAAAATTCATGCACTGGGTCCAGGAGAAGTTTTTGAACCCATCAAGAGGAAACACAATTCTAGATTTAGTTTTGAGAAATAAAGATGAACAAGTACATGATTACAGTGGGTGACCATATAAGAGATGGTTTTATTGCAATTTGGTTTTATTTAGTAATATTACTGAAAAGGGTGGAGATAAATCAGGAGTAAAAGTTTTAAACTGGGGGAAGGCAAATTTTACAAAATTGAGAAGATATTTGGCGAAGAAGGCCTAGACTGGAGTGTGAGAGGATAAACCGGTGGTAAACCAATGATTAAATAGAAAACAAAAGCTTATGATAGTCACAAAAATCTCGACACTGCAGATGGTGTAGAGGTTTATAGAAATTACAGATCAAGCAAAAAATAAATAAGGAAATCAGTTTTTGCTACTGCTGTTGAGGAGGTTTTTAACTAATGTGGCAGGGGGCTGGGAAACAACAGGGAAGACTAGATTAGATTAGATTATATTACAGTGTGGAAACAGGCCCTTCGGCCCAACAAGTCCACACCGACCCGCCGAAGCGCAACCCACCCATACCCCTACATTTACCCCTTACCTAACACTACGGGCAATTTAGCATGGCCAATTAACCTGACCTGCACATCTTTGGACTGTGGGAGGAAACCGGAGCACCCGGAGGAAACCCACGCAGACACGGGGAGAACGTGCAAACTCCACCCAGTCAGTCGCCTGAGGCGCGAATTGAACCCTGGTCTCTAGCGCTGTGAGGCAGCAGTGCTAACCACTGTGCCACCGTGCCACTACTAGACAGTAGGTAGAAACTGGAGACTGTAAGGATCACTAAGTTAGCATTATCAAGGGGAGGAGTAGACAGAGAGCAGATGAACGCAAAAGTGGCCTGAAGTGCTTTAATGCAAGGAGTATAGTGGGTGCAGCAGATGAACTTAGGGCTTGGATTGGTGCCTGGGAGTATGACATTATTGAGATCACAGAGACTTGGTTGAAGGAAGGGCATGATTGGCAACTAAATGTTCCAGGGTATAGACGGTTCAGACAGGACAAGAGGGGAAGTAAACGAGGGGGAGGAATTGCATTGCTGATCAGAGATGATATCCCGGTTGTGCTAAAGGAGGACACTATGGAGCGCTTGAGCAGTGAGGAGTTATGGTGGAGCTGAGAAATAAGAAGGTTGCAGTTACATTGTTGAGGTTGTATTACAGGCCTCGGAACAGTGAGCGTGAGGTAGAAGAACAAATAGGTAAATAGATTATGGAAAGATGTACAGTCAACAGTGTGGTGGTGATAGGAGATTTTAATTTTCCCAACATTGACTGGGATACACTTAGTGTCAGAGGCCTGGATGGGACAGAATTTGTAAGGAGCATCCAGGAAAGTTTTCCAGAGCAGTATGTCAATAGTCCGACAAGGGAAGGGGCCATATTGGATCTGGTGTTGGGGAATGAGCCAGGCCAGGTGGTAGAAGTTGCAGTGGGGGATTTCTTTGGGAAAAGTGACCACAGTTCTGTAAATTTTAGAATACTCCTAGACAAAGAGGAGAGTGGTCCGAAGGGATAAGTACTAAATTGGCCCAAGGCCAATTATATCAAAATTAGGCAGGAGCTGAGAAATGTGGATTGGACACAGCTATTTGAAGGGAAGTCCACATTTGATATGTGGGAGGCTTTCAAAGATAGGTTGAAGATAACGCAGGTTAGGCATGTTCCTTTGAAAACAAGGGATAGGAAAGGCAAGATTCGTGAACCGTGGATGACAGGCGAAATCGTGCGACGAGCCAAGAGGAAAAGGGAAGCGTACATAAAGTCCAGGCGGCTAAGAACAGAACAGGTCTTGGAGGAATATCGGGAGAGTAGGATCAATCTTAAACGAGGAATCAAGCGGGCTAAAAGGGGTCATGAAATAACTTTAGCGAGCAAAATTAAGGAGAATCCCAAAGCCTTTTATTCTTATATAAGTAGCAGGAGGGTAAACAGAGAAAGGGTTGGTCCACTAAAGGATAAGGAAGGAAGGTTGTGTGTTGAACCTGAGAAAATGGGTGAGATTCTCACTGGTTACTTTGCATCAGTGTTCACTGAGGAATGGGAGGTGATGAATGCTGAGATTAGAGATAGAAGTTTGTTTACTCTGGATCACGTTGACATAAGGAGGGAAGATGTGTTGGGTGGGCTAAAGGATATTAAGGTGGCCAAATCACCAGGACTGGATGGGAACTGCCCCAGGTTGCTGAAGGAGGCGAAAGAGGAAATAGCTGGGGTCCTGACAGATATCTTCGTCGCATCCTTAAACACAGATGAGGTGCTGGAGGACTGGACGGTTGCTCATGTTGTGCCCCTGTACAAGAAGGGGAATAGGGATATTTCAGGTAACTACAGACCAGTGAGCCTGACATCCGTGGTGGGAAAGTTGCTGGAGAAGGTACTAAGGATAGGATCTATTTATATTTAGAAAAGAATAGGTTTATCAGTGATAGACAACATGGTTTTGTGTGGAGGAGATCGTGCCTTACCAACTTAATAGAGTTCTTCGAGGAAGTGACCAAGTTGATAGATGAAGGAAGGGCTATTGATGTCATATACATGGACTTTAGTAACGCGTTTGATAAGATCCCCATGATAGACTAACGGAGAAACTGAAGTCACATAGTGTGCAGGGTGTTCTCGCTGGGTGGATAAAGAACTGGTTGAGCAACAGGAGACATAGAGTAGTAGTTGAAGGGAGTTTCCTCGAAATGGAGAAAGGTGACCAGTGGTGTTCCACAGGAGTCAGTGTTGGGCCACTGTTGTTTGTAATATACATAAATGATCTGGAAGAGAGCACTGTTGGTATGATCAGCAAGTTTGCAGATGACACAAAGATTGGTGGAATAGCAGAAAGCATAAGAGACTGTTAGAGAATACAGGAGGATATAGATAGACTGGAGAGTTGGGTGGAGAAATGGCAGATGGAGTTCAATCCAGGCAAATGCGAGGTGATGCATTTTGGGAAGTCTAATTACAGAGCAAGCTATACTGTAAACGGAAGAGCCTTAGGAAAAGTTGATAGCAGAGAGATCTAGGAGTTCAGGTCCATTGTACCCTGAAGGTTGCTGCACAGGTGGATAGAGTGGTCAAGAAGGCCTTCATCAGACGGGGTATTGAGTATAAGAGCTGGCAGGTCATGTTAAAATTGTACAAGACTTTGGATCAGCTGCATTTAGAATACTGTGCACAGTTCTGGTCGCCACAATGCCAAAAGGATGTGGACGCTTTGGAGAGGGTACAGAGAAGGTTTATGAGGATGTTGCCTGGTATGGAAGGTGCTAGCTATGAAGAGAGTTTGAGTAGGTTAGGTTTGTTTTCAATAGAAAAAAGGAGATGGGGGTTGGGGTGGGGGGAACCTGATTCACAAAATCACAAAGGGTATAGACAGGGTAGATAAAGATAAGCTTTTTCCCAGGGTGAGGGATTCAATAACAAGAGGTCATACGTTCAAGGTGAGAGATGAAAAGTTTAAGGAGGATATACGCAGCAAGTATTTTACACAGAGGGTGGTAGGTGTCTGGAATGCGATGCCATGCTAAATTGTCCATAATGATAGATGCATTAGTCAGAGGGAGGGGTGGGTTACTCTTCAGAGGGTCGGTGTGTGCTTGTTGGGTCGAAGGGCCGATGGGCCTGTTTCCACACTGTAGGGAATCTAATCTAATCTTAAAAAATACCCAAAGACGTTTTGTCAGTATATGAAGAGTCCATGTTGAAATATTGGAAACTGGCCCTTCAGCCCAACAAGTCCACAGCAACTCTCCAAAGAGTAACCCAATCAGACCCATTTTCCTACCCTATTATCCCAAATTTATGCCTGACTAATGCACCTAACCTACACATTCCTGAACAGTATGGGTAATTTAACATGGCCAATTCACCTAACCTGCACATCGTTTGGTTGTGGAACAAAACCGGAATACCTGGAGGAAACTCACACATTCACTGGGAGAATATGCAAACTCCACACAGTCGCCTGAAGCTGGAATTGAACCTTGGTCCCTGGTGTTGTGACGCAGCATGGGCCAGATCGATTATTCCCCAGGATATTGAAGGCGGTTTGGGAGAAAGTTGGAGATGCTCTGATAATTACTTTCCAATCTTCACTAGAAACAAATGAGGTGCAAGAGGAGTGGAGCAATGCAGATGTGGTTCACTTGTTTAGAAAGTGTCCAAAAGAAGTGCCAAACAAATATAAGTCAGTTAATCCTTTTTCGCCGTATCATTTCCATGGTTTGATTGTGTGAAATGCTGCAAGTTAGAAGATGGGAGATATTTAATGACAGAGGAGTTGGTAGTTTCGGATCAGAGGAAATTGCAATGACAACTAAAGAAACAAAAAATATGCTTAGATGAGGTATGAATGATAGCGTGAAGGATAGATTCCTCCAAAAGCTGAACAGACTTAAATCTGCAAGAGTGCAAAGAATAAATCTGGGCTGAAAATACAATCTGAAATTGTTAAACTCATTATTAATTCCAGAAGTCTTAAAAAATTGGATTTTTTTTTAGCTTACTTTCAGTTTCATTGAAACACTGCAGTAGTCCAAGGATAGAGGTCAACATTAGACAGGTTGGAAAATTAAACTGACTGGAACTTTGGGTATTTCTTATTCACTGAATGAAGGTGTTCCACAAAGTGGTCTCTCAATCTCCCTGTTTCCCCCTAGTATTTGCATTATAATTAAACTTGAAAAAGTGCATTTAAGTCTTTGCTTCATATGGAAGTGTCTGAAACCTACAACACTAAAAGGAAGTAAATGGATAGACATTGCAATTTCTCTGGTAGGAAGGGGCATACTTGGGAGTGATTGATGAGTTTTCTAGAGCATCACAAAGGGGGTAGACTTTTCAGATTGCTGGAAGGAAAGAGCAAGATATACTGGATAGTATCACTGAAAATGGCAGAAATAGTGAAGGATAATTTTGAACATGGTGACAGGTGATATGTTGACGTTTGACTCCAAAGTAGAACAACTACACTAAGGAAAATTATAGTTTCTTTAAACTATCTAGTGAATCTTAATAAAAAAAAGAAAATGATTTGATGAGATTGTTGCAAATGTGAGGACTTGATTGTAATTTTCCTGGATAATGAAAAATAATCGTCCATATAATCTGTTTAACTTTGACCTGGAAGCAGTACAACAGAAAGGAAGTTAAGACCAATGCCATGGCAAACCTAAAGGACTGCTGAAAGAGAGAGGAGATCATTGAAAGTACATTTACAAAGAAATATGTGTAGTGAGCACATCCCTCATGATGGAAAGCCAAAGACAACACTGTCACTTTAAAAGATTATTTTCTCCTGGGTTTTTTTTTGAGAAGATGCTGTAAGGCATTGGACGCCGTGCTGCATCTTGACGTAAACAATTTGTGAGGTCTTGGGTTTTTTTTTGGAAAGGTTAGAACAGTGGAAGCAGTGTGGGTGTGGCCAGCTCTCTCAGACCAGGCTTTCTAGATTTTATTTTGTTTTTAGGATGAGTTTTAAGCAGAAGCCTTTAGGGTCTCAAAAGAGTTGGAAACTTCAGTGAATGTCTCCTGGCTGCTATTCTCTCTAGATCTTCTCTTGGTGTTTTTTTTTCCCTCCTGGATTGAAGAACTGCAGGGTGAGAATCTATGCCTGAATTTGACTTTTTGCCAAGGGGTGTGTTTATGGGATGTTAATATAATGGAACAGTTAATCAGTAATAGGCATTGTATCCATTATTCGGTTAAGTTTTCCAACAGTTAAGATATTCTAAATTCATTTTTCATTTGTTTGTATTTTAACTATACTGTTTAAATAAATTTTTTGCTTAATGTTGAGGAATTTGACCAGTTGCTTTGCATTTGGAACACAGCACTACATGTTTACTTTTAAAATGAGGAAAATGTTAATGTTCGTGTACAAGATGATTAGGGGGTTAGATAGGGTAGACAGTATGAACCTTTTCCCGCGTATGGAGTCGGGTATTACAAGGGGGCATAGCTTTAAATTAAGGGGGGGTAGATATAGGACTGATGTTAGGGGTAGGTTCTTCACTCAGCGAGTCGTTAGTTCATGGAATGCCCTGCCAGTAACAGTGGTGGACTCTCCCTCTTTATGGGCATTTAAGAGGGCATTGGATAGGTATATGGAGGATAGTGGGTTAGTGTAGTTTAGGTGGGCTTGGATCGGCGCAACATCGAGGGCCCAAGGGCCTGTACTGCGCTGTATTCTTCTATGTTCTATGTTCTATGTTCTATGTCTAGGTAACCTCCTTAAAATATTTTGAAGGGGTCTGTTCTGGTCCATAACACAGTGTTAGAATGAGAATTGTGAAATGAAAAGCACACTTTTAAGACCTCAACGATGCGTTCTGCCTCTGTACATTGATTCTCTCGCTCCTGCCATCTTCCACCCCTCCCCTTCCTAAAACATCCTTTGTTAATGTTGTCTTTGTATTTTGATGCTTTAGGACACTGTTGGCTATTGGATACCTTTTTATTTTACCATTATGGGATGTCTTTATTCTCATGCTCTCTGCATCTGGTATTACGAAGGATAAATCATATTGATAACGAGTCTTCCATTTTTAAAGTATGCTCTGTAGATCTTGCCTCCTCCCATGAGGGAGAACATACTTTCAACACTAACATTATGAAGTCCTCAGGACTTTTTCAGTCGACACAGCCTTGACCTGTCCTAACATGCTCCCCACTCCAAACCCAAATATAATTCAAGAGAAACTTCTCTGCACCGCTTCCAATGCAATTTTGTCCTTTCTCAATCTTTTTTCCTCTCTACATTCACCCTTGTTCTAACTTCAAATCAAATTGTGTTAGCCACAATGAGTTGCATTCCCACTCATCTTTCCAAGCCTGACTCCAGAATCTACAGCACAAAACCTAGGCTAAGACATCAAGGTAGAATTGAATGAGTGCTATCTTTTGGAGGGGATATCATGCCACTCATCGACATAAAAGACCTCATGACACCATGTGAAGAACAGCCATTCTGCAAAAACGTGCAGAGTGTTCCATTATTTCTGACTGGAGAGTGACGTAGAACCACATGAGTTACCAGCCACTACAGAACGCAAAACAGTATCTAAGTGGTTGGGAATCAACAGTAAAAGCATTTTGAAAGATTTAAAATGCAACCAAATCAAACCACTTTTAATTTCCAAAATAAGGTTGATTACCTGCTCAATCTGCTGTGAGAAGATTGCACCAGAATAATCAAATGGTGCAAATTTGGGAGCAGAATATCTGAGTAGGAAAGTTATGTTCTGGTAATAACTATTTTTTTAAATTAAAAACAGAAACAGCTGGACATACAGGGCACTGCTGGAAAAACAAATAGAAAGAGAAGCTTTCATGGATTTCTTACATCTTTTTGTTATTTATATTTAAAAGAAAAATTTACAGAAATTAGTGAAAAAAGTACATTAGTTCTCTGTAGTGTTAGCTTCAAAATCTGAATGCTCTTGAATAAATATATTTCTGGAACTTCATTTCAAATGTTAGATGCTTGCCTTATGAAGAAATGTTGCCCTCTTATGGTATTTTGAAAGATCAATATTGCGAATAGTTGTACTAGGTTAGAATGCATTCACATTTTTATTCAGAGTTCAATTAAACAGTTTAATTTCTTCCCAGCAAAGGAATACAAAAGTACAGTATCAGTCGAGGTGAGAATATTTGTACTGTTCTGGGAAAGTGCCATGTTTAATTCTGAGATTAACTGTTGTCCAATATGCAGTTATTAACTTTTTTCCTTAAATTTCCACTACAATTCTAGTGATTTAAAAGCTTTAAAATGTTGTATTTTGACCATCAGCCAGTTCTTTCAATCTCAGTCCTATTCATGATACTTTTTTGAAGAATGATGATGTTTTTGACTTCAACATTTGTTGCCTTTGGGTTTTTTAAACTGGTGATTAAGAAACCTAATATCAAAGCATATTATACACTCAGCTCGGTATTATATTTTCCTTTCTTGCCCTTTTTTCCCTCTCTTTCCTAAGGTGCATACTGGGATATGTGCATTCCAGTACCTTGCAGATTAACCATTCATGAACCTTGGCATTTAGTGTCTTTGTCCTGTTCTACAATAGGGATTCCATAGCATGACACTAATCTCCATCCAGCAGCTAGAAGTATGAAGCTGCAGCAGAGATCACCTGAAAGGCAAGAAATATCAGGAACTTCAGTTTCACAGAGATGTTGTGATGCAGAAGGCAGCCCATCGTGTTTGCATCAACCTTCCGAATGAATAATTCAACTTTTGTGATCCTAAAATTGCTGTATAAAAAGATTTTTCTTGTAACTGCATTCCTTCCTTTGTCAATAGATCCTCCAGTTCTGAAATTTTCATAATTGGACCAGTATCTCCTTATCTCCTTAACTACACTGTCTAGATTCCTCACTACCATGAGCACATCTATCCAGTCTCCTCTTGACCTTCCCTTTTCCAAGGAAAGCAGACCCAAATTTTCCAGACTTTCGATTTACCTAATGTTCCTCTTCCCCGGTACTATTATTGTGAATCTTTTTTGAACTTTTCCAATGTGTTCACATCCTTCTTGAATTGTAGTGTCCAGAATTGGATACAGTCCTCCAGTTGAGACAGTACTTCAGTGTTTTATATAATATAGAACATTACAGCGTAGTATAGGCCTTCGGCCCGCGACGTTGCGCCGAACTGTGAAACCTATCTGAAGCCCATCGAAATTCAACTATTCCATTCTTGTCCATGTGCCTACCCAGTGATCATTTAAATGCCCTTAAAGTTGGCAAGTCTACTATTGTTGCAGGCAGTGCGGTCCATGCCCCTACTACTCTCTGAGTAAAGAAACTATCTCTGACATCTGTCCTTTATCTATCACCCCTCAATTTAAAGCTATGTCCACTCATGTTAGTCATCACCATCTGAGGAAAAAGGCTCTCTGTCCAACCTGTCTAATTCACTGATTATCTTATATGTCTCAATTAAGTCACTTCGCAACCTTCTTCTCTTCAACGAAAACAGCCTCAAGTCCCTCAGCCATTTCTCATAAGACCTTCCCTTCATTGCAGGTAACATCCTAGTAAATCTCCTCTGAAGCCTTTCCAAAGCTTCCACATCCTTCCAATAATGCGGTGAGACGAACTGTATACAATACTCCAAGTGTGACCGCATCAGAGTTTTGTACAGCTGCAGCATGACCTCGTGGCTCCAAACCTCAATCCCTCTACCAATACAAGCCTTCTTAACAACACTATCAACCTGGATGGCAACTTTCAGGATCTATGTACATGGACACCGAGATACCTCTGCTCATGTACACTACTAAGAATCTTCCCATTCGCCCAGTACTCTGCATTCCTGTTACTCCTTTCAAAGTGAATCACCTCACACCTTTCTGCATTAAACTCCATTTGCCAGCTCTGCAGCATATCTATGTCCCTCTGTAACCTACAATATCCTTTGTCACTATCCACAACTCTGCCGACCTTAGTGTCATCTACAAATTTACTAACCCATCCTTCTATGCACTCATCCAGGTCATTTATAAAATTGACAAACAGCAGTGGCACCAAAATAAATCCTTGCAGTGCACCACTAGTAACTGAATTCCAGGATGAATATTTCCCATCAACCATCACCCTCTGTCTTCTTTCAGCTATCCAATTTCTGATCCAAACCACTAAATCACCCTCAATCCCATGCATCCACATTTTGTGCAATAACCTACTGTGGGGAACCTTATCAAGCGCCTTACTGAAATCCACATACACCACATAACCGCTTTACCCTCATCCACCTGTTTGGTCACATTCTTAAAGAACTGAATAAGGTTTGTGAGGCAAAATGGTGTTGCCTATCCCTAATCAACTTATTCCTTTCTAGATGATTATAATACCTATCTCTTATAACCTTTTCCAACAGTTTACCCACAACCGAAGTAAGGCTCACTGGTCTATAATTATCGGGGTTGTCTCTACTCCCCTTCCTGAACAAGGGAACAGCATTTGTTATCCTCTAGTCTTCTATTTGTGTAGACAATGACAACATAAAGATCAATACCAAAGGCTTGGCAATCTCCTCCCTGGCTTCCCAGAGAATCCCAGGATAAGTCCCATCCGGCCCAGGGGATTTATCTATTTTTACACTTTCCAGAATTGCTGACACCACTTCCTTGTGAATCTCAATCCCTTCTAGTCTAGTAGCCTGTATCTCAGTATTCTCCTCGACAACATTGTCTTATTCCAGTGTGAATACTGATGAAAAGTATTCATTTAGCGCTTCCCCCATCTCCTCTGACTCCACACACAACTTCCCACTACTATCCTTGATTGACCCTAATCTTACTCTAGTCATTCTTTTATTCCTGATATATCCATAGAAAGCCTTAGGGTTTTCCTTGATCCTATCCGTCAATGATTTATCATGTTCCGTTCTGGTTCTTCTTAGCTCTCTCTTTATGAGGAGAGATTATATAAATTAGGCCTTTTTTCTGTAGAATGTAGGAGGTTCAGGTGTTATCTGACCAAAGTCTTCAAGATAATAACAGGAAAAGACGGTAGATAAGTACAACAATTTCCACTGGTTAGAGATTTTAGAGCTAGGGGGGTATAGTCTAAAAATTAGGGTCAGATCATTCAGGAGAAGTGGTAAAGGATGGTAAAAGTTTGGAACTGTCTCCCACAAACAACTGTTGATGCTAGATCAGATGTTATTTTAAATCTGAGATAGATAAAGTTTTGTTGAGCAGACTTATGAAGGGATCTCGGCGAAAGGAAGGTATGTGGTTAGGCTATAGATCAGTCATGATTTGATTGAACAGCAGCAGAATAGGCTCGAGGGGCAGAATGGCCTATTTCTGTTCCTATATCCAATGCTGGAGAAGGCTTGAGGGGCAGAATGAACTATGTCTGCTCCTGTTTCTTGTGATCTTGTATTTATAATGCCTATGCAATCTTAATTAGACTCGGTGACTTTAAGGAGATAAAACTAAAAATCAGATTTTTCTTTACTTGTTTCAGTTTTCTGGTTATGAGAAAATAAAGTTACTCATTTTTAGCAAATTGTAGATGGTGTAAGTAGTCACTCTGCTATTCTCCATAGCAGAGAAAATTGAATAATGGCAAATGGAATGGTCTTAGAACAGTCAACATTCCACTTCGTGAACAGTTTACCAATGAGATTGTGACGTGTGTAAGTTCCGTTCAGGTGCTTCATTCGTGTTTCTTTTAGACAAAATCCTGTTCAACCTTTCACCCAAATCCACATAACCTCTCCTATTGGGTTTTCATAAGCTTATTAAAAAAGTTCAGCTTCTGAACAACTCAACAATCCATTATTTTTTTACCATAGAAATATCTGCTGAGCAACCCAGCACATCTGAGTGCTGTTGTGGACGAACATTTCTTCATTAATGAAAGCACCTCTCAAATTAGGTAAGTCATGACTTGTTATTTGCTCATGGTACTTTGAAAAATGTGCTGTTTTATGAAGTGGAGCTGTCGATGTTAGACTGGGGTGGACAGTTAAAAAATCGCACAACACCAGGTTATAGTCCAATACATTTATTTGGAAGTACTAACTTTCGGAGTGCTGCTTCTTCTTCAGGTAGCTGTGGAGTAGGATCATAAGACACAGAATTTGTAGCAAAAGATCACAATGTCATGCAACTGAAACTATACTGTAATCTTTTGCTATAAATTCTGTGCCTTATGGTCCTACTCCACAGCTAACTGATGAAGAAGCA
Organism: Chiloscyllium plagiosum; assembly: GCF_004010195.1. Classification (NCBI taxonomy): domain Eukaryota; kingdom Metazoa; phylum Chordata; class Chondrichthyes; order Orectolobiformes; family Hemiscylliidae; genus Chiloscyllium; species Chiloscyllium plagiosum. Next base: position 70,495,235 of record NC_057713.1, read on the forward strand.
GCGCTCCAAAAGCTAGTACTTCCAAATAAACCTGTTAGACTATAACCTGGTATTGTGTGAATTTTAACTATTCTGTGAAGACAGCGTATTGCACCAAATCACAGGCGATGTCACATCCCGCTGGTAAAATGCATATAACATGATAGTCTGTGGCATGATTCCTGTAGACAGGCATACAACAGAAGCTAGTTAAAAGATTTTTCTTCCCTATGCATTGTCAACCACGTGTATAATTCTCTTATTTGTGGGATCAAAGAAGCCAAAAGGAAATAATTGCATTTACAATTAGAAGAGTAAAGTCTGAAGTGCGATAGGTACCTATCGGCATTTTTACATAAGCAAGTAATGTCATCTTCTCATAGTAAAATGCTTTCAAGTCAGCAGAACATGAGCCATGCAGCAAATATTGTATCAGGGTGCTGTTAAGCAATAAGATAAGTTTACCATAGTTGAGTGCAGTTTCTCCTGGCTGGGAACACCCAAAGTCAATTTGAGGTCATTTACTGTTGGCGAAACAAGCCACATCATGATCAGAAGCTCTCAGACCAGTTTTTTTATAATATCCAGATAATATATCCAAAATTCTCTGATTTACTTTGAGTTAAAGGGACATTACAACCATCTTGTAACGTTCAGTGTTCATGACAACCTAAAAACAAGTAGCCTGAGAGAAATTATTGATCTTGATTAGTGGGCGGCACGGTGGCAGTGGATGGCACGGTGGCAGTGGGCGGCACAGTGGCACGGTGGTTAGCACTGCTGCCTCACAGCGCTAGAGACCTGGGTTCAATTCCCGCCTCAGGCGACTGACTGTGTGGAGTTTGCAC
>NC_057713.1:70496127-70539803 GCF_004010195.1 Chiloscyllium plagiosum
TAATCTAATCTAATCTAATCTTGATTGAATTCCATGAGGATCCACTCCCAGCCTACAAAATAGAAGATAAGTGGCTAAGCTGGAAAGTGAGGAACTGAGGAGTTTAAGAGGTGGGCTGGTGAGCAACACTGACTTCTTCATTGCTGGAAGTGAAGGTAGTCTGTGCTGTGTGCCTATTTGATGACTGGATCTTGGGCCAGCATCAGACTGTATGGGACTTGCGGTTTTTGAGAAAGGCCGAGACCCACAGTCATTGAGGAAAGGATGACAGCAATTTTACAGGCCACATGGACAAAACAGGGTTATCTACAGATCAGAAAAGGCTCTTCAGTCCACCAAGTCCATGCCTATCAAAAATATGCACCTATCTATTCTAATCCCATTTTACAGCTTTTGGCTGAAGGGCTTGTGCCCAAAACTTCGAATCTCCTGCTCCTCAGATGCTGCCTGACCTACTGTGCTTTTCCAGCGCCACAATTTTTGACTATAACCTTGTGTTCCTTGGCACCATACATGCACATCTAAATACGACTAAATATTGTGAGGTTTTTTTGCTACTATCATCCATGTGTAGGTTAGGTGTATTAGTCAGGGGAAATGTAGGATAATAGGGTAGGGGAATGGGTCTAGGTGGGTTACTCATCAGAGGGTCAATGTGGACTTGAGGGGCCTGTTTCCACACTGTAGGGATTCTCTGATTCTAAACCTGAATGGAGCATAGCCCAGAGTTTGGGAGGCAACATTGTAATTCCTGTATCTCCTTTGGAAAAGGTTCCCCAGCTAGAATGCTAACACATCTTTAAAATTAAAAAAAAAGGAAATGGGAGGCAACATTGTAATTCCTGTATCTCCTTTGGAAAAGGTTCCCCAGCTAGAATGCTAAACACATCTTTAAAATTAAAAAAAAGGAAATGGGAGGCAGAGTGGCTCAGTGGTTCGCACTGCTGCCTCACAGTACCTGGTTTGGTTCTAGCCTAGGACAACTGTCTGTGTGGAGCTTGAACATTCTCCCCGTGTCTGCAGTTTCCTCCCACAGATGTGCAGGTTAGGTGAATTGGCCATGCTAAATTGCCCACCTGACGCCTGGAGGAAGAATGCACCATCTTCTGCCTTGGGACCCTCCAGTCCCATGGCACCAATGTGAAGTTCATCATTTTGTTGAAATGTTTCCTCATTTCTCCTCCCCCCAGTTCCAGTCTTCCAGCTCAGCACCGTCAATTAGAGAGCACATTGAAGGTGATCTTTGCAAATGATGCCCACATAACCACAGTAGGCTATTGCAGAAAATACAGAGGCATGGGACTTAGGGTGATTTAGCGGTTTGGATTAGAAATTGGCTAGCTGAAAGAAGACAGAGGTTGGTGGTTGATGGGCAATATTCATCCTGGAGTTCAGTTATTATTGATGTACCACAAGGATTGTTTTGGGGCCACTGCTGTTTGTCATTTTTAAAAATGACCTGGCTGAGGGCGTAGAAGAATGGGTTAGTAAATTTGAAGATGGACATTAAGGTCGATGGAGTTGTGGATAGTGCCAAAGGATGTTACAGGCTACAGGGGACATAGATAAGCTGCAGAGCTGGGCTAAGAGGTGGCAAATGGAGTTTAATGTGGAAAAGCGTGAAGTGATTCACTTTGGAAGGAGAAACAGGAATACAGTGTACTGAGCTAATGGTAAGGTTCTTGGTAGTATAAATGAGCAGAGAGATTTTGGTGTCCATGTACATAGATCCCTGAAAGTTGCCACCCAGGTTGATAGGGTTATTAAGAAGGTATATGGTGTGCTAACATTTATTGGTAGAGGGATTGAGTTTCGGAGCCATGAGACCATGTTGCAGCTGTTAGAAAACTATGGTGCAGTGGCATTTGGAGTATTGCGTACAGTTCTGGCCACTGCATTATAGGAAGGATGTGGAAGCTTTGAAAAGGGTTCAGAGGAGATTTACTAGGATGTTGCCTGATATGGAGGGAAGGTCTTATTAGGAAAGGCTGAGGGACTTGAGGCTGTTTTCATTAGAGAGCAAAAGGTTGAGAGTTAACTTAATTGAGACATCTAAGATAATCAGAGGATTAGATAGGGTGGACAGTGAGAGCCTTTTTTCCTCGGATAGTGATGGCTAGCATAAGGGGACATAGCTTTAAATCGAGGAGTGATAGATACAGGACATATGTCAGAATTAGTTTCATTACTCAGAGTGTAGTAGGGGCGTGGAATGCTGTGCCTGCAACAGTAGTAAACTCGCCAACTTTAAAGGCATTTAAATAGTCATTGGATAGACACATGGATGAAAATGGAACAGTGTAGGTTAGATGGGCTTCAGATTGGTTCCACAGTCCAGCGCAACATCGAGGGCCGAAGGGCCAATACTGCACTGTTTTATGTTCTGTAAGAACTAGGAATAGAAGTAGGTTCCTAGAGAAGTTCTGTCATTTAATGCAATCATGGTTGATCTCACCTCAGCCGCAACTTCACTTTCTTGCTCTCTTAACCCTTTACTGTTTAAAAATCAGTCTATTTCCTTCTTAAATTTATTGTTTACAAACAGGTGAATTGAATTTCACAGAGTCATGACCCTTTGAGAGAAGAATTTCTTTTCATCTCTGATTTAAAGCTACTCCTTATCCTATGATCTCTCATTCTAGATTGCTCCGGAAGGGGAAACATTCTCTCTACATGTACTTTATCAATCCCTTGAGTATTTAAAGATGGCAGCAGAGTAGGATTCCTGAACTGGGGTCATCTGCTGCGACCACTTTACTTTCTCTCTTGTTTTTTCTCTTCTTTCCTTATCTCTTGGCCTGAACTTGATGTGAATAGCATGGTGGCAGTCAGTGGATCCAGCGTTGACATTCGATCCCAGCATGGACCTTGCAGTGGCAGGATGTGAGCCCCTACTTATTTTTCTGTGGCAATCTCTAGACCTGGCATTGGTATTAGCGGCTGCTACGTCAGTGGAGGTGAAGTTGACAAGGTATGCTGCAGCGGTGAAAGATGATGCCTGTGAATCAGCAACTGTTATTGGTTGGGTCTGTGAAGCAGTGACAGAAGGGCGTCACATCGACATGGAAAAAGTGGGCCCAGCAGCAAGAGATGTAACTCTGATGGTGGGTTAAATGTCAACAAGGCAGTAACAGAGGAGAATAGGCCCAGTGGCAAAAATGCTGCCTGAAGAGTGACAACTTCAACATTGGTCGAGTCTGGTGTCGACTGTGGTGAGGTGGTGAAGGAAGGATGGAGGCACAAGTGTCATTGAAGACTGGCTCAGTGCTGAGGGACTTATTTTTAAAATGGTTCAAAATAGTGCTGAATCATGGCTGACAATGGAAAATCTTTTCACTGTAATCTACTGTCTTTATCACTAAAATACAAGTGACAATAAAATCATTTATTCAATTAGATCTTATTTTTGAAATTTTAGCCTTCAACCTGCTCAATCTTTCTTCAAAAGACAAATCCCTCACACTCGTGAATCTCCTCTGAACTACTTCAATGCAACTACTTCCCCCCTCAATTAAGGGACCAACATTGGCCGTCACTCTTTAACACAAATGATTGGCTGTCTAGAAAATTCCGTGCCAACGGTCATGGGTTCTGTGACTGTGAGTGGCTGCTGAGTCTGTATCTGGAGCCGCATCTCTGACCACGTCTTTGGCAGGTGTTTCTGGGAGATGGAATTAGTCCTTGGTCTTAAAATAGTTGGTGTTCCATTCTCCAGTTCCTTTTCTGTACTTATTCTTGACGGCTGACAGGTTTTCTCAAATAATTATGTCCCTTCATACAGGAGGTTTCTCCAAGTCAGTTTCTTGTGAACAAGGTTTTTCCTTGCATTGACATCTATATTACATTTCCTGAGAGAAACCTTCTGGGTAAATTGAAATGCTTTCTTTGACTTCTTGTTCAAGTGCCTCCCTTGAGCTGAACGATGATGATTTCTTTTGGGAGTTGAAACTCAGGAATCCTAAAGAAGTGACTGGTCCAGCACTGTTGATTTTGGATGATCATGGACTCAAGGCTGGTGCTATTAACTGCTGCAAAGACGTTGATGTTAGTATGCCTGACCTTTCAGTTGATGTGGAGAAATCTACCTCAAACAGCGTTGATGAAATGCTGACTAGATTTAGTTAAAATTTCAGAGCCATGTGGAAGAACTGGAAGGATGACTGCCTTATACACAAGGATTTCAATATCAACTCTGACATTACTTTAATTAAATAATAATACTTTAAAAACTTCTTTACAATTAAATCAGAAAATGCTGGAAATGTACAGCAGATCAGACCACACCTATGCAGAGGAAGTCAATGCCTATAACTCAGCTAGTTAAAACCTTTGTATACATTGGCTCTGGTTTCCTTTAAAACAAAATGAACATTGTGCCACACATACACATACACAACAGATATAATCTTTGTACATAACTGTCTGTGCACAACTGAATTTGATGCAGAAAAGGAAATTGACGCATTGTTGTTGTGCATGAGAAGCACATTCAAGATTGTGCAAGTGAAGTAGCGTTGTTTAATGTGCCTTGCTCATGTCAGTTCCATTTACAAGAATGCCAAAATGTGATAGCTAATTTTATAGCTGGTCTTTACAATCTGAGAAAAGATATTCAGCATTGAAGTTGTGAAAATAGTTCTGATAGAACGCACATTGATTAAATGCGATTCTGTCATGAGAAGATAAGATACCAAGTTATTTAAAATGGATGCATTATGAAAATTTGTGGCAACCCCAAACATTTTTTTTAATATAACCTCTATCATGTGATTCACATCTGGGCTGTAGTTTAGGTTAACAGCAGTAATGGGAAAGAATATATTAAAAATATAAATTATAATGTTGACAATTGACGGAGAAGTTCCATGCTTTGCTGGAAAAAAATGGAAAAAGTATGCAAAGGTTAATTTAATACATTTATTGCATCTGAATTTTCAAAATTGAGTGACTCATCCAAGTGAACCATCCAATCCCTTGGTATTTATCAGGAGACCTTTTCTAGTTCCTGGTTATCACTCAGTTTTAAATTTATAACAGTAGCTATGTTGCATATGAATCCTGTGAATGAATATCGTTAGTCAAGTATTCACAAAAACCAACTTTCACTTCCAGTTTCTCTGTCAAAGGAGGTTTCTTAATATAAGATCCAGGAATGCAAGGATCAGTTCTCCTTTGAGATGCAGGCGTCGGAGAAATGTTCTTCAGTGCTAGAGTTATTTGACAAATTTCAATTAGATGACAAGGATGTAATCAAATCAAACCTCAATCATGGATACATAATGTGAATTATTACAGGTGGCAATTTACAATGCTCCTTCTGTATTTTCTTTGAGCTTAGCCTGTTTGTTGCTCCCTATTATGCTTTCTAGATTGCTGCATGGATGCACAGGAAGCATGGTTTCTGGGCAGCTTGCTTTTGGCACTGTATGGTATATACAGGAGTGTATATGCTGTGTACCTGCACAGGACATTGGCACAGTGCTGCCCTGTATCCAAGACAAATGAGCAAACAGCAACTATACTGGAGAGAAATGCTTGGTCAGCGTACATCAGATATTTAAAAATCCCAGTTATGTCATTTTCTTATGAAGTGATGTATTCTAAAGTAAAAGTAGATTTGAATGTGGTTGCTGATTGAAACAACACAGTGGGTGCATTTCAAATCTGTACATGAGACATAATACTCCAGTTACAACTACAACGTTGTGCATACCTTCTAAAATCATTTAACTGCCCTTTTGGCTGCCTTTTGCAACTCAGTCAACTGGTCCGGTATTTGGGGAATCAAGACCCTACTGATGCCATATCAGCCCTTCTCTACCATATAGGTTCCCTATCAACCCCTCTTGGAGATCATCAGTGATTTTATCTGCTCCTCACATGGACCACATACATGAAGTTATTGGCACCACCCTGTTGGTTAGGACCTAGAGCCGGAAACAAGCTTGTGTTTGTGATGGAGCAGAATGTGGAACCATAGGAAAACAACCCTGTTCTTACATGGTATCTTCCCTGTCCCTGACTGTTTGACACTTTGACTTTAAATCTTCCTGGTAGTACCTCACTCTGTTTTCCCTAAATATCCTGCGCAAAGTCCTCCATGGCTGATCAGTCATAGACTCCCTCTTTGAGTTTATGTTGCTGGTGATGCAACTCTTTCCAAAATCCCTGACTGGGCCTACATCCTCATTTCCGGTAGACATTTTCAATATATTTAGGAACACTGTATCATCTCATCCACACCCCAAGGAAATAGCGGTACATTTCCTCCTAGCAAACTCATAGACCTCTTTCCTTTTTGGTTTGGGCTTTTCCCGTTATGCTTCACCATCTTGATCACACATGTCCCAGCCCTTCATTGCCCTGTTTCTTGAATCATGTGTACCTGCCCTATAGAATTTAACCCACCCATGGTTTGTCCACCTCCACTCATAACTCAGTCAATCATTTCCAATCATAGGGCTATGGCTACCTTGTACCATACCAACATTTGGATATCCTCCTCATGAAGGCACTAGGTATACATTATTTCCTCCAGTTTTTTCCAAAGTACCCGATCAACATGGATCTACCTCAGTGTGCTCAGCTGTTTGGTGGCTTGTGTTTCACTAGTGGCTGTATCATATTCCCCTGCCTGTGCATTTGTGCTCTTGCTCAATAAGGGGGCAGTGCAATCCCTTACTCCTCCATGGGTTCGGTCAAAATATGAAAGTGCTGGATTTCACCCATCGTGACTGTTCAACCATGTGTCTTCTTTGTCTAGCTATGCCTGGTCACTGTCAGTTCAGTCTATTGTTGTATACCCTAACAATGGTCTTCCATCTGCATGCTCCTATACCTGTATTTTCAATTCTAGGTAGCTACTAATTTCAGGCCCTTAATTTCATTGTCCTTGTTTTGCATTTCTCACCAGGTTGTTTTATACCGCTTAAATCCCTTAGGTTTCAGTTGTTTTTCACCATTCTATGAACTACCTTTTTCCTTGTATCCACAAGAATTTAATTGACTCCTTATGTCCCTAGTCATATTGCTGTTCTGATCCAAAATAACCCCATGTGTTTTTTTTCTGGCTGTCCTTTGCCTCTGGCATGTCCTGCAGTGATTGTTGCTCCTATCCCATAATGGCTCTTGCTGTACCCCATAGTGATTCTCATTTACTGGCTATGTGGTGAAGTTAATCCACCTTGTGACTCACTGCATTGCGTGTTGTCCCTTTGTCTTGTTTCACTTGTCTCCAAATTCCATCTCAATCATCTGTTTGTGTAGTCACCAAGCTATATCCACTTCAAGAAAGATTCTCACCTGCCTGGTGAATCTGACTGATTATCCCGCTGACTGTGCCAAATCTAAACTGATCCTAGACACAAATGCAGCTGCTGGTTTATTTCAAGTCAGCAAAAGGGACACAACACTCAGAGAACTTGTTTCTCCAACTCATAGTTTAGGCTACATGTTTATATGCCTTACAGTCATATTAGATACCTAAATATTTCAATTATCATAGGATTACAGGAAATACAAAATGATTACAATCTTTCACAACTCACAGAAACGGTCCCAGTGATTTGGAAATTTAAAACTCAAAAGCCATTCATCTGCTCTATTCTCTTGTTTCTCTGCATGCTAGCATGTGGTGCTGGGAGTAATTTTGAGATTACAACCTCTTGAAATCTTGCTGCTTAATCTGCTGTCTCACTCCCTGAATTCTTAATGCAAGACTTCATCCCTCAATCTAGCAATATTATTGGAACAAATGTATACCATAACCTCTGTCTTATCACCCTTTCTCTTTTGGATGTCCGTCAGCTGCTCAGTAACAATTTCAAATCTAACACCAAACACAACATCCTGGAATCATATCTGCAAGCGTGGAAATGCCTGACTGTTCACCTCATTAATGAATCACTTATCACTGTTGCTCCTACTTTCTTCTTTCTTCCCTCCTATATAGTCAGCTTCCCTATATAAGACTGCATTCCCTTGAGGTACCAGCACTCTTCTCAGCTTCCAAAACAAGAAAACATTTCTCTTTGCCTGGTGATCATCTATTCACTCCTTTCTTCCAGTACCCACCCCAGTTGCAGTGTGACCATTTCTGTAAACATGCTATTTGCTTACCTCCAAAGCTTGTGAGTGTGTCGATGTCTTCAGCCATTGCTCATGCTCTCACACCCAGCGCTCAAGGTTGTGCATTCTTGAGTACCAAAAAGATCAAAGATTATGGGAGATATGTACAGTTGAGGTTAAAATCAGAGCAGCCAGGATATAATTGAATGGAAGAACAGGCTTAAAGGGCCTGAGTGGCATACTCTTGTTCCTTGTTTGTATATGTAGGTAATGTGGTTTGACTGGAGTAGCTTGAACTCTGGTTTCATTACAATGCATCTGCTGGGCTGAGAACTTTGTGTTCTAGGAGGATTAAATAGATCCTGCAGGAGATCCCTCATTTGCAAACTGCTGTGTAACTAAACCTGAGTTCTGTACGTTCTGAGTGTACATCAGAGGCAAGTCCAGAGCACCTCAGGTGGCTCAACTGTTTGGGGACGAGCGAGAGGAAGGTCATAGAAATAATCGTGATAAGAGATTTAATAGGTAAGAGGGGCAGATAGGCATTTCTGAAGCACAGATGTGATTCCACAGTATGATGTTGCCTTCCTGGGGCTACGCCAAGGAGATCCTGGGCAGTATGGTGACTCAGTGGGAGCACTGCTGCCTCACAACCTTGGGCGACTGTTTGTGTGGAGTTTTCACATTCTCCCTGTGTCTGTGTATGTTTCTTCCAGGTGCTCCAGTTTCCTCCCACAATCCAAAGATGTGCAGGTTAAGTGCATGCTAAATTGCCCATAATGTTCATAGATGTGTAGGTTGGGTGCATTAGACAGGGGTAAATATAGGATAGTATATTATGGGGAATGGGTCTGGGTGGGTTACGCTTTGGAGGGTCAGTATGGACTTGTTGGGCCAAATGGCCTGTTTTCACACTATGGGGATTCTATCTATGAGGTCATTGGGCAGTTGCGCAACATTCTGATAGGGCAGCATGAATAGTCAGAGATTGTGATTTATGACTGTACTAATGTCGTAGGGAGAAAAAGAATTGAATTGTGAAGGTAATTTTAGAAAATAAGGAAAAAAAATTATTAGAGATCTCAAAGGTAATAACTACCAGATTGCTCTCAGTGCTGGTGTGAGGGAGAATAGGAATAGAATAGCGCATTCAGGTTTAGGAAGCTAAACTCAACAGGGCCTATGCCAAATATAAAGAAAGCATGAAAGAACACAAGCAGGGAATTAGGAGAGTGAGAAGGGGCCATGAAATGACCTTGGCAAGTTGGATTAAGGAGAATCCACAGGTATTCTATATATTAAAAACAAGAAGGGAGAAGATGGGACAACTCAAGGATAAAGAAGGGAACTTGTGCTTGGAGGCAGAGGATGTGAGTGAGATCTTAAAAGAGTACTTTGCATCAGTATTCATCTGAAGAAGGATATGGAGGGTAGTGAGATTTGTGTGCAGCATGCTAATAGGCTGGGACATTTTGAGATGAAGAAAGAAGTGATGTTGGGTCTGTTGAAGAGCATGAAAGTGGATATGTCCCCAGGACCCAATGGTATCTTCCCCAGGTTATTGAGAGAGGCAAGAGAGGAGATTGCTGGGGCCTTGACTAAGATCTTTGTGTCCTCACTAGCCTGTGGAGAGGTCCTGGAGAACTGATGAGTAGCTAATGTCGTTCCTCTGTTCAAGTAGGGAAATAGGGACAATCCTGGAAACTATAGACCATGAATTCTGACATCGGTGGTTGGGAAGGTATTGGATGGAATTCTCAGGGATGGGGTTCACGCGCATTTGGAAGGATATGGCCTAATTAGGGACAATCAGCATGGCTTTGTCTAGGGCAAGTCACGTCTTACTAACTTGGTCGAATTTTTTGAGCAGGTGACGAAGGTGATCAATGAGGATAGAGCAGTGGAGGTTGTCTATGTGGATTTTAGTAAGGCTTTCGACAAGATCCCACATAAGCTCTTCCAGAAGATTAAGATGCATTGGATCTAAGATGACTTGGCTGCAAGTATTCAGAACTGGCTTGCTCATAGAAAACAGAGAGTGGTGGAAGGGTGTTTTTCAGGCTGGAGGTCTTTGACTAATGGTGTTCTGCAGGGATCTGTACTGGGACCTCTGCTGTTTGTGATCTATATAAATGATTTGGATGCAAATGTAGATGGCTGCATTGGTAAGTTTGCAGATGATACAAAAATCAGTCGATAGTGAAGAATGTTATCAAAGGATATAGTGTGGTATCAGTTGTGGATATGGGTGGAGAAATGGCAGATGGAGTTTAATTTGGGTAAGTGTGAGGTGCTGCTCTTTGGGAGATTAGATGTAAGGAAAAATATACAGTTATTGGCAGGACCCTGAACTGCATTGATGTACCTAGGGATCTTGGGGTTCAAGTCCATAGCTCCCTGAAAGTGGCCACTCAAGTAGATAGGATGGTTAAGAAGGCATATGGCATGCTTGCCTTTATTGGTCGGGGGATTGAGTACAAGAATCAGGATGTTGTGTTGTGGCTTTATATGACTTTAATTAGGCCACACTTCGAGTATTGCGTTCAATTCTGGTTGCCACATTACAGAAAGCATGTGTTGGCTTTGTAGACTGTGCAAAAGAGATTTATGAGGATGCTACCTAGATTAAAGGGTATGAGTCAAAAGAAGAAGCTAGATAAACTCTGGTTGTTTTCTCTGGAGTGGTGGAGGTTGAGGGGATGCTCGATAAAAGTCTACAAAATAGATAGGGTTGACAGTCAGAATCTTTTTGCCAGAGTTGAAATGTCTAGAACTAGGGGGCATGTATTTAAGGCAGGAGGGGTTAACATTCAATGGAGATGTGAAGGGCAAGTTGTTTACAAAGAGACTGGTAGGAGTCTGGAATATATTGCTATGGGTAATGATGGAGGCAGCTATGATCGGGACATTTAAGCGACTTTTAGATAAGCACATAAATGTGCAAGGAATGGAAGGACATGGCAGGCGGAAGAGATTAGTTTAATTTCGTATTATGTTCGGCATAACATGGTTGGGCGAAGGGCCCGTTCCTACACTGTAATATTCTGTGTTCAATTCAAATCTGTATATGGTGTATCACAGAAAAAATTAGATTCTGAGACAAGGCAGTTTGGAACTTTGTGTTCTGTCAACCACATATAAATACAAGTTTTGTTATTTTGAAAAAGGTGAGTGATTTTCAATTTACGCCATCACAATAAATGATAACATTCTCTTCTAATTTGGAGGTGCTGGTGTTGGACTGGGGTGTACAAAGTTAAAAAATTACACAACCACCTGATGAAGGAGCAGCGCTGCAAAAGCTAGTGCTTCCAATTAAACCTGTTGGAATTTAACCTGGTGTTATGTGATTTTTGACATTCTGTTGACTTCCTTAATAATTTGCTAAACCTGCATACTAACCTTTTGGGGTTCATGCATGTGGACACCAGATCTCTCTGCCTCCTGTAGTTCTGCAATCTCTCATCATTCAACCAAAATGCTTTTTATTCTTCCTGCCAAAATGACCATTTTCACATTTTTAGGCTGCTTATATCCTCATCAACAAATTTGGCAACCACGCATTTGATCCCTTCATCCACATCCTTTATTAAAATTATGAATAGGTGAGGTCCCAGCGCTGATCCCTGTGGCACTCATTATATCTACCAGCCAGGAAAAGACTTTCATTCCTAGTCTGTGCTTCATGTTAGCTAGCCAATCTTCTGATTCCCCTTTATCTAAATCACATAGAGTTATAGATCCCTATAATATGGAGACAGGCCCTTTGCCCCAGACTTCTCCAAAACATCCATCCACGCTAACACCTGCACTTGGCCCTTATCCTTCTAAATCTTTCCTATCCGTGTATTTCTCCAAATGCCTTTTAAATGTTATTAATGTACCTGCCTCAATCACTTCACTGGCAGCTCATTCCATAAGCATATGACCCTCTGTGTAAAAAAAGTTGCCGATCAGGTTTTCTTTTATTCTTTCTTCTCTAACCTTAAACTGCAGCCCTCTAATCCTTGATTCCTCAACACTGGGAAGAAGACCTCCTACCATCAAGCCAGTTGTGTATCCAATTTGTCAGCTCCCCCTGGGTTCCATGTGATCTAACCTTCCAGAGCAATGTACCATGTGGAACCTTATCAAAGGGCTTACTGAAATCCATGTATTCTATGAAAAAGTGAGGATTGCAGATGAAGGGCTTATGCTCAAAACGTCAAGTCTCCTGCTCCTCAGATGCTGCCTGACCTGCTATGCTTTTCCAGTGCCACTTTTTGGTTCTATATAGACTATGCGAAAGTGAGGATTGCAGATGCTGGAGATCAGAGTCAAGATTAGAGTAGTGCTGGAAAAGCACAGCAGGTCTGGCAGCATCCAAGGAGCAGGAATTCCTGCTCCTCGGATGCTGCCTGACCTGCTGTGCTTTTCCAGCACTACTCCATATAGACAATGTCTACCACCCTGCCCTCATCAACCTTCCTGGTCGCTTCATCAAAGATCTCTAAAAAACTTTGTGAGGCATGATTTCCCATTCATAAAGCCATGCATGGGACTATTCCTAAACCTAGTCTTTCAAAGGCGTGTATATCTTATCTCTCAGAATCTTCTCAAGTAGTTTACCAACTGTGGAGCATAAATTGGGAAGAGATGTTCTCAGGGAAATGCACAACAGAAATGTGGAGGTTATTTAGGGAGCACCTGCGAGTGCCGGAAAGGTTTGGGATAGTCAGGTGAAAGAATCTTGGATGACAAGAGATGTGGAACAGTTGTCAAGAGGAAGAAGGAAGCTTACTGAAGGTTGAGGAAGCAAGGATCATACAGGGGTCTAGAGGGTTACAAGATAGCTAGGTAGGAACTGAAGAATGGACTTAGGAGAGCTCGGAGGAGACATGAAAAAACCCTGGTTGGAAGGATTAAGGAAAACTCCAAGGTGTTCTACACTTATGTAAGGAACAAGAGGATGGTCAGAGTGAGGGTAGGGCCGATCAGGGATAGTGGAGGGAACTTGTGCCTGGAGGTAGAGGAGGTCCTTAATGAAGACTTTGCTTCAATATTCACTGGTGAGAGGGATCTTGTCATTTGTGAGGACAGTGTGAAAAGGTCTGATATGCTCAAACAGATTAATGTTAAGAAGGAGGATGTGCTGGAAATTTCGAAAAACATGAGGATAGATAAGTCCCTTGAGCCAGACGGAATATATCCAAGGTTGGTTTGGGAAAAGAGGGAAGAGATTGCGATATGATATATGCGTCCTCACTGTACACTGGAATAGTGCCAGAAGAATGGAGGGTGGTAAATGCTATTCCCTTGTTCAAGAAAGGGAATAGGGAAATCCCTGGGAATTACAGACCAGTCAGTCTTACGTCGATAATGGGCTAATTATTGAAGAGGATTCTGAGATTTATGATTATTTGGAAAAGCCTAGCTTAATTAGAGATAGTCAACATGGCTTTGTGAGGGGCAGGTCATGCCTCAAAAGCCTTATTGAATTCTTTAATGATGTAGCAAAATACATTGATTAAAGGTAGAGCAGTGGATGTGATGTAAATGGATTTTAGCAAGGCATTTGATAAGGTTCCCCATTTTAAGCTCATTCAGAAAGTAAGGAGGCATGGGATGCAGGGAAATTTAGTTGTCTGGATACAGATCTGGCTGGCCCACAGAAGACAGGGTGATAGTAAATGGAAAGTATTCAGCCTGGAGCCCAGTGACCAGTTTTGTCTCCTTCCATAACTGTTTTAAAATTAATAGGATTATGGTCACTGGTTCCAAAGTGCTGCTCCCACCCATCACCTTAGTCACCTGTCCTGCCCGATTTCCTAAGTTTGCCCTTCCCGAGTAGGATAATCTATATACTGGTTGAGGAAACTTTCCTGAATGCACTTAACAAATTCCATCCCATCTAAGTCCTTGACACTATGGCAGTCCCAGTCGATGTTAGGAAAATTAAAATGACAACGCTATTGCTCTTGAAAGTCTGTCCAGTCTCCCTGCATATTTGTTCCTCTAATTCCTGTTGACAATTTCAGGGCCCATAGTGCAAACCCAATAACATCACAATCCCCTTCTTATTTCTTAGCTCCACCCACAAAGCATCATTGACTGGTTCTTCAGTTATTTCATCTCTGATTAATGCTTTGATACTGATCTTAATCAAAAATGCAACTCCTCCTCCCCACTTTTCACCACTTCTGTCCTGCCTAAAGCACCTGCACGCTAACACATTAAGCTACCAATCCTGTCCCTCCCTTTGCCATGTTTCTGTAATGGCTATAATATCCCTATCCCATGTACCTATCCATGCCCTGTGTTCATCAGTGTTAACCGTCAGCCCTCTTGCATTGAAATAGATGCAATTTAATCCAACAGGTATTTTTTGTTCCCTGTCATGTTCCAGCCTCACTTTACTCTTCCTGATTAGTGTATCTCCTTCCAGCCTCGCGCTTGCCTCCCTGCTATTGAGGATCCCACTCCTCTATTAATCTACATTAAACCTTCCCTTGTAGCACTAGCAAACCTGGCCATCAAGATATTGGTCCCGCTGCAGTTCAGATGCAACTGTCCCTCACATGTTACCTCCTTAAGTAATTCCACTGGTTTGATCAAACACAATTTCCTTTTTACAAAACTATGTTGACTCTGGTTGATAAGCTTTAACTTACATCTCACTGGCCTGCTAATATTTTCCTTTTTATAAGTTTCTAACCTTTTCCTTATGACATACTAAGCTAACTGCACTGGAGTTTCCTACTTTCCCTCCAGATTGATTACACGAATTACATTTTTTATCTTCAAATCTAATAGGATCTTACCAAACTTTAGGGATTTTTAGAAAATTAAAACAGAGGGCAGCACAGTGGCTCAGTGGTTAGCACCAGGTACCTAGGTTCGATTCCAGACTTGGATGACTATGTGAAATTTGCATGTTCTCACGTGCCTGTGTGGGTTTCCCTCAGGTGCTCCAGTTTCTTCCCACAGTTCAAAGAAGTGCAAGTTAGGTAGATTGGCCATGCTAAATCGTCCAAAGTGTCCAAGGATATGCAGGCAAGGTGCATTAGCCATGGGAAATGAAGGTTTACAGGGATAGGTTGTCACTGGTTCTGTGAGGGATGCTCTTTGGAGGGTTAGCTGAATAACCTGTTTCCACACTGTAGTGATTCTGTGATTCAGTGTATTAATTATCTTAGTAGCTGCTGCTTTTAAAACCATATGATGAAGCACATTAGCACCTGGGCATTTGTCATCCCCCAGAACAAAGAAGAGTATAGCACAAGAACAGGCCCTTTGGCCCATCAAGACTGTGCTGCCACATGATGCCCTTCTCTAAACTGAAAAACATGTGCCTCAATGCCATCTGTATTCCTCTATTTCCTGCCTATTTATATGTGTCAAGTTAACATTGCTCTTAAACATTGCTATTTATCCACCTTTACCACCTCCTCTGGCAGCAGATTTGAGGCACATATACCCTCTATATAAAAAAAATTGTCTCTCACATCTTCTTTAAACTTAGCCCTTTTTTTTACCTTAAACATATTTCCTGTGGTAATTGACATTGCTACCCTTGGGGGAAACAAGCATCCAACCATCCATTCTATGAATTTCTGTCGTAAGTTTATACAGTTCTATCAGGTCGCCCATCCATTTTTCAATGTTCAATTGAAAATGAACCAAGTTTATCCATTCTCTCTTCATATCTAATACCCTTCAAACCAGGCAATATCATAGTGAATAATTTCTGTATCCTATCCAAAGCCTCAACATCATTCTGATAGTGGGACGACCTGAACTATTCCAAATGTGGCCTAACTAAAGGTTTATACATCTGCAATATGGCTTGCCAATTTTTATATTCTATACCCTAAACATTGATGGCAAACATGCTGTATGCCTTCTTGGCTGCCTTATCCGCTCGTGTTGTCACTTTCAGGGAATTGTGACCTGGACATTTAGATTCCTCTGGCCCAACAAGTCCACACCGCCCCGCCGAAGCGTAACCCACCCATACCCCTACATTTACCCCTTACCTAACACTATGGACAATATTCTATACCCTAAACATTGATGGCAAACATGCTGTATGCCTTCTTGGCTGCCTTATCCGCTTGTGTTGTCACTTTCAGGGAATTGTGACCTGGACATTTAGATTCCTCTATGCCACTCATGGATCTCCCATTTACTATTTACTTCCTTCCTCTGTTAGATCTCCCCAAATGCATCACCTCATGCAGTAATCAAGGTGCCACAATTTGCTTTAGCAAGGATAGGATTGTTAGTTTTTAAAAAAAAATCAACCACTGTTTCTTATTCTAGTTGCTACCCAGTGGTCATGAATGGAAAGTGTATAATCAAAACTTTTCTCAGTGGTACAGTGGCGGCATGGTGGCCCAGTGGTTAGCACTGCTGCCTCACAGCACCAGGGACTCAGGTTCGATTCCAGGCTCAGGCGACTGTCTGTGTGGAGTTTGCATATTCTTCCGGATACTCTGGTTTCTTCCCACAGTCCAAAGATGTGCACGTCAGGTGAATTGGCCATGCTAAATTGCCCATAGTATTAGGTGCTTTAGTCAGTGGGAAATGGGTCTGGGTGGGTTATGCTTCAGAGGGTAGGTATGGACTTGTTGGGCTGAAGGACCTGTTTCCACACTGTAGGGAATCTAATTACTACTGTAACATGGATGAACACAGTTTGCATCATACCTTTGTCAAAATTATGGTAATGAAAGGAGCTTTAACAGAATTCATGGTTTATACATATGTGGAAATCGCATGTGGTTAGAATCTTATGTTTGTCATTTATATAAACAGTTTGGATAAAAAGTCAGGAGGCATGGTTAATAAGTTTATGGCTGACACCCATATTGATGGTATAGCAAACAATTAAGAAGGTGATTTGAGATTACAAAGGGATTTGGATAATAGCAGGTAAAACAAACAAGGGCAGGACTTATACAGTTGAACAAAGAGACCAAGGGACACAGGTACTTCTAAAGTTGTGTCACAGGTAGACAGGGTGGTTAAGAAGGCATTTGGCTTACTTGCCTTCATTGCTCAGACCATTGACACAGGATTTGGGACTCATGTTGAGGTTGTATAGAATGTTGGTGAGACCGCTTCTGGAATACTGGGTGTAGTTATGGTTGCCCTGCTACAGGAAGGATAATATTAGATTGGAGAGGGTTTGGAAAAGATTTAGAAAATATATTGTTGGCACTGGAAGGTTTGAGTTGTATGCAGAGGCTGGATAGGCTGGGACTGTTTTCATTGAAGCATAAGGAGTGACCTTATTGATATTTTTAAAATCATGACGAGCATAGATGAGATCAATGAAAAAAGCCTTTTCCCCCTTGTAGGGGAGTTCAAACCTAGAGGGCATATTTTTAAGGCGAGAGGAAAAAGATTTAAAAGGGACTTTGGAGGCAAGTTTTTCACACATAGGGTAGTTCATATTTAGAATGTACTGCCAGAGGAAGTGGCAGATGCAGGTACAGATACAGCATTTAAAAGACATTTGAATAGGTATACATATATAATATGGGCCCTTTCCTAGTTGTGCAATCTGTATTTTGTTTCAAGAATCCTCCTGGATGTACCTAAAGATTCTGCACCATCCAAGCCACTGGCACTGAGTCCCAGTGAACACTGGGGAAATTAAAGTCACCCACACCACAACTCTGTTGTTTTTACATTTTTTCATGATCTGTTTACATATCTGTCACTCTATTCCTGCTGGCCTTTGGTATAACCTTTGGTATAACCCCGTCATAGTCATATAACAAATTTGGAAATTTGGACAGAGAAATCACAAGTGGATCTTAATTCAGACAAATGACAGGTAATGCATTTTGAGAGGTCAAATGCAAGGGGAAAGAATACTATAAATTGCATTGGAGTATTGATTTACAGAGGGATTATGGAGTCCAAGTATATTGCTCCCTGAAAGTGGCAACACAAAGTGGTAAATAAGGCATGTAGCATACTTGCCTTCATCGGTCAGGGCATTGAGTAAAAAAGTTGGCAACTCATGTTGCATTGCATAAAACTACAGTTAGCCCATAATTAGAGAATTGTGTATAGTTCTGATCGCACAATTTGGAAGGATGTGGATGCTTTGTAGAGGGTGCAAACAACGTTTATCAGGATGTTGCCTAGATTGGAGTGCATTAGCAATAAAGGGAGGTTGGACAAACTTCATTTGTTTTCACTCAAACTTCAGAGGCTGAGGGATGACATCATAGATGTATATAAAACTGACCTGGACAGTTGGAGTCTCTTTGCCAGGGTTGAAAATGTCAAATCCTAGGGGGCTTAGGTTTAAGTGAGAGGGGGACAGTTTAAAGGAGATATATGAGGAAAGTGTTTTTTTCATAGGGGGTCGTACATGCCTAGAATGTACTACTAGGGGAGGTGGTAGAAACAGATATGACAGCAATGCTTAACAGGCAGTTCGACAGTTAGGAACAAGCAGAGAATAGAAAGATATGGACCATGTGCAGGGAAATGGGATAAGTTTAGATTAACATCATGGTTGGTGCAGAAATGTTTAGCCAAAGAGCCTGTTCCTATGTTGCATTTGTTCTGTGTTCTAAGTTCCAAAGCTCCTGTTTAAAAGGGCCACCTCAGTACGGTGGGACTTTGTCCCAGACATATCAGCCTTTAGGAAAAAGTGAGGACTTCAGATGCTGAAGATCAGAGTCAAAATCTGTGGCGCTGGAAAAGCACAGCAAGTCAGGCAGCATCTGAAGAACATAAGCCCTTCATATTTACTCTATGTCAAGAACCAGTCACTGACATCTTCCCTAAGCCTTCCTCCAATCACCTTAAAATTATGCCCCCTCGTGATCGCCATTTCTGTCTTGGAAAAAGCCTCTGATTATGCACTCTATCTGTGTCTCTCATCATCTTGTACACCTCTATCAAGATGCCTCTATCCCTTCTTTGCTCCATTGAGAAAAGCATTAGCCCTCTCAACCTTTCTTCATAAGACAAACCCTCCATTCCAGGCAGCATCTGGGTAAATCTCCTCTGCACCCTTTCTGAAGCTTCCACATGCATCCTATAATGAGGTGACCAGAACTGAGCACAACATTCCAAGTGTGGTATTCTAATCAGGGCTCTATAGAGCTGCAGCATAACCTTGCAGCTCCTAAAATAATGAAAGTCAACCTTTGTCTTCTTAACAACCCTATCAACTTGTGTGACAACTTTGAGGGATCTATGGACGTGGACCCCAAGATCCCTCAGTTCCTCTACACTGCCAAGAATCATGCCTTGAACACTGTATTCTGCATTCAAATTCGACCTTCCAAAATGAAGCACTTCACACTTTTCCAGGTTGAACTCCATCTACCAGGATTCAGCCCCGTTCTGAATCCTGTCAATGTCCCGTCGAAATCTACAACAGCCCTCCACACTATCCACCACTCCACCAACCTTTGTTTCATCGGCAAACATACTAACCCACCCTTCCACTTCCTCGTTCAAGTCATTTATAAAACTCACAAAGAGGAGAGGTCCCAGAACAGATCCCTGCAGAACACCACTGGTCACCAAGCTCCAGACTGAACACTTTCCATTTACTACCACCCTCTGTCTTCTATGGGTTAGCCAATTCTATATTAAGACAGCCAAATTTCTCTGTATCCCATGCTTCCATACTTTCTGAATGAGCCTACCATGGGGAACCTTACCACTGCTCTACTTTCATGCTTCTATCTTCTACTGTGAAGACTGATGTAAAGTATTCATTTAATTCCTCTGCCATTTCCTAGTTCCCCGTTTTATTTCCTCAGCCTTATTCTCTAAGAGGCCTATGTTCACTTTTCGGAGATGCCGGTGTTGGACTGGGGTGTACAAAGTTAAAAATCACACAACACCAGGTTATAGTCCAACAGGTATAATTGGAAGCACACTAGCTTTCGGAGCGACGCTCCTTCATCAGGACAATCACCTGATGAAGGAGCGTCGCTCCGAAAGCTAGTGTGCTTCCAATTAAACCTGTTGGACTATAACCTGGTGTTGTGTGATTTTTAACTATGTACACTTTGGCTTTTTTCTTCCGTTTTATATATTTGAGAAAGCTTTTGTCTGTTTTGTTATTGATTGCAAGTGTACCCTGAAAATGTATTTTCTGTCTTTGTTATTGAGAAAATTAAAAGACAGTTCTCACTGGAATGTGTCTTTGTTGTGAGCCATTAACTATTTTCTTAAATGTCTGTCATTGTTCTTCAACCATCTTTGCTGCTAAACTTCCCGAGTTGACTCCAGCCTGCTGTGCCCTCATTTCATTTGTAATTGGCCTCATTTCATTTTAGCACAGTTGTTTCTCAAACTGATAGCTGAATTCTACCATGTTATGGTCACTGTTTCCAAGGAGATCTCTTATGTTGTTCCAAAGAAAACCACCCGAGCTTACCTAATTTCTCCCTCTCTTCACCCGAGCTGGCGGCACGGTGGTTAGCACTGCTGCCTCACAGCGCCAGAGACCCGGGTTCAATTCCTGCCACAGGCAACTGTCTGTGTGGAGTTTGCACGTTCTCCCCGTGTCTGCGTGGGTTTCCTCCAGGTGTTCCGGTTTCCACCCACAGTCCAAAGATGTGTAGGTTAGGTGAATTGGCCATGCTAAATTTCCCGTAGTGTTAGGTGAAGGGGTAAATGTAGGGGAATGGGTCTGGGTGGGTTGCTATTCGGAGGGTCGGTGTGGGCTGGTTGGGCTGAAGGGCCTGTTTCCACACTGTAAATAATCTAAATCTAAAATAAAGATAATACTTAGGGCGGCAAGGTGGCACAGTGGTTAGCACTGCTTCCTCACAGCGCCAGAGACCAGGGTTCAATTCCCTCCAGGCGACTCTCTGTGTGGATTTTGCACATTCTCCCTGTGTCTCCTTGGGTTTCCTCCCACAATCCAAACATGTGCAGGTTAGGTCAATTGGCCATGCTAAATTGCCCGTAGAGTTAGGTGAAAGGGTAAATGTAGGGGAATGGGTCTGGGTGGGTTACGCTTTGGCGGGTCGGTGTGGACTTGTTCGGCCGAAGGGCCTGTTTCCACACTGTAAGTAATTTGTAAGGTAATCTGTAAGGTTCATAGCTAAAGTACTCAATACAAGACAACATACTGGTGAATCTCCTCTGCATATCCACCAGTCCAAGTACATCGTTCCCAATATTCGGTGACTGGAAGTGAGCACAGTATTCCAGCTATGCCTGAACCAAATTTCTGTGGAACTCCAACATAACCTTACTTCTCCAATAAAAACTATATTTGTTATGATGTGGAGGTGCCGTTGTTGGACTGGGGCGGACAGTGTTAAAAAATCACACAACACCAGAGCTTCGAAAGCTTGTACTTCCAAATAAACCTGTTGGACTATAACGTGGTTTTGTGTGATTTTTAACTATATTTATTATGCTTTTGATTGACTTTTGTTGTTCTTTAAAACTTTCACACATCACTGGCCTACCACAAACCTTTGCCACATTATATGTTTATTTTTTCAATCTGATGCTGTTCTTGTCTACCATGATTAACATAATTGGCTTATCCCTAAAAGCATCCTTCTTTTACAATGGAATTTGTCTTTGCTGTGGGCCATGAATAATTTTCTGAAATACCCATCATTGTTCTTTGCTGCTAAACTCCTATTCCAAGCCGTTTCTGTCATAATTCCTTTGTAATTATCCTATTTAAGCTTAGCACAGTTGTTCCTGACCGCTGTTCCTCCCACTTAAACTGAATACTACATTCAACTACATTCTGCCACTGTTTTTGAGGGGATCTTTTACATCATTTATTAAACCTGCATTATTTAGAAATCACCAGTTCCAAAATAGCTTGATCCCTCTGTGGATCCACCATATATTCTTAGAGTCATAGAGATGTACAGATAGAAACAGACCCTTCGGTCCAACCCATCTATGTTGACCAGATATCCTAACCTAATCTAGTCCCAATTGCCAGCACTCGGCCCATATCCTCTAAACCCTTCCTATTCATGTACCCATCCAGATGCCTTTTAAATGTTGTTAATTGTACAGTCTCCACCACTTCCTCCAGCAGCTCATTCCATAATGCATGACCCTCTGCGTGAAAAAGTTGCTCCCCCCTCGGTCCCTTTTAAATTTTTCCCCTCTCATCCTAAACCTATGTCCTCTAGTTCTGGAACTGTCCCAGATACACTCTATGGATTTTTCCTCGTGATGTCCTCTGCCAAATTAATTATCCAATCTACATGAAGATTGATATTACCTATGATTAATGGACTTGCTATGTTTGGTACTCATTATGTCCAATTTATTGTTTCCCTGTGTTGGCTTGTATAGCTACTGTTTGGTAGCCTATACACCACTTCTACCAGTGTCTTCTTTCCCTTTGTCAGTGAACAGCTATTTATATTGTGAGCCTTGTTTAAAACTCCAAGAAGGAGCAGGCAGTTTTTTCCGGCAGTATTTACAGAGCAGGATTTGAAATATTTCTACAGCATTACATTTCCTCAATTCAGCAAAAAACCGGTCCATTTGAAGTCTGTACTGAGTTCACATGATCCTGCTGGGTTCAGGATTCCCACATTTGTGAATCACATCTCACCCGCTTTCTCCTGCCAGCAAGAATCTATGAAATGAAAGCTGTGTTTGCAGATATAGGAGCAGGCGACGGCCTTGTGATATTATTGCTGACTGTTAATCCCAAGACCTAGATTCGAATCCCACCACGGCAGATGGTGGATTTTTATTTCAGTAAAATGATTCAGTGTACTTTTAGCTACAGTGCAAACCTCTGTGAAAATGCAGGCTCAGTGAGGCTGATTCTTGATTAATGTTTGAGCTAACAGTCCTTTAAGACATTAAAAAAGGGAGAAACTTTCTCAGAAAGAATAGTGCAGAATACTGTTCCCAGTGTGAAGTCTTATTTTCTACTACATTTTACTGTTGGTGAAAATCCATCTGCTGGTGTAGATATATTTTTGTGAAATCAATGTCAGTGTTGCACATGATCAACAGAAAAACTAAGGATCTTATTACTTGTTATTCTTAATTCAAGCTCCTTTCCATTTTGCATCTGGGCGTATTTTTCATTTCTTTGCAGGATATGGCCTAGGCCAGCATTTAATACCCATCCCTAATTACCCTTGAAAAGATGGTGGTAAGCTGCTGTTTGAACAACTGTAGTCAGTGTGGTAAAGGTACACTTCCGTGCTGTTAGGGAGCAGAAGTAATTCCAGAATTTTGGTGCAGCGACAATAAAGGATCAGTGAGATAGCTCCAAGTCAAGATGTTGTGTGACTTAAAGGAGAACCTCCAGGCGTTGGTGCTCCTATGCATCTGCCCTTCTAGGTGATCGAGATCATGGGTTTGGAAGGTGCTGTAAAAAGATCTTTGGTGAGATGCTGCAGTGCATCTTTTCTGTGGTGCACACTACTACCTCTATGGTGCTAATGGTGAAGGGAATAAATGTTCAAGTTGGTGCCAGTTAATGGGCCATTCTGTTCTGAAGAGTGTTGAGCTTCTTGTGTGTTGATGGAGCTGCACTCATCTAGACAAGTGGGGAGCATCCCATCATACTCCTAAATTGTGCCTTGCAGATGGTGGACAGACTTTGAGGAGTCTGGAGGTGAGTTATTATTGCAGAATTCCTAGCTTTTATCTTGCTCTTTAAACTGAATTTTTGGTTCCTCTATGAAATTTTACTTGTCTGAAATGTTTGCCTTTGGAATAGTTACGTGATGCAAGGAGAATTCTGAAGTATTGTGTCTCAAGTGCAGTGAAGCCTTGATGGTGTTAAGTGAAAGAATTTGGGCATAAAACGATAATGTCATTTAGATAGAAAATTGACTGATCAATGTATTTGAATATTTCACATTGAAAATACCTTTTTTTAAAGAATCGAAAAGCTTGTGGTGGAACATAATTCTGGTAATTGTGTGTAAATCTGAACTGTTTTTGTTAGTGTTTTGTGGTGCAATCGCAAAGTTAATATTCAGAACAATATTTTCTGCATTTCATAAAAGAAATAGTAACTAATATTTCATTTTCCAAACAAAGCTAATCATTAAGAATAAGAATTCCATTTTTCCAAGGGTCTCAGATGAAAGGAGGATAGAGAAGGTTATGAAATTATTCCCTTTTTAAAATATTGCATTGTAATCTGAAGAGTTTCTGGCAAGAAATTTATATAAAACGAATGCAGGGAATTCTGGAGAAACTCAGCACATCTGGCAGCATCAGTGGAGAGCACCAACATGTCTCCTGCCCCATAAGAGGATCGAACATCCTGGACCACAACTACACAACTATCAAAGACGCCTATCACTTTATCTCCTGTTTAGATAGCAGAAAATCAAATCACAACGCTCTGTTCTGCCTCCCAGCTTACAAACAGAAGTTGAAACGGGAAGATCCTTCACATAAAGTAGTACAATGCTGGTCCAAGACAGCAGAACAGTGTCTCAGGAACTGCTTGGAAGCGATGGACCGGACTGTATTCAAGTACTCAGTGGAAAATCCAGGTGAATATGCCACCGCATCACAATTTCATTAGCAAATATGTGGAGGATTGCATGCCAACGAAGTCAATGTAGGTGTTCCCCAATTAGAAACCTTGAACGAACCGGGAAATCCACTCTGAAGACCAGGTGTGCAGCATTCAGGTCGAACAATCCAGACCTCTGCAGAAAATCCAGATATGACCTCTGCAAAGCTATCAGAGATGGCAAGAGGCAGTACTGACCAAATTAGAGGCCCAAACCAGCCATATGGATACCCGCTAGGCAATGCCAACTCAATGTAACAAGATACGAAATGAAGCAGAGCAAGATAGCAGACAAAAACATAACTCTCTCTGATGTGCTCAATGCTTCCTATGTTCGGTTCGAGCAGAATGCCAGTGGCGCAATGTCACCTACCCCTACAACTCCAGATGGACTTGTTCTCTCCATCACTGTTACAGACATCCGTTCGGTTTTCCTGAGAGTCAACCCAAGGAAAGCGACGGGCCCAGACGGGGACTGTGCACTTAGATCCGAAACGGACCAGCTGGGGGAGGTATTCACTGACATCTTCAACATCTCCCTCCTACAAGCCAAAATCCCCACCTGCTTCCAGAAGACCGCAATTATCCCAATCCCAAAGAAAGTACATGCAACGTACTTTTATGACTACCGCCCAGTGGCTGTGACCCCATAATCATGAAGTGCTTCGAGACGTTGGTCATGGCCTCCCAGTCTGCCTCGATCCCCTGCAATTTGCCTACTAGTGAAACAATAGCAGATACCATTTCCCAGCCTTGCACTCATCCCTGGAACATCTAGATAACAAGGACACCTATGTCAGACTCCTATTCATCGACGAAGCTTAGTTTAGAGTGGTGCTGGAAAAGCACAGCAGGTCAGGCAGCATCCGAGGAGCAGGAAAATCGACGTTTTGGGCAAAAGACCTCCTATCCATTGACGTCAGCTCTGCCTTCAATGCCATAATCCCTTGCAGATATCAAAACTCTGACACCTAGGTCCCGGCTCTGCCTTCTGGATCCTCAGCTTCCTGACCCATAGACTGCAATCAGTAAAGATAAACAACTGCACCTCCTCCACGATAACCCTCAACACTGGAGCCCCCCTAGAATGTGTTCTCAACTCCCTTCTGTACTCCCTGTACACCCACAACTATGTCACCAAATTCCGAACGAGTTTGTTGATGACAGCCATCCTACCATGGTGGGATGGCTATCAGACAACAATGAGTCAGAATATAGAAAGGAGATGGAGGGCTTAGTGTTGTGGTGCAGTAATAACAAGCTCTCTCTTAATGTCAGCAAAACAAAAAAACTGATCAAGGACGTCAGGAAGAAAGAAGGAGAACATGCCCCTGTCTACATCAACGGAGCCAAAGTTAAGAGAGTTGAGAGAATCAAGTTCCTACTGATAGTCTGTCCTGGTCTTCCCACATATATGCGACGGTCAAGAAGACACAACAACTCATCTTCCTCAGACGGCTTAGGAAATTCGGCATGTCCATAAAGACCTCACCAGCTTTTACTGAGGCACCATAAGAAACATACTATCTAGGTGCATAATTGCCTAGTATGGCAGCTGCTCTGCCCAGGATCGGAAGAAACTACAGAAGGTTGTGTGCATAGCCCAGCCAACTTCCCATTCATGAACTCCATTTATACTACTTGTTGCCACGGAAAGGCTACCAACATCATCAAAGACCCCTCCCACACTGGTGATGCTCCCCCGCAATCTCTTCTGTCAGACATAAGATACAACAGCTTGAATACAGACACACGAACAGGTTCAAGAACAGTGTCTCCCCAGCATTATTAGCCTGCTAAATGAATGCTCTAATTTCAAATCATGTTGATCTTGCTAATGTTAATCTTGCTTTGCACACCACCTGTGCAGTGTGACTTGTATGCCTCACTCTGTCTAAGCAGCCTATGATCTGTATGTCCTTGTTTGCTATGTTCTGCCTGTACTGCTTTTCAGTATACTTAGGTACACGTAACTACAATAAATCAAATCAAATCAAAATGGAGTTAATGTTTCGAGTCTGGCATGACTGTTCTTCAGTTCAGAACTTGGACTCACCAGATCTGCTGACTTTCTCGAGCATTCCACCACCCACAGTATTTTACTTTTGTAAGCTATTTATGTATCCTTATTGGAGAAGCTTCACCTTTATATTGTTCAATTCTTGTTTATTAGAGACATTCTGAAATTTAAACCGCTGTCCAACGCAATTACTATAACAGTAATCACTGGAGATTACTATGATGAACAGCTTCCTGAACATTTGAATAAGGTAAGGGCTACATTGTAATGAATCGTTGGTGCTCCGGTTTCCTCCCACAGTCCAAAAAATGTGCAGGTTAGGTGAATTGGCCATGCTAAATTGCCCGTAGTGTTAGGTGAAGGGGTAAATGTAAGGGAATGGGTCTGGGTGGGTTGCTCTTCGGAGGGTCGGTGTGGACTTGTTGGGCCGAAGGCCCTGGTTCCACACTAAGTAATCTAATCTAATCAATCCTTTTAACCTGCTGAAGATCAGAAAAACTATTTGAATTCAGGGTAGAAGTCCGTTTGGACTTGTGTAATAATTTATATGTTTATGCAATACTTCATACAACAGCAAATAAGTGGCAGGGTTGTAAGGCAATAGTCTCATTAAAGGATGATGTGGTGATCTGAATTTATTAAGAGTATTGTAGTGATTGGAACAAGATCAGCCAGGTGGACCTCTCAGAATATAAATTCTCTGATTGGGGCTGTTAACCTGGTCCAAACAAGGAATCCTGGCTGACAGATATAAACAGGAGGGTCAGGCTTCTGTTCACTTCAGGAGTCGGCTCTGAGCTAGCTGGGTCAGTGTCGTGTGCTATGCACATGTAAATAAAGGGTGAATGAGTGATGGTATATTGGCTTTCATAGAGTTATTTCAGTGGCGACAAGAGGAAAACGCGCCCCTGAAGCGATTTGCTCGCAACAATTGCCATTGAGTTGGGGTAAGTATTTCTGGAAACATGCTGCTATTTGGGAAGGTTGACTAGTTCGATCCTGCCGTCGAAGACCAGGCCCAGTACGTGGAAAGAATGCATTATTTTTAGCAGCAAATTACATTGTGGCAGATAAAAGTAATAAATAATTCTCCTGACTGCTTGTGGATCCACAGCTTTTTCAGTTATTAAAACCCTAATTTACTGTAAGTGGCTGGATATTCAAAGCTTTCAAGAATTGATGGATTTAGCCGAGGATTATTACAACCCCAAGCCACATCTAATTCTGAAACTATTGGTTTTACTTGGCAGTTTGAGAACCAGGAAATCCATATTGTGATTTTTGCTGAGGTTAAGACGACTGCCAGAGGTATGTGTTTAACCCACATGAGATGCTGAGAGACTTGTTGTAGAATTAATGATGTGACCATGCAAAAGCATCTAATAACTGAAGCCGAGCTGGACTTCAAACGGGCAGTGCAACTGGCTTTGTCATTCGAAAATGCTGCAAGTGGAGCATCTGAGTTACAGATTATTCTGATGAATGGGGACACCCTCACCAGACTGACTGAGCTTGGGGATCACTACTTGAGTGAAGGCAATTACTTAGCTTTACTCAGGACATATCCTGAACAGAGGGACTTTAGGTCAGCCCACGCCAAACCCAAAACAAACTGAAGCCTTGGCCAAATGATTAATCTTTTCTCAAGGATCTGTGCAGGCAGGCCATTGTAGTTGCTGGCAGTTAGCAGACTTGAAACAGCAAAAGAGTCCCACCAAACTTAAATTGAGTAAAATAACTCATAGGCTGGTACCCAGGAGACTGCACATCCTGGAAAGTCCACCTCCAACTGGTTTGAAACAGTTAAGATTACTCAGCAATATCCAAATCAAACCATTCAAAATAAACATCTGTTTATTTGGTCACCCAGTTCTAATAGAGGTTGATATTGTATCAGTGATTGCAGAACCAGTCTTTACCAAGATTCATTCTCCAATCCTTAAGTGTGCGCAAGACTTTGGCCAGCCTGTGAATCTATACCGAGGAACTACTGCAGGTTAAGGGACAACTTCAGTTCCAGTGCCTTATGAGAAGCAGCTGGTTCAATTACCACTGATTGTAGTAAATGGCTCAGGCCCAGTCTTAGAGTGAAATTGGTTGAGAAAGGTTCAACTTGATTGGCTCAACATTCTTCAATTTAAAAATGGCTGCCTGACTGAGTCCCAGTTAAATATGCAGAAGATTTTCAGAAAGGTCTTGGGACTATGAAAGGGACTAAGATTACCTTACATGTTGATCAAGAACCAGTTCCACTATTCTGCAAGGTCTGCCTGGTGCTATTTGCCACACAGTCAAAAGTAGAGGCAGAAATCAGGAAGCTGGAAAGTGATGGAAACATCAAATGTAATAGTTTGCAGAATGGACAGCACCAGTCACACCATCTGTGAAGCCAACAAGTTGGTTTGCCTTTTTGTGGATTTCAAACACATTGTAAATTGTGTTTTGCAGCTCTCCATAGAGGACTTGTACGCAAAACTGGCTGCCCTTCATAAAGCTGGATATGAGCCAAGCACACTTGCAGTTTCGAATAGATGAGGATTCCCAGAAGTACGCTACAATTAATACCCAGAAGAGTTTGTACTAATATACAATATACTTCCTTTTGGGTTATCATCAGCCTGTACCATTTTTCAGTAGATGATTGAGAATATTTTACAAGCTCTACCCCAGTTCACCATTTATCTGGATGACATGCTAATAACTGGGAAGGCTAATCAAGTGCATTGAGAGAACTTGGACATGGTGCTTAAGTATTTCTCCAAAGTGCGTGTCTGCCTTGGAAGGGACAAATGTGTGTTCTAGGCACCTCAAGTGGGCTACAGAGTCGACAAGACCAGGTTACATCTGTTGGAAGACAAAGTAAGTTGGAAGACAAAGGTGCCCCAGCTCTCATGTCTGAACTGGAGCTTAGGTCTTCCCTTGGGTTGGTGAATTATTACAGAAAATTCATACGTAACCAAGCATCCATCCTGGCACCCTTACACAAGGAATTGAAAAAGGATCGGTCTTGTAATTGGTCCCATAGTCGAGATGTAGACTTTAAGGAAGTGAAAAAGCAGTTAATGTGCCAAGGTCTTGGCACATTACGATCGCATACGATCTCAACGGAGATGAACACCCAACAGCATATGCTTCCCAGACTTTGGCAAATGTCAAACAAAGATATGCCCAGAAAAGGAAGGTTTGGCGGTCATCTTCAGTGAGAAAGTTCCATTAATACTTTTATGGAAGTAAATATATAATAGTAATGGACCACAAACCCTGCTAGGGCTATGTAAAGAGGATATGGTCATGCAGCCACAAGAGAGTCTGCTTTGGTTTTAAACTTTATGGCTACCCTTCCGGCCACCACTGACAATATCAGACTGTGGACACAAAAAAGATCCTGTCTTGGTGTTATGCAGTGAATAGAGTAATTGTGGTTTGGGAGAAAGGAAGTTAGAATTTGGTGTTTGTAAAATTGTAAAAAGTCGGTAGGGACGGGGGGTGGGCAAAGGGATGGTTTCTTTAAAAGATTATGCTTTTTTTCAGTGCTTAGAGTTAAAATAGATGTCCATGAGCAGCTTTAAGTTTGCAGGATCAGGGAGCACCTGAAGTGAAACGTTTGTCTTGAAAGGCCATGCCGTTAGCAAGCCAACCAGCAGTTTTTTTTAATCAAGACAGCAAGTTTTGAATTTAACTCATCAGTTTGAACCAAGCACCTAGATATCATAAACCTACTAAATTTAAATATGATGGCTTTCACAACATAGGACTAATCCTATTGTAAGAAATTTTTGTCATCAAGAGTATAAAAGGACGGGACAGTTAGACAAAGACCCCAGAGTTAACTGTCATCTGCCAGAGATAAGAGTCCTTAACTCTAGAGAGACCAATTGACTCTCTCAGCCACCTGTATATGACAGCAAGCATCATAGAACAGTACAGGACAGAACAGGCCCCTCAACCTTCAATGTTGTGCCAGTTTTTTACCCTGCTCTAAGATCAGACTAACGTAGAGACCCTTCATTGTACTATTTTCCATGTGCCTATCCAAGTGTCCATTCCACATACCCACCACACTCTCTGTAAAGAACCTACCTCTAACATCTCCCTTAAAAACCTTCCTTCAATTACCTTACAATTATGCCCCCGAGTGATAGACATTTCCACAATGGGAAATTGTCTGTGGCTATCCACTTTATCTATGCCTCTCAACATCTTGTCCACCTGTGTCAAGTCACCTTTCATCCTCATTGCTCCATTGAGAAAAGCCCTAGCTCCCTCAACCTTTCTTCATAAGACATGCCCTCCTGTCCAGGCAGCATCCTGGTAAATCTCCTCTGCACTCTCTCTAAAGCTTCCACATCTTTCCTGTAATGAAACAACCAGAACGGAACACAATATTCCAAGTGTGGTCTAGCGAGCGTTCTGTAGAGCTGCAGCATAAACTCAATCCCCTTGCTAATGAAAGCCAACACACCAATACGCCTTCTTAAAAACCCTATCAACTTGGGTGGCAACTTTGAGGGATCTACGGACATGGACCCCAAGATCCCACTGTTCCTCTTCACTGCCAGGTATTCTGCCTTTAACCCTGTATTCTGCATTCAAATTCAACCTTCCAAAGTGCACAACTTCACACTTTTCCAGGTTGAACTCAATCTGCCACTTATCAGCCCAGTTCTGCAACCTGTCAATGTCCTATTGCAACCTACAATAGTCCTCCACACTATTCACAACTCCACCAAACATTGTTTTGTCGGCAAACATACTAGCCCACCCTTCCACTTCCTCATCCAAATCATTATAAAGATCACAAAGAGCAGAGGTCCCAGAACTGATCCCTGTGGACACCACTGGTCACCGAGCTCTAGGCTGAATACTTTCCATTTACCATCACCCTCTATTTTCTATGGGCCAGCCAATTCTGTATCCAGACAGACAAATTTCTCTGCATCCCATGCCTCCTTACTTTCTGCATGAGCATGGGGAACCTTATCAGATTCCTTGTAAAATCCATGTACACCACATCCACTGCACTGCCTTCATCAATGTTTTGTCACATCCTCAAAGAATTCAATCAGGTTTGTGAGGTAGGACCTGCCACTCTCAAAGCCATGCTGACTAACTTTAATTATACTATGATTTTCTAAATAATTATAAATCCTGTCTCTCAGGATCCTCTCCAATACTTTGCCCACCACTGACATAAGACTGACTGGTGTGTAATTCACAGGGTTATCCCTTTTCCCTTTCTTGAACAAGGGAGTAGCATTTGCCACCCTCTAATCATCTGTCACTACTCCAGTGGACAGTGAGGACACAAAGATCATCACCAAAGGTGCAGCAATCTCTTCCCATCAGACCCAGGGGATTTATCTGTCATTATGCATTTCATAATTTTCAGCACATCCTCCTCCCTAACATTAACCTTTCTAGCTTATCAGTCTGTTTCACACAGTCCTCACTCGTGTTGAGGTCCCTCTCAGTAGTCAATACTAAAGGAAATCCCCTACTTCCGACTCCAGGCACAAGTTCCTTCCATTATCCCTGATTGGCCTTCCCCTCTCACTGGCCATCCTCTTGTTCCTCACATAACTGTAGAATGCCTTGGGGGTTTTCCTTAATCCTACCCGTTAAAGCTTTAAAGACAGAAAAAGGCATTGCAGACATAAGAATCAGAGGATTTTTTCCTGACAGAAGAACGACAGAGGAGGCACAGAAATGACAGAGAAGACATGCACATAATTAGATTCTTGTTTTATTTGGGAATAGTTAGCTATTAGAAGGGCTTTTTTCCATTGGTTAATAGTTTAGTTCATTTGTTCACTGGTGGAGTTAGATAAATGAATTGTTAATTGTTGATTTTAATGTGAGTGTCTTGTTTAATTGCTAGAAGTTGCTGAAAAGCAGGGCGAGGCGCTCCCCTTCGGATATTTTGGTTTTCATTCTCAGAGGGGATCAATGTATGTTTTATAATACTGGTGGTGATGGGGGAAACAAAATGGCCATCACAACCAGAATATCCAGACCTAGTGAGACTAGATCATCATTGATGACGGCATATTGTTATACGGAGCAAGGATAATTGACCCGAGCAAAGATTGCCGCCAGATACTTGATGAACTCCACCAAGCATTTCCAAATTAAGATGTTAGTGATGTCTAGTGGCCAGGATTGGATGCTGACATAGCCGCTTTGGTGGGGCAATGCCCATAGTGCCGGTAAAGACAATCCTTACCACCAGCAACTCCCCACATTTATAGAATGGCCGGGTAAACCATGGATTTTGTTACACGTTGACTGTCATGGGCTCTATGTTTTTAGTCATTGTGGATGCCCACTCAAAGAAATTGCACATGCACGGAGTTCATTCGTCAAACTTAAGGACGTTGATTGAAAAGTTGCAAGTGACTTTTTCAGTACATGGACTCCCAGAGGTGTTTATCACAGACATTGGGCAATCATTTACCAGTAGGGAATTTGAGTATATCCTAAAGTCAAATGACATTTGGCATGGAAGGATAGCTCTATACCATCCATGGTTCAATGGTCTGACGGAAAGAGCTGAAGGCAGGCTTAAAGAAGCAGCCTACAACTTCACTTGATACCAAAATGTCCCAGTTTGTGTTTGATTATAGGATCACCCCTCATGCAACTATAGGGACAGTTCCAGCAGAGTTGCTAATGGGGAGAAGACACCACACCAGGTTAAATCTGATTTTCACAGACTTTGGAAAAGGTACAGGGTTGAAACAACATCAGGAACACTAATACTGGATATACAACTCTAAGCGAGTGAGACAGTTTAATTCAGAGGATGAAGTTTAGCGTCGAAACCTCGAACCAGGGGCATGAGTAAGAGACATAGAACATAAAACATTACAGTACAGTACAGGCCCTTCAGCCTTCGATGTTGCGCCAATCTGTCATACCAATCTGAAGCCCATCTAACCTACACTATTTAAGAGACATAGAACATAAAACATTACAGTACAGTACAGGCCCTTCAGCCTTCGATGTTGCGCCAATCTGTCATCTGAAGCCCATCTAACCTACACTATTCCATGTACATTCATATGCCTGTCCAATGACGACTTAAATGTACTTAAAGTTGGCGAATCTACTACCATTGCAGGCAAAGCATTCTCTTACTACTCTCTGAGTAAAGAAACTACCTCTGACATCTGTCCTATATCTATCACCCTTCAATTTAAAACTATGCCCCCTCATGCTCGCCATCACCATTCTTGGAAAAAGGCTCTCCCTGTCCACCCTATCTAACCCTCTGATTATCTTATATGTCTCTAGACCATCTTACATGGTCAAGATGAGGCCAGGTCCCGTGATGTACAATGTTCAGGTTGGAGAGGTGGTCCTGAATGAGCATGTGGACCAAATGAAGGCTGTAATCTTGCAAATTTGGCAGGAGCAAAACATATCCGATCCATCAAACCATCCAGCAAGGCTGTCAGAACCTGTGAGTTCACCCCTCTGCCTAGTCGAAGAAACCTCGGAGTCTGAGATGGATATGACAGATATCACAGTCTTGATGTCATTACAGCCTGAAGATTCATTTTGGCCGAGATGCCGTGGGCGTGAGAGGTAGACTACAAGGCAGTATCCGAAGCGGAGTCAGAGGAACCAGACCTTGTGTGAAAATGCTCTGGGGAAACTATAGGGAAAAGAATAGGCCTCCTTAGAGGGGTAGAGATGTAGTGATTGGAATGAGATCAGCCAGGTGAACCTCATCGAATAAGTTCCTCGATTGGAGATGTTAACCTTGTTCAAGTTTGTCCAACCTTTCCTCATCACTTATACCAAACCAAGCACTGTCCTGGAAAAGCTTTTATCTATCCTCGACAAAGCCTCTACATCCTTTCGGTGGTATAATGATAAGAATGTGACCAGTCTAAATTCTATACAGCTGCAACATGACTGGCCAGTTTTCATATTCTTTATTCCAACCAGTGAAGGCAAGCATGCCATTTGTCTTCTCAACCACCTTATCCATTAGTGTTGCCTCTTACAGGTCACTGTGAACCTGTACATTTAGATCCTTCTGTAGGTTAATGCTTCTAATGGTTCTGCCATTTACTGTATACTTCCTTCATGCATTAACCCTTCCAAAATGCATTATCTTACATTTATCCAGATTAAATTCATCTGCTGGTTCTTTGCCCAAGTCTCAAGCCCATCTATTTCTTGCTGTATCATCTGGCAATCCTCCTATCCACAGGCTCCTTCAATCTTTGTGTCATCTGCAAACTTACTAATCAAGACCACTTGTATTCTCCTTCAAGTCATTCATATAACAACAGATGTACAAGCACTGATCCCTGCAGAACATCAGTATCTACAGATCTCCAGTCAGAAAAACAGCCAGCCACTGTTGCTTTCTGTCTTCTTTGAGGAGAAAGAAGAAGGGCCTGTGCCCGAAACGTCGAATCTCCTGTTCCCTGGATGCTGCCTGACCTGCTGTGCTGTTCCAGCAATAAAGTTTCAACTTCTGTCTTCTTTGACCAAGCCAGTTCTGCATCCATCTTACCAGCTCACCATGGATCCCATGTGATTCACTTTCTGTATCAGCCTGCCATGAAGGATCTTGTCAAAGGCCTAGCTGAAGTCCATGTAGACAACACCCATCGCCCCAGCCTCAATCGATTTTGTCACTTCCTCCAAAAACTCAATCAAACTTGTGAGCCACAGCCTTCCCTGCACCAAGCCATGCTGCCGATCACTAACAAGTTCATATTTTTCAAAATTTGAACATATCCTGCCCCGAAGAACCTTCTTCAATAATTTCCTCATTGCTGACTCACTGGTGTTTAATTTCCCAGATTATCCCTGATGTCCTTCTTAAACAAAAGAGCGACATTGGGTATTTTCCTTGTGGACCTCTCCTGTGACTAAAGAGGATACAAATTTTTCATACAAGGCCTCAGCATTCTGGCATACATCCCATCAGGTCCTGGGGGCTTGTCTACCGTAATGCTTTTCAAAACACCCAACATCTCCACATTTTCTATCAACATGTCCTAGAATGTCAGCATCTTCCCTCTGTAGACTGACTTATCCACCATGTCCTTCTCCTTTGTGAATACCAATGCAATATATTAATTAAGGACCTCCCCCACTTTACCGGCCCACACATAAATTCCCTTCTTTATCCTTTAGTGGACCTACACTTTCCAAACTACCTTTTTGATCCTTGCATATGTATAAAACACCAAAGGAATATTCCTTAATCCTATTTGCCAAGGACATTTTATGGCCCCTTTTAGCCCTTCTAACTCCTTATTCTTTCCTGCTTTCTTTATGTTCAATGGCTCTGTCAGTCTTCTGTTTTCTAAACCTTATAAATGCCTCCTTTTTTGTTTTGACTAAGCTCACAATTTCTCATCATCCAAGGGTCCTGAATTTTGTCATCGTTATCCTTCACTTTCACAGAAACATGCTATTCCTGAACGCTAATCAACTGGCCTTTAAATGATTCCCATGTGCCAGATGTGGATTTACCCTCAAAACAGCTACCCACAATCTACATTCCCCAGTTTCTACCTAATATTGTGGTTGTTAGGCATCCCCCAATTTAGTACTTTCATCTGAGGACTACTCTTATCCTTATCCATAAGTAATTTAAAACTTAAGGAATTATGGCCACTGTAACTTCAATCACCTGGCAGGTTTGTTCCCACTATTAGGTTGAGTATGGCCTCATCCCTATTTTGAGTATTTACATAATCCTTCAAGAAACCTTCAGGGGACTTAACAAATTCCCCCCATCCAGAAATGGAGTTCCAGTCAATAGAAGGGAAGCTATGGTCACCCACCATAA
The DNA here is from genome assembly GCF_004010195.1 of Chiloscyllium plagiosum. Lineage (NCBI taxonomy): Eukaryota > Metazoa > Chordata > Chondrichthyes > Orectolobiformes > Hemiscylliidae > Chiloscyllium > Chiloscyllium plagiosum. The sequence goes on from NC_057713.1 coordinate 70,532,548, forward strand.
TAATCTTGTGGTTTTTACATTTTTTCATAATCTGTCCACATTTCTATTTCACTATCACTTGCTGACTGTTAAGAGACTTGGGGTACAACCCCATCAAAGTAATTGCCCTCCTCCTATTATTTGAGTTCCACCCATATGGCCTTGCTGGATGTGCACTCAGTGCAGCTTCTATATTCTCGTTACTCATTTACTAAACTCCCCAACCTTTTGTACACCCCTTTCAATTCTCACCTAAACCGTGGAATGTTGAGCTGCCTGCCTTTTACCTTTCTCATCAAAATCTCTGTAATATTTAGATCATAGTTATATGTGCTATTCCAAGCTCTAAGTTCATCTGTCTTACCTGTCATTCTCCTCCCATTAAAACAAATACACTTTAGTCTGCCAGTTTCACCATGTTCAATAATCTCCTTCTCTGTTCTTCCTCTTCGCCTTAACTCGTGTCTAACTCCTTCTCAGTCATTTCACTTGGGGACCTATTGCGCTGCTTCCCAATCCCCTTTTAGGATATTGGAGCCCCTCCAGTTTAGGAGCAACCTCTCCTTCTTTTACAGGTCCTGCCTGCCCTGGAAGATATCTCAATGATCCACATACCTGAAGTTGAAACTTTATTGCTGGAACAGCACAGCAGGTCAGGCAGCATCCAGGGAACAGGAGATTCGACGTTTCGGGCACAGGCCCTTCTTCTCATTCCTGAAGAAGGGCCTGTGCCCGAAACGTCGAATCTCCTGTTCCCTGGATGCTGCCTGACCTGCTGTGCTGTTCCAGCAATAAAGTTTCAACTTTGATCTCCAGCATCTGCAGACCTCACTTTCTCCTCCACATACCTGAAGCCCTCCCTCCTATACCAGCGCTTTAGCCATGCGTTTTTCTGTACTATCTTCATATTCTGAACCTCATTGGACATGGCCCAGGGAGTAATCCTGAGATTACAGCCCTAAAAGTCCCTCTTTTTAACTTATGACCTAACTCCTTAAAATCCCTTTGCAGGATCTTGTCACACTTCTGCCAATGTAGTGCGCACTGATATATAACATGACTTCTGGTTACTTGTACCCCCTTTTGAGAATGTCCTACACCCACTCTTGACATCCCTAACCCTGGCACCGGGAGGCAACACACCATCCTGGAGTGTCTTTTGTGGCCACAGGAACATCTGTCTGTACCCCTGACTGTGGAGTCCCTTGTTACTACTGCTATCCTGCACTTTGATTCCCCTTGGTGTACAACAGAGCCACCTGTGGTGCCACTGCTCCTGTTATTATCCTTTTTTAGGCCATCCATGCACATGCACACACACACTCTCACACAACCACACCCGCACACACCCAAAACAGTTTACGTGTTAAAGCAGTGAATAGCCTGAACAATGGCTGTGACCATGTCTCTAAAACTTCTATTGCTAACACTCATTTCCGACATTCCACAGGAGAAACATACTACCCCACTGACTGCCACTTTTAACCTCTAGCAACCATGTAATTAAGAATCAATTTATATTAAATTAATTTACAGCTAACTAAATGGTCCCTAGTGTTAAATTCTCACTAAAAAATGCAAAGGCACTTCTGTAAACAGTTTCAGTTCTACTCTAAATTCCAGTACTGTTCTAGTATTCCACCAGCTTAAATTCCACTACTTATTGGTTTGAATTGGTTAATAAAAATTGATGTCATAAACTGCAACCCCCAAGATATACCCCGTGTAATGGATTAAAGCAAGATTGCTCCTTGAAACTAGGCTTGAAATGTCCAGGCTCTGGTTCCAGTTCCTGGCTACTATCAAGGTAAGGGCTGCTACTCAAAACAAGCAGTCATAGTAACTGTGCTGACATCTCCCAAAATCCTCGTTGGTCACTTCTCACCAGTGTCCTCTGTTGGATGCTGTTCCTCCTGTTGAGCACCTGGTCCTCCGCTTGTCAATCATATAACAGAGTCTAAACAAAAAATTATAAATTATAAGTTCAACTTAAAACCATGAGCAGAAAGCAAAATAAGGGGTGCTTAGATTATCAGCGAGAAAGAGAGCTGTGTGCAGTGATTAAGACTTCCTACATCATTAAAAATTCAAAATTGAAAATCACACAACACCAGGCTATAGTCTAAGAGGTTTATTTGAAAGCACTAGCTTTTTGAGTGCTGCTCCTTCATTAGGTAGCTGACAACTACCTGATGAAGGAACAGCGCTCCAAAAGCTAGTGCTTCCAAATAAACCAGTTGGACTATAACCTGGTGTTGTGTGACTTTTAACTTTGTCCACCCCAGTCCAACACCGGCACCTCCACATCATTAAAAACTCAGTTACACTTGTACAGAGAAGATGCAACATTTTCTGGACGTGAAGTGGGCAAGTACTGCAACTTTCAATCCTTTAATGTATTTCAATGCTAAGTTTTCAGTGATGGTGAGCCCTTCGAAGGAGCAGGGCAATAAGGCAGCAACTTCCTGATTCCTACCTTTTACTGTGCATGTGTAGATACTCAAATTCCCTGTCATTTTTTTAATAAACTTCTATCTTCACCCTTGTTCTTAACACCAAATCTAGGATATTGTTTTATTTAAATCGTGTATGCATTTCACCATAATTTGTTGAATCTTGCTGTTTTTAAATTATCTGCTGTTTCTGTCCAAAAAAATGACAGTAAAGTGCATCCTACAAAACAAATTTATTGACTGGCAAGGGTTTGGCATGATTTGAGAGTGTACCCTTTCTGATATGCAGAACTAAAGCCAATCGATTATGTAGATTTTCCCTTTTGACACCACCTAAGGAATCTGCTCGTACTACTTCCCTAGGCAGTGCATTCCATATCCTAACAACCCTGAGTAAATTCTCAAATCAGCTGGCTTCAAAGAACTGTGTCCCAGGCTGCTGCAGGAGGTAAGGCAGAAAATTGTTGGGGCTCTGATCCAATTTGTTAATTCCTCTGAGTCTGAATCAACATTACCCACAAGTTCTCTGGCCACTCCATCTGCCTAGCCAATTTTTCAAATGAAATAAAGAAGGCTTCGACATCTTTCTCATAAAAATGTGGCAATGTTTTAACATATTTGTTTTTTTCACTACCTTCTCTCTTCATCTCCATCCTGTTAACTTGTTGGGCCTGACTAATTCACAACTTCTGAAGTTCAAATTCTCTTTCTCTTCACTCTCTCATTGCTCGGCTAAGAACCTACTCTCCCTTTCTTTCTGCTCTCTCTCTCTCTCTTTCTTCTCGTGTCTTTCTCTCTCTCCTTTTTGGTCTCTTTCTCTCCTTTTCTCTCTGTCCCTTTTCTCTCATGTCTGCTCTGTCCCTTTCTTTATCTTCTGACCCCCACTTTCCTCAGTTGTAATTTAGGTTTTTCTTATTCTACTGTACTTGCATGTTTTTCTGACACACCTAAGTGCTTGACTAACTCCCTTGCAATTTCAGCTTTGCTTTTGTCCCTGGTTAAACCCAATTCTAACCCCTTTGCTAATTCTAAAATTATGGCCTTTTTCTGTCTTTTTAAACTTTCTTGGCAAATTTGGGAATCATCTTCAAATCCCAGAGCCTCTTCAGCAATCTTAAGAGCCATTTCTCTCCTTTTAATTTAACCACTGACAAGTAACTGAAATTAAATAAATTATCTCACCTACGATTTATTTAATGACCTAGGACAGTAATCGGCAAGTGTTTAAATCTGCTGGCTCTTTCATACCCTAAATCTGTTCAAATCTGTCCAAATCTCAGACTGGATCTGTCTAAACCTGTCCAAATCATGGACCCAAGCCCCCCCAACTGTTATGACACGCCAATGAACCTTTCTGCTAATTAAACCAAACACATAGAAAAGCTTACCACGCCTTGTAATTTGTTAAAATATGAGTGACAGAGAACTCTCATATTCTTCCACTATTTAAAGAAAATGATATCAATTTATTCCTTAACTCTAAAAGTGAACACTAAACGACATTCTATAACAATATACTGTTCTAACAAAACATGTGTTAAAATGGCATCAACTTAATTTCAAAACCACACAGAGGCTGTCATCTTCAGTTTCTGTCTTCTTTTGGCTGAAGATCTCACTGGGTCGTCTTTCTTTTTTCTGTGAAGACATTTTGTATGAAAATGTACCTCTGATAGAGAGTGTTTTGGAATTGCAGTCTCTCTCGAAGGCACTCTCTGTCGAATGTTCAAAATGCCTGCTTTTTTAACACCGCAAACATTGGACTGTCTCATTGGTTTGAGTTTGATAAAAACAATGATTTCTAACTCAATTGTGTTTTAGTATCCTGGGACATAAATTAAACTGGTTAAATTTGAATTGTCAAAATAGCAATCAATTCAGATATCTATTACACAGCCAAATGTTACATATTTTCAATTTTCCATTACACTCTGAGACTGCTAGCTAGTCATATAACAGGTGCAGTCAAGCTCTCAGTGCAAAACAACATTCTCTCTCTCTTAAACGTACAGTACACTCCTTCAACTTCATAACAATGGTTGTGGGTCGCAGAAAAGTATTGATAGGTTAATCTGATGGGCAGACCAGTGTCAGATGGTATTTAACCCCTATTAAGCACTTTGGAAGAAGAAATAAAATTTTATGGATGGCAGGAAACTGGGTCGCTTAGAGGAACAGAGGGATCTTGGGGTAATTATTTACAAATCCCTGAAGTCAGCAGGGACAAATAGACATTATAAATAGGAATAATTAAGAAGGTATTTGAGATAGTTGCTTTCATCAGTCGTGGCATAGAGTATAACAGCAAAGAGGTAATGTTGGAGGTATACAGAGAGGTAGTCATGCCACAACTGGAGTATTGTGTGGTCAACCCACTACAGAAGGATGCAGTAGCACCAAAGAGGGTACAGAGAGAATTGACCATTGTCTGGGATGGAGGAATTGAGTTATAACGAGAGACAAGATAGGCTTGGACTGTTTTCTTTAGAACAGCAAAGGCTGAAGGGTGATATGATTGAGGTGTATAAGGTTATGAAGGGAATGGACAGGATGAATAGAGAGCAGCAATTCCCTTTGGTTGAGGGGTCACTCATGAAGGGCATTGGTTTAGGCTAAGGGACAGGAGATTCAGAGGCAATTTGGGATAAAACTTTTCTCAATTACAGCGTGTTGGGAATCTGGAATACGCTACCTGGGAAGGTAGTGGAGGCTAGAAAAAACACAACCTTTAAAAAATATTCGGACGAGTATTTCAAATATCGTAACATACAAGGATATGGTACAAGTGCAGGAAATTGGGTGAGGTAGTTGGTTAGCTCGCTAAGCTGCTAGTTTATTGTGCAGATGTTTCATCAGTGTGACTTCCGTGAAGCGCTGTTGTTCTATCATGCTTGATTTTTAGGTGGTCCAATCTGTTGGGGTGAGTTTCGCTTCCAGGTCTTCTCAGCAGCCATTTTTAAACTGGGTCTATCTCGATGTCAAAAAGTATGGCACTGGAAAAGCATAGCCAGTCAGGCAGCATCCGAGGAACAGGAGAATTGATGTTTCGAGCATAAGCTCTTCATCAGGAATGTAGGAGGGGGGTTGCCCAAGTGGGCTGAGAAATAAATGAGGGGGCTGTGGTAATGCTAGGGGGAAGATAGTTGGGAATGTGATAGGTAGATGAAGGTCGGGGGTGATGGTGATAGGTTGGAGCGGAGGGTGAAGCGAATAGGTGGGAATGAAGACGGACAGATAGGGTGGTGCGGAGTTGGAGCGTTGGATCTGGGATAAGGTGGGGGGAGGAAAGTTGAGGAAACTGGTGAAATTGACATTGATCCCTTGTGTTTGGAGGATCCCAACGCGGAAGATGGGGCGTTCTTCCTCGAGGTGTCGGGTGTCACCTCTAAACCTTCTTCTCTCCAACAAAAACAATTATGTTCCCTCAGACTTTCCTCGTAAGAACTTCCTTCCATACTAGGCAACATCTTAGTAAATCTCCTCTGCAGCCTTTCCAAAGTTTCCACATCCTTCCTATAATGTGGTGACCAGAACTGCACGCAATACACCAGTTGTGGCCGCACCAGTGTCTTCTACAGCTGAAGCATGACCTCGTGACTCCGAAACTCAATTCCCCTACCAATAAACACAAAAACACCATATGCCTTCTTAACAATCCTATCAATCTGGGTGGCAACTTTCAGGGATTTATGCACTAGATACCAAGATCTCTCTGTTCATCTCCACTGCCAAGAATTTTACCATTAGCGCAGTACTCTGCATTCCTGTTACTTCTTAAAGTGAACTATCTCACATTTGTCTGCATTAGACTCCATTTGCTACTTCTCAGTCCAGCTCTGCATCTTATCTATGACCCTGTGCAACCCACCACATCCTTCAACACTGTCCACAACTCTGCCTACCTTAGTGTCATCTACAAGTTTACAAACACACCCTGCTATGCCCATTTATAAAAATGACAACAGCAGTGTCCCCAGAACAGATCCTTGCAGCACACCACAAAGTAATTGAGCTCCAGGATGAACATTTCCCATCAACCACGACCAGGTCTTCTGATCCAAACTGCTAAATCACCATCAATCCTGAAACTTCATATTTTGTGCAATAACCTACCATGTGGAACTTTATCAAATGCCTTACTGAAGTCCATAGACACCACATCAACCGGCTTACCTTCATCCACCTGTTTTGTCACCTTGAAGAACTCAATAAGTTTAGTGAGGCACAACCTACCCTTCACAAAACCATGTTAGCGCTCCCTAATCAAATTATTCCTCTCCAAATGATTATAAATCCTGTCTCTTATAACCTTTTCCAACACCTTACCCACAACCAAAGTAAGGCGCACTGGCCTATAATTACCTGGGTTGTCCCGATTCACCTTAAACAAGGGAACAACATTTGCTATCCTCCAGTCTTCTGACACTACCCCTGTCCACAATGATGGCATAAAGATTGAAGCCAAAGGCTCTGCAGTCTCCCCCCTGGCTTCCCAGAGAATCAGAGGATTAATCCCATCCAGCCCTGGGGTCATATCTATTTTCAGATCTTCCAAAATTGCTAAAACCTTGTCCACCTCAATCCCATCTAATCTTGTAGTCTGTATCTCCGTATTCTCACTAACATTGCCCTTTTCTAATGTGAATGCTGACGAAAAGTATTCATTGTGGGCGGCATGGTGGCACTGTGGTTAGCACTGCTGCCTCACAGTGCCAGAGACCCGAGTTCAATTCCCGCCTCAGGTGACTGTGTGGAGTTTGCACATTCTCCCCGTGTCTGCGTGGGTTTCCTCCGGGTGCTCCGGTTTCCTCCCACAGTCCAAAG
>NC_057713.1:70539838-70550478 GCF_004010195.1 Chiloscyllium plagiosum
TTGGTGTGGACTTGTTGGGCCGAAGGGCCTGTTTCCACACTGTAAGTAATCTAATCTAATCTTAAGCACTTGCCCTATGTCCTCAGATTCCACACACAACTTTCCACTACTATCTTTGATTGGCCCTAATGTTGGCCTAGTCATTCTTTTATTGCTGATATATCTATAGAAGACCTTAGGGTTTCCCTTGATCCTATCCACCAACAACTTTTCATGTCCCCTCCTGACTCTTCTTAGCCCTCTCTTTAGATCTTTTCTGACAAACCTATAACTTTCAAGCCCCCTAACTGAGCCTTCACACCTCATCCTCACATAACCCTTCCTCTTCTTCTTGACAAGAGCTTCAACTTCTTTAATAAAGCATGGACCCCTCTCTCGACAACTACTTCCCTACCTGATAGGTGTATACTTATCGAGGACCCAAAGTTCCTTGAATAAATTCCACATATCAAGACTGTCCATCTCATACAGTTTCCTTCCCCATCCGATGCATCGGAAATCTTGCCGAATCGCATCATAATTGCCTTTCCCCCAGTTATATCTCTTTCCCTGCATTATATACCTATCTCAGCCCATTGCTATTGTAAACATAACTGAATTATGGTCACTATTGCCAAAGTGGTCATCTATCTCCAAATCTAACACCTGGCCAGGTTAATTCCCCAATACTAAATCCAATATGGCATCGCCTCTTGTTGGCCCATCTACATACTGTGTCAGAAAACCCTCCTGCACACATTGAACAAAAACTGACCATCTAAACGACTTGAACTTTAGTATTCCCAGTCAATATTGGGCAAGTTAAAGTCCCCCATAGCAACTACCCTATTATTCTCGCTCCTATCGAGAATCATCTTTGCTATCCTTTCCTCTACATCCCTGGAACAATTCTGAGGCCTGCAGAAACTCCCAACAGGGGGACCTCTCCTTTCCTGTTTCTAACCTGAGCCCAAACTACCTCAGTGGATGAGTTCTCAAACATTATCTCAGCTGCTGTAATACTATCCTTGATTAACAATGCCCGCCTCTTTTACCATCTTCTCTGTTCTTGCTGGAACATTAAAATTGTGCAACAACCATTCCTGTCCCTCCTCTAGCCATGTCTTTGAAATGGCCACAACATCGAAATCCCACGTATCAACCCATGCTGCAAGTTCATCCACTTATTCCGGATTCTCCTGGCAATGATGTACACACATTTCAAACCAAAATCCTGATTGCTGGTGTCTTCTTGCGACCTTGTAAACCTATCCCTGACCTCACTACCCTCAACTTCCTGTACATTGGTAGTACAATTTAGATCCCCATCCTCCTGCTGCATTAGTTTAAACCCCCCTGAAGTGCATTAGCAAATTCCACCCCCAGAATATTGGTACCCCCCAGTTTGGGTGAAGACCATCCTGTTTGTAGAGGTCCCACCTTCCCCAGAAAGAGCTCCAATTATCCAAGAATCCAAAACCCTCCTTCCTGCCAATCCCTGCAGCTATGTGTTCAGCTCCACCTGTTCCTCGCTTCACTAGCACGTGGCACGGACAACAAACCAGCAATAACAACTCTGTTTGATCTAGCTCTAAGCTTCCACATTAGCTCTCTGAATTTCTGCCTTAGATTCCCACCTCTCTTCCTGTCTCTGTCATTGATGCCTCTATGGACCACGACTTGGTGCTGCTCCCCTTCCCCCTCAAGGATCCCAAAAAATAGGTTAAGAGACATTATGAACCCTTGCACCTGGGAGGCAACGCACCAATCGTGAATCTCTCTCATTCCCATAAAACCTCCTATCTGTCCCCCTAACTATAACCCCAATAACAAAAGCTCTGCTCCTCTTCCCTCTTCCCTTCTGAGCAACAGAGACAGACTCTGCGCCAGAGATCTGTGTCCCATTGCTTACCCCTGGTAAGTCATTCTCCCTAACAGTATCCAAAACGATGTATTTAGTTGTTGAGGAGAACCACCACAGGAGATCCCTGCACTGCCTGCCAGTTCCCTGACGGTAACCCATCTACCTTCTTAACTACCTTCCTGCAACTCCTGTGAATAACCCCTCTGCCTCCTGAATGATCCAAAGTTCATCCACATCCAGTTCCCTAACATGGTTCTCGAGGAGCTGACTCTTACCTCTCACATACTGTAGAACGAACATTCAATTGCCCTAACCTCCATTCAAGCTATTCTAAATTCCCAAATAGACTACTAGGAAAAAAATAAACAAATGAAACATGAACAAAAAGCACTTTTGACCTTACCAACTGGCACACAAAACATTTTGTTTGGTAAGAGGAGTCGTGGAGGGAATGGTCTGTGCGGAATGTAGATAGGGGTGGGAGGGAAATATTTTTTGTGGTGATGGAGTCTGTTTGTAGGTGGCGGAAATGGCGGAGGATGATGCATTCTATCTGGAGTTGGTGGGATGGAAGGTGAGGACCATTCTGTCCTTGTTGCGATTGGAGGAGTGGGGTTCAAGGGCAGAGGTGCAGGAAGTGGAGGAGATGCGCTGGAGGGCATTGTTGACCATGTGGGAAGAGAAATTGCGGTCGTTGCATAAGGAGACCATCTGGTGTGTCCTGTGGTGGAATTGGTCACCCTGGCAACAGATGTGGCAGTGGCGGAGGAATTTTGAGTAAGGGGCAGGGTGGCATGAGGTGTAGTCCAGGTAGTTGGAGTTGATGGGTGTGAAGTAGATGTCTGTGTTGTGTTGGTCAAGACGGAGAGGTGAACTTGCCGAGGTGGCGCCGATGTAGCAGAGAAAAAGGTGCAGAATGGTGCCAATGTAGCTGCGGAAGATGGACCTGATGAAGAGCTGGGGTCCATGCAGGTGCCCTTGGCTACCCTTTTCGTCTGGTCTATTTCTGTGTTTATTGATGGCCTTTTTGGTAGAAAACTAGCTTCCAAGAACATTCTTGTATATCTCTGAACTCAGGGTGATATAACCAATGATTTTCGAGGTGCAGTGTCACTTCTTTGCTTTTATGCTCTAACTTAGTTGATCATGTTTGTTTTCACTTTGAAATGTATGTAATGTTGAGAATGCGAATACATTTCTGAAAACCAGCCTCTGTCCAGGAAAAACCTGAAAAGCTGGATCATAGCTTGACGTCTTCATTCAGATAGAGATCAAAAGCAGACTGGCCCTGTCATTCTGCCTAATTTATTATAATCCTTCCATAATTTTGACCTCTAGTATATTTCAAAATTATGATTATGAACACTGTAAATTTCGAACAGAAAGTTAAATTCAGAGAATAAAATATAAAACTATGATTTATCAAACATTAAAGCATAAGAATAATAGGTTTTGATACTACTTAGAAACATAGAAACATAGAAAAAGTACAGCGCAGTACAGGCCCTTTGGCCCTCGATGTTGCACTGATCCAAGCCCACCTAACCTACACTAGCCCACTATCCTCCATATGCCTATCCAATGCCCGTTTAAATGCCCATAAAGAGGGAGAGTCCACCACTGCTACTGGCAGGGCATTCCATGAACTCACAACTCGCTGAGTAAAGAATCTACCCCTAACATCTGTCCTATACCTACCTCCCCTTAATTTAAAGCTATGCCCCCTCATAATAGCTGACTCCATACGTGGAAAAAGGTTCTCATGGTCAACCCTATCTAAACCCCTAATCATCTTGTTTAGACCTGTAATTAAATGCCTTTGGAATGTTATGTATACAAAATCTCATAACTGGATACGTACTGAGTTCTCAAAACTAAATTAACGTTAAAGGGCCAGAGTGGAACATGTCAAAGTTCAAAGGATCTGGGAGAAGACTAGGCAATCGAGTAGTGATCCTGATCTTGGTTTCAAAAGCTTAAAGATTGTAGAAGGAACTAAATATTAGGGTGAATGGCTCTGAAGTCTACCCAAGTTTTGAGATCTAAAATGCAAGTGAGTTAAAGGCTACAGAATGATGAGGATTAATAAACTAAGTGAAAAATTCCTGTACAGGATCAGAAAATTGCAAGGGCTATGACACAAATTTTTAATTCCTCTCTGGCCACAGCTTTGAAGGAATTCAAAACACTGAAAGCAGGGATAATAGCTTAGAAAGAGATGAGATAGGTTGCAATGAATGAAGAGGTCAGAGGTTTAAGATCGCCAAAACAATGCCTTTCAGATAAGAAACTAATTCTTGTATTGTTTTCTGCAGTGCACAGTAATTGTTAGAACCATCACACATATGGAGTACTGTATTTTCAAATGCTGACATATTTAAAGTGTGTCAAGTATTACAGAGGATCCAAAAGAGGAAAATAAACATCCTGGTGGTAGATTGAGCATTGAAGGCAGAAGAAAGTTATCTTTGAAATCTCAAGCAGTCATGAAGCCAAATATATCACAGAAGTCAGGAGTGTGATGGAATACTCCACACTTATCTTTTGTGTAGCTCCAACGAAGCTCAAAAAGCTCTATCTTATGCAGTACAAAGCAGTCTACTTTTGTAGCAACCTACATAATTACCTACAACATTCAGTCCTGGTGCACAGTGGCAGTAATGTGTGCCCTCTGTGAACTGCACTGTTATAACCAGATCTCAATGAATCTCAAAGTGTTTGAGAGCCATTTATCTGCCTTGTTCCCACAAGGTTAATTTTAGAAGGATCTCTTCATTGTGGATCCAAATGAGCTGATGTTTTCATAGCATAAAGAATAAAAGAGAAGTATGGCACAGGAACAGGCTCTTTGGCCCTCCAAACCTGTGACAATCATCATGCTCTAACTAAACGAAAAAAAAACCTTCTGCCCTTAACTCGGTTCATATCCCTCCCTCCCTATTCATGTAACCATTCACATGCCTCTTAAATGTCGCCATTGTGCCTGCATCCATCACCTCTTCTGGCAGTGTATTCCAGGCTCCTACCACTCTCTACGTGAAAAACATGCCTCATGCATCTCCCTTAAACTTTCCCCCTCTTATCTTGAACCTGTGCCCCCTTGTAATTTAAACTTTTTCGCCTCTGACTATCCACTGGATCTATGCCTCTCATAATTTTGTAGACCTTTACCAGGTCTCCTCTCAGCCGCCATCTTTCCAGTGAGAAGAATACTAGTCTTTTTAACCTTTCCTCACAGACAATGTCCGAGAGACCAGGCAACATCCTGGTGAACCTTCTGTGCACTCTGTCCAAAGCTTCCACAACCTTCTGGTAATGTAGTGACCAAAACTGCACACAGTACTCCAAAAGCAGCCAAATATGGATTTTATTTGACTGCAACATGGTTTGCCAACTCTTTTACTCCATGCCCTGGCCAGTAAAGGCAAGCGTTGCATATGCTTCCTTAATTACCTTGCCCACCTGTGTTGCCATTTTTTAGGGAACTGTGAACCTGCACACCCAGATCCATCTGTTTGTTAATGTTCCTAAGGGTTCTGCCAATTGCAGTACAATTCACACCTAAATTTGGTCCTCTAAAATGCATCATCTTGCATTTGTCTGGATTAAACTCCAAACGCCACTTCTGTGTCGAAGTCACTAATCCATCCATATCCTGTTGTATCATGTCATAATCATTGGCACTATCAGCAACTCCACCAATCTTCATGTCATTAGATTAGATTAGATTACTTTACAGTGTGGAAACAGGCCCTTCGGCCCAACAAGTCCACACCGACATGCCGAAGCGCAACCCACCCAGACCCATTCCCCTACATTTACCCCTGCACCTAACACTACGGGCAATTTAGCATGGCCAATTCACCTGCAAACTTACTAATCAAACTACCCATGTTTTTCTCCAGATCATTTATATATGCTGCAATCAATAAGGGACCTAAGATTGTTCCCCATGGAGCACCACTAGTTATTGGTCTCCATTCTAAAAAACATCCTTCCACTGCTACCCTCTATCTTCTATGACCAAGCCGGTTTAGCATCCATCTAGCCAGCCACCCTGAATCCCATCAATATTACCATGTGGGACTTTATCAAATGCCTTACTAAAGTCCAGATAAACTACATCCACAGACCTTCCCTCATCAATTATCTTTGTCACCTCTTCAAAACATTCAGTCAGGTTCGTGAGACATGACCTTCTCAATTCAAAATCATGCTGCCTGACACTAACCAGTCCATTTTCTTCCAAATGTCTAAAAAGGAACCAACTTTATCCAGGCTTTCTTGAGTGAACTTATTAATTACTAAATTCAAGAAGAAATAGTAATGCTTAGTACAAACAGCAGAGTAAAAATAAGAGGTGAGGTTAAAAGAGGTTTAAGTGAGATTCAAGATGGCGGCAGTCTGAGCAGTCTGCTTTGTTAAGCTCTGTGCCATACCCTGGGCAAGGTGGGCTCCTATCCCCACTTCCGCCAGTCACTCCTGGGGAAAGTTGGTAGCTAAAAACTGACAGAATACCTCGACCCCCTTTAAATTTGAATTTACAAGGTTTGGAGTTAATGTGAAGACATCTGAGGGAAAAGGGCCTGGAGAGGGCAGCAAGCAGGGCACACCCCTTCTATGTTGGGCACACCTGCAGCTGTTACTCGACTCTTGTGTGCAGTGCCCTTGGGTCCAAGGGAACAGCATGACTCCGTGAAAAGGTTGAGGGAGTACTGGAACCAATCACTTCCTTACTGGCAAAACATGAGCAGTAGATCCAGACCTTGGATCAGCGTGTTGGAGCTGTGGAACAAAGGATGCCATGACGGAGAGCTCCGAGGGGTGGGTCCTAACCCTGGAAGGCCAGGTTAGGGCCCTGCAGGAACAGGTAGACAAGGTCAGAGAAAAAACTTGCGAATTCTGGGCTTACCTGAGCGGAAGAAGAAGAAAACCTTGCTGAATTCCTCGAACGATAGATTCCGGAGCTGCTGGGCCTGGAAATCGAATCAGGCTGGGTGAGTGTGGAGCAAGCCTACCAAATCGCATTGCACAAGTCTGGGCCGGCTCAGCGACCCTGCCCTGTCCTAGTGTGACTCCAGCAGTACAAGGAAAAGCATTTAATAATTGAAACAGCAAGAAGACTGGGAAAGGACCCACAGGCTTTGACTTATAAAAGCTCAAAAATAATGCTTTTTCATGACTTTTCCAGGGCTGTACTTAAGAACAGGAAGGCCTTTGATGAGGTAAAGAAAAAAGTAAGAGATTTAAACATTCAATTTTCCCTGAAGTATCCGGCAGTGCTATATTTCAGCTCTGGGGGAACTGTCTACAACAGCAACTCCATGGAAAGAATAAAAGAACTTTTGGACTTGCCGTGATGATAAACTCTGGCAGAGGAACATGGAGAAGAAGGGCCATACGGACAATGGCATAATTTGCCTTTTTTCTGTATCTTTTTTCTCCTTGTTTTTTTTTCCTTTGGGGGGTCTCTGGTTTTATAAACTTGATGTTGTGTTGGTAAAGAATCCGGAGGGTTTTATGTTATATGTGTTTGGAGGTTATTAGTTACAGAGGAACCTCGATTACCCGAATGAGATGGGCAGGCACTATTTGGTTCGGATAATTGATTATTCGGTTAATTGATTCACGCCTTTCCTCTGGGACACGGAGTTTTCTGTTAAGTCCGCTCCCCGTTCAGGATACCGCCCCCCCGCCTCTCATCCCTCCCACTCCTCTCCAGGGTAGCCGGACTGGACACCAACAAGATGACGCCTGCTGCTGCTGTCGCCTTTTTGGGGCGGGGGAGTCTCCAAATAATGCACACACGCGCGACACGCACACACACACACACACCCTTTTTTACTGCAAAGGTGGAACCTGTCAATGTTGGATAAATTATCTGGGGACTAGGGTACATGCCTGTGTAGAACTCCAGGGAAAGTTAATGGGGGGAGGGAGAGAGAGAGGGCAGGAGGTCAGTCATTTGGAGACAGTGCCTGGGATCCCATCAG
This sequence comes from Chiloscyllium plagiosum, assembly GCF_004010195.1. Lineage (NCBI taxonomy): Eukaryota > Metazoa > Chordata > Chondrichthyes > Orectolobiformes > Hemiscylliidae > Chiloscyllium > Chiloscyllium plagiosum. Next base: position 70,547,675 of record NC_057713.1, read on the forward strand.
TCCAGGACTGTTGTCAGCAGCATTTCAGTTAGACGAGTTCACTATTAATCACTGTAACAAAAGACATGATCAGTGTTGGAAACACATCTTTGAGGTAATGTTTCTATCAGGACCTCGAGATCTTCTTCAGATAATCCGATGTTCGGATAATTGATATTTGGATATTCAAGGTTCTTCAGTATTCTGTTTTGTTGGGTAAGGAGTGGTTACTCCTTTGATGTAAAGATGTATGGGGCTGAGATGACGAGGGGGAGGGGTGGACATCCATTGTTAACTGGTAAGAGAGTAAATAATGTTTGTTTTTCTTCCTTGGGTCTGGGCTGTGGCCTTAACTGGAAAGTGTTAGGTTGTGAAGTTGGGAATGCTCCCTACGGGCAAGGGAGGTATCTGTGGAAAATTGTGCTTTTTGTGTTTAACTGTTTAATTTAGTAGTAAAGATTAGTTCTTTAGTTTTTATAGTTTTGATAGTGTTTGTAGGAATAGTTTTTAGATTTGATAAAGTTCATTTTCTCTCCACTCGTCGCACATTGATTGAGCTTTTTCTTGTAGGGGGCCTCCGGACTGTAGGGTGCAGTCATGGCTAGCGATCTGTTCAGGTGGTGTACCTGGAATATAAAGGGAAGCCACTCCTCCATTAAAAGGAAAATGGTGCTGTCAAGTCTCAAGAAAGAAAGAGTTGACATTGTAATGTTGCAAGAAACGCCTTTGACAGATAGGGAACATCTGAAGCTACAGCAGGGGGGATATCATAGGGTATTCCTTTCCTCCTTTAACTCCAAAAGTAGAGAGGTGGCCATACTGATACGGAGAAATCTTCCATTTCAGATGACAGAGCAAATCAAAGATGAGTATGGATGGTTCATCATTCTTAAGGCACTGATGCACTGAGAAGAGTATGGTGTTTTGGATATCTATTGTCCCCCGGCCCACCTTCTCAAGTTTTTAGTTGACGCAATCTCTAAGGTAATGGCGCTAGGGGTGCACCGTATGATTATAGTAGAATCGAGAGTATAACTACCTTGGACCATGCGGCAGTATATTTAGATGATAAGACCAAAGTTAGTGGAGTAGACTTATGGCAGTAGCACATGGATCCATTTCTGTTGAAGGATGACAACTTTGTTCAGTATGTCACAAGGGAGTTCAGGGTGTTTGGGACATCATCGGGTACGGCTAGCAACCCATCAGTGCTCTGGGAGACCACCAAAGCATTCTTAAGGGGTGCGATTATTTCATATTCAGCAGCAAGAGGGAGACGGAGTGGGGAGCAGCAGCGGATGCTCGAAGCTCAGCTGAAGCAGCCGAATTGGCATACTACACCAAACCATCCATGGTTAAACTGCAGCAGATCACAGCGCTCTGGGCTGCTCTTGACTCAGTGTTTACGCAAGCAGCGGAGAGAGGGGTCTCCTTTGCAAAGCACAAGTTATTTGAATATGGGGCAAACCAGGCAGATACCTGGCTTACCTAGCTAGGAAGAAAAGTTCCCCACAGTCCATTGTCTGTCAGAGAGAGAGCTGGCAATGTTATTTGTGAATTGAGGAAGATCAATGCCAGATTTCGGGAGTTCTGTACTGAGTTATACCAGTCAGAGAGATGTGGTGATGGAAATGTGAGAGTGGAGTCCTTTATTGAAAACTTAGACCTCCCTGGTATAAATGCAGATCAGGCCTCCCTTTTAAATGCACCTCTAGCAGTACAGTAGGTGCAGGAGGCGGTAAGGGAGCACCAGAATGATAAGGCACCCAGCCCAGACGGATTCCCAAGTGAATTTTATAAGAACCTTGTACACATGTTGGCTGAACCACTGCTGAGTATGTATAACCATTCATATAGCTAGGACTGTCTTCCACCTCTCTCAGGCAGGCTAATATCTCCCTCATTCTTAAAAAAAGGGAAAAACACTGAAGATTGAGCATTGTATAGGCCCATCTCGTTGCTGAATGTGGATTTTAAAATCTTAACAAAGGTGTTGGCTTTAAGATTGGAGAAGGTGCTGCCCATTATTATAAAAGAGGACCAGACAGGTTTTATCAAGGGCCGCAGCTCCTCAAATAATATTAGGTGGATATTGAATATGGTGCAAATATGTCAACAGAGAGCAATTCTGGTTTTGGTGTTCCCCCTAGATGCGGAGAAGGCTTTTGGGTGGAATTGTCGTATCTCTTTGCTGTTCTAGATCCCTTGGTCTGGGAGCAACTTTCACTAGGTGGGTGGCAGTATTACAAAAAGACCATAAGGCAGCGGTTATTACAAATGGGGTTGAGTAATTTTGATGTGGAGAGGGGTAGCCCACAAGGATGTCTCTTATCACCGCTACTGTTCACCTTGGTACTTGAACCACTGGCGGAGGCTATCTGAAAAGACCCTGAAAGAAGAAAACTGAAAATGGGAGCTGGGGAACGCAAAATTACTCTCTATGCGGATGATGTCCTTCTGTTTCTAGCCAACCTGGAAAAGTGCATACCCCGATTAGTACGAAAATTTAAGTTATTGGGTAGCTTTTCGGGATATAGGATAAATTTCACAAAATCGGAAGTGATGCCCGTGCAGTGGGGGGAGGAATTGGTGGAGGTAACGAAGTTGGAAGGCGGAATGGAATGTTCCTTTAAATGGTCGCACAAAGGTTTTCTCAATCTATGACTTCTTGTTACTCCTCACTTCTGGCAGCTGTACAGAGCTAAATTTGTACAGCTGTTTGAGAGGATAAAACAGGACTTGCAATGATGGGAGGGGCTTCCATATAGCCTTGATCAAGATGAATGTTCTCCCTTGGTTGCTCCCATTATTATTACCCAAGCAGG
>NC_057713.1:70550978-70564608 GCF_004010195.1 Chiloscyllium plagiosum
CACTCAAAGTGACCGTTGGCGTCGAAGAGTGAGCATTTATACTCACTGCTTTCCTTCCCGGCTGCCCCTCTGGTCTTCGTCACTTCCCCCTACTGCTCCCGCTCTTTCTGTAAAGAGAGAAAAAAACACCGCTGCCCGCTACCGGTAAGTAATTTTAAAACAAACTGTCTTACCTTAGCTGCTGCTCGAGACTCCATGAGATATGGAATCACGAAATAGGGGAAGAAATCTCATCAGAAACGTGGGACAATATATGGGAGAATGTAAAGAAGATTTTAAAAAACAATAGGGCACAAGCGATGCAATTGAAGATCCTCCATAGGGCCCATATGGCGCCAGAGAGACTAGCAAAGTCCAAGAAAGAATCTGCCGTGAAATGTCCCAAATGTAAAAACAGTGCTGCCACCCTTACTTACACATTGCCTCTGGTCCTGTCACAAGATCCACGTGGATTGGGAGGCTATAGTGAGTGAACTGGAGGGGTCTTTGGGAATGGATATTAAGGGGATCCGGTATCCCTCCTCTTAGGACTACTGAATCTTCCCTCTTTGGATGTAAACAAGAGGAGATTATTCAATATTCTGATGTACTGTGTGAGGAAAAATATCCGAATGAATTGGATATCAGAAAAGCCGTCAGGTCTTGTAGAGTGATGCAGACTTGTGATGGAGCACGACAATAGACAATAGGTGCAGAAGTAGGCCATTCTGCCCTTCGAGCCTGTACCACCATTCAACATGATCATGGCTGATCATCCTTAATCAGTATCCTGTTCCTGCCTTATCTCCATAACCCTTGATTCCACTATCCTTGAGAGCTCTATCCAACTCTTTCTTAAATGAATCCAGAGACTGGGCCTCCACTGCCCTCTGGGGCAGAGCATTCCACACAGCCACCACTCTCTGGGTGAAGATGTTTCTCCTCATCTCTGTCCTAAATGGTCTACCCCGTATTTTTAAGCTGTGTCCTCTGGTTTGGCACTCACCCATCAGCAGAAACATGTTTCTTGCCGCCAGAGTGTCCAATCCTTTAATAATCTTATATGTCTCAATCAGATCCCCTCTCAGTCTTCTCAACTCAAGAGTATACCGGCCCAGTCGCTCCAGTCTTTCAGCGTAAGGTAGTCCCGTCATTCCAGGAATTAACCTCGTGAACCTACGCTGCACTCCCTCAATAGCCAGAATGTCTTTCCTCAAATTTACCTGACACGGAAGGGAGAAGTTTTAATGACATTGTAGCCCTTTATAAATTATATAGACATGAATTTGTGGGTGGTGTTGATAAGGGCCTTTATATAGCTTCGAGGGGTATATGGTGGTCTGGGGGCCCGAGGGAGTGGGGAGGCCGAGGAAATACAGGTATAATAACTAGCCCCCATGGACAGGAGCCTTGATGGAAGTACAGTGAGTGGAATAATGTAATATAGTACCATTTAGTGTACTTTAATTTTGGTGGATTGCAATTTAATTTAGTGTTATTTTATTTATAAAGTTTATGTTAGTTTGGATTAAGCAAATAAGAGTTGACTAAAATCTGGGGAATAGTAGGCAGTTTATTGTTAACATTATTGTAATATAACATAATAGTGCCATATATATTGCAACCTTTCTGTACCTTTGTACTTTTATAACTTTGTTTTTCTTTTTTTTGGTTTGTGGTTTTTTTTGTAAAAAGAGGAAAATCTTTTTCAATAAATATATACAATAAAAGAAGTTTGAAAGAATATGTGCACCAGTCTCAGTTGAGCTTTGCTATTACTCCATGTCCCTGACTGGTTACCACTGGTGTCGGTAGTTGAGCAGTGGGTTTAGCAGTTCCTGTTGTTGGAAGAAATTCTGTTGTTCTGATTCCTTTTAATAATAACTGAATTCCAGCATTCAGAGCAAAACAATACTTTCCTTTGTTTTACTGCAATGCAAGGGCTGTTTTCAAAGCTGCAACCCTCAGCTAAGGGTGGTACAGTGGCTCAGTGATGAGCACAGTTGCATCATATTGCCATGTACCTGGATTAAATGCAGCCTCAGGTGACTATGTGGAGTTTGCACATTCTCCCCATGGCTGCATGGGTTTCGTCCGGTTGCTTCAGTTTACTCCCACAGTCACAAAGATGTACAGGTTAGTTGTATTATCCATGCTAAATTGCCCATTGTGTCCAGAGATGTGTAGGTTGGGCAGGTTAGCCATGGGAAATGCAGGGTTACAGGAATAGGATAAGTAGGGGGCTGGGTCTACGTGGGATGCTCTCTGGTGGGTCAAATTAGCTTGATGGGCTGAGTAGCCTGCTTGCACATTGTGTGAGGTTCTATGAACACTGGTGTACACATTAGGATAGGTGACCACTAACATACACAGACTGTTGCTATCAGTTTTTAACTGGGTTTTTTGTATATTCAAAAATCAAACATCTCCAAGAAATAGTTTTCTACTAATTGTCAACCCCCTTCTCAAGTTTATAGGGTAGCTCAGTGGTTAGCACTGCTGCCTCACTGCACCATAGGCCCAGGTTTGATTCCAGCCTCAGGCCATTGTCTGTGTGGGTTTGCACATTCTTCCCGTGTCAGTGTGAGTTTTCTCCGGGTGCTCCGGTTTCCTCCCACAATTGAGTTGAGAAGTGTGGTGCTGGAAAAACACAGCAAGCCAGGCAGCACTGCCTCATTCCTGAAGAAGGGCTTATGCCTGAAACGTCAATTCTCCTGCTCCTCAGATGCTGCCTGGCCTGCTGTGTTTTTCCAGCACCACACTTCTCAACTCTGGTTTCCAGCATCTGCAGTCCTCACTTCCTCCCACAATCCAAAGATGTGCAGGTTAGGTGAATTGGCCATGCTAAATTGCCCATAGTGTTCAGGGATATGTATGTTAGGTGTATTAGTCAGGGGTAAATGTAGAGTAATGGATTTGGGTAGGATACTCTTCGGAGGGTCGGTGTGGACTTGTTGGGCCAAAGGGCCTGTTTTCACACTGTAGGGATTCTAATTCTAATTCCCTGTTTGCAGCTTTCCTGAAAAGTTCCATGGCCTTACACAGGAATTTGCAAGGTGGTCACTGAATTCACATTTGAAGATTTTTTTTCACTCGAGCAGTTTTTTTATTAAAACACACTTTTGACTTGAAAGTAAAAAAAGTGTATAAATACATTTGATCCAAGGTCACTTCGGATACTTCCCCACAGAAAAACATGAATGAGATTCATTCTCATATTGTTAAAAAGGCTAAATATTTTTCAGGAACTGTTCGAAGAAAGGGTCACAGGACTTGAAATATTAACTCTGTTTTTTCTCCACAGATGCTGCCAGACCTGCTAAGTTTCTCCAGCAATTTCTGTTTTTGTTTGTTTCAGTCTCCTTCATCTGCAATTGTTTGGTTTGTTTCAGTTAATAGGTTGTGGTCAGTATAAAATTTGTTCTGTCTATGACTATTTTGGACATTTGTCTTGAAGTATTTGAGAGCCATTAAATACACAAGGGTTCACTGTCCCCTTCTGATGTTTAGTGTTTAGGAAAACAGAGCTGAAAATGTGTTGCTGGAAAAGCGCAGCAGGTCAGGCAGCATCCAGGGAACAGGAGAATCGACGTTTCGGGCATAAGCCCTTCTTCAGGAATTTTCAGGAGTGTTTAGGAAAACACTCAATTGGGGTCTGTATTTTGGGTTTGTCGTCCAGAGCAGGATGTAATTCGCATTGATGACTGGTTTAAATACTTGTTTACAGTTCAGAGCTGCAAGCACAGGCTGTTATTGGTTAATGTAGCCTTCACCTTTTCAAAAATGCCTGACATTTTTCAAGGAGGAGGAAGTGATGCAGATGCTGGAGATCAGTGTTGAAAAGTGTGGTGCTAGAAAAGCACAGCTGGTCAGGAAGCATCCAAGGAGCAGGAGAGTCGATGTTTCAGGCATAAGCCCTTCGTCAGGAATCTTCATCCGAGGAATCTTCATCTGAGGAAGATTCCTGATTAAGGGCTTATGCCCGAAATGTCGACTCTCTTGCCCCTCAGCTGCTGCCTGACCAGCTGTGCTTTTCTAACACCACACTCTTTGACTGGCATTTTTCAATCCATGCAACATTATTTTTGCAGTAGACCTGTGCTGAAGTTTCGGTTGAACTTGCAGTAGAACTCGCCGCCTTGCCATTGTCATGAATTCTTACTTAATTGTGCAAATGGGGAAGTGTGCTACTCTTTCAACCTTTAAAGTCCTGGGCAGTACTTGTCCTTGGCCCACTATGGGTCTTGGATGGAATATTGATCTGTCTGAACCACACAAAGGTTTGATTAGTTTATGGTTTTATTCACCTAATACAGGCATAGATCATTACACTCTACCAATATACTTAGACCAGTCAGGTCACGATACTGTTGTTCATGGAGAACTGGCAAGGTCCTGCTGCTTATAGTTTTGAGTTCTTGAGTTCTGCTGAAGGTTGTTTGCACTGACCTCTTTATAGGTCCTTTACTCAAACCTCACCGTTACTGTGTTCTGTTCTTAACTATTGGTATGTGACTCACATCCTTCTAACTCAGTCACCAGTTCTCCTTAATCAGGAGTTCATGATTGCAGCATTTGTTTTAGCTCAATCAGTGATTCGTCTTACTTATGTCATAGTTTTAGTCTAACAGAACTAGTTTCAATTATTGTGGCATCGAGTTTTTGAACTCCCCAGAAATAATAATTTCATTTTGGTTTTCATAAATGACACCTAACTTAAGAGCCCGTACTCACTGGTCAAAAGCAAGTTCCATTGCTTTTCAAATTCCAAGTATGTCTGATCAGGTCACTTACGGAATTTTCAACAGTACAACTCCAATACTAACTGATACATGCTAATAGAGTCATAGAGTGGAAAAACTTAAATGGCCTTTTGACTATCTTATAGTAGGTGGTGTTTTGCACATGCAAGAGTGAGTAAACTTTGTGTAATTTCTCTAACATTACAATGCAGTAATAAGGATTGCTGTGGGTCTAGCTACTTCAACAGCTGTGCTACCAACTTGAAAGAAAATAATACAGCGTGATTATGTCTCATGATTTCTGTGAAGGAGCAGCAACAACTTTAGAAAATGGTGTAAATGAGTTTGCAAAGTGGCTTCCTTAACTGTAGTTTCATATTAGCTTAAATATTGCTTTCATAATCCAGTTCATCATTTTGATTTCCCAGTGTTGGTGATGGTTAGTCTTTGTTTAACTTTGTATTTCCTTTTAACATTTACTGTAGGTTGTGACCCATTTTCAGCAACAGTTCATTTCACAAGGTTATCCCACAGCCAAATGGATCAAAATGAAAGGAGCAGACAGACAGATGATCTACAAAAATCCCAAAGCTGTTGCCAAACAGTTAAAGAAATTGATTAACAAAAGGAAATTCGAACAAGAGAGTCAGTAACACTCTGATACAGGTTGCCCCCCCCTCACCTGTCTTTGAGGACTTCTGTACCTTTTGAAGAGTAACATCATCAGGTGTCCTTGTAATTACAGGCTAATGTGAAACTAACAAGCATCTAAGTTCTGCATTATGCTGTTGTGTAAATTAAGAGGGTATTCCTTCTATTTGTCTACCTTAACTTTGGAGCAAATATTGGAAAATGGAATAAGCAAACCAATAAATAATGTTGAATTCATCCATGCTGTTTGTAATTCACATTAGTTTAACTATACAGTGTCATTGTCTTCTGTAGTTTTACAGAGGTTTACTACCATTACAGACGCACATGATGTTTTCTGAGCCAAGACTGTAAAATAATGTTTTTCACTCCTAAGACAGGAGCTCAGAGATGGGGCATTTTCTGGTTTGCTAAACCCAATCTATATAAAACTGGCCTGAGAGGTTGAATTTTTATTCCAAGGTGCCAGAATTCCCTGAGAGGTTGGCCAGGTGAAATGGGACTAGGTTGGGTCTAGCATGACTATTGAGTGTAATACCTGCCCTGATCAAATTTTAATGAACTTTTCTGCAGTTGCTGGGATTATTGATAAGGAACTGAGTGTCTCAGCCATGGCCATCTTTTCACTGCACACAAGGGCTGAGGTCCAGAAGAGCTCTGTGCCAAGGCTTGACATCACTGAGGAGATCTTTAATCCTCAGTTAAATTCGAAGCACCATGTAGCTCCTGTGAAAAACCTTTTTTACAGATCAGGTCTGTACTGTCAGTCATCTGCAAAAAGAAATTAGAATGATATAGAATTGCTACAGTGCGGAAAGAGACCAACTGTCCAAAAAGCAGCCCCCTGCCCCGAAACTTGCCCTATCCTATAACCCTACGTTTTTGATGGCTAACTCACCTAACCTGCACATCTGTGAACTGAGAGAGAAAACTGGAGCACCTGGCAGAAACCCACGCAGGCATGGGTGCAAAGTGCACACCAACAGCATTCAAGGCTGGATCCGAACCCAGTAGCCTGGCACCGTGAGGCAGCAGTGCCAACCACTGTAACGCCATGATGTCCAACTTAACCTGCACATCTTTGGACCATTGGAGAAACTGGAGCACCCAGCAGAAATCTACACAGACATAGAGCAAATGTGCAAACTCCACACAGACAGCATCCAAGGCTGGAATTGAACCTGGATCACTGGTGCTATGAGGCAGCAGTGTTGATCACCACTATGCCACCGTACCGCCCAGGTATTCAGATGCAGTACACAGGAAGCTAGTTTGAAGAATGGTGATACACATGCTACCCTTCGACTCCCTCATCTAAGTCATTAATAAAAATTACAAATTGATCACCACTATGCCACCGTACCGCCCAGGTATTCAGATGCAGTACACAGGAAGCTAGTTTGAAGAATGGTGATACACATGCTGCCTAACATGCCTTCTTCAAACTCACTCTGATGGACCACTCTATCCTTGTACCCTGAAAATATAATTTTTACTGTTTCTTTAATGCATATTACATTGATTATTTGTGCTTTTGCACTCAAGCTTATAGTAAGTCTAGTATGTGCATGACTGTGAATGTATCTTCAACCTACGCTAAGTAGGCATATTTTTAAAATCGGCATGACTTCTGAATTGCACCCATGAAGGAAACTACGACAAATGGAACTTTGAAAAACATCAACACTGTTTTGAGGTTTAACGAAAGTAGGACCTTTGTTATTACATGGCCTTGCTTAGATAGAATAATTAAATACTGTGCGCGTTGTTATGGACTAAGCCAGACCACTCAAATCATTCTTAAGCAGGCAGCTCAGACCATAATGTTGCAATTTGTTTCTGTAAGTGTACAGTGAAAATTACCCGTATTAAGTTAGCTAGGTTAAAACAGACAAAAATGTATTCCCAAAATTACATAATGAAACACAAAGAACAGAATAAAGAACCCCTACAAAACTCAATCTATCCAGGTAGACTTAATTATGCTGTTCCGAATATACATAACAGTCCCAATAAGCAAACGCCCTTTAAAAACCACTGTCATGCTTACAGGTTGAAGGTGAAGGGCAGAGAGAGAGTTTCCACACAGCTCCCTGTTGAACTTCGCATCAGGTCAGACTGAACTAAAACTGTGCAGCTCAGCAAGAGAGCTGACCACTCCCCTTTCATTATACAGGTCATTTCTAAAACATGACCACTTTGGCCTGAAGTCTCATCTGTTTACATATAAAGAAAATGCCTCTCAAAATCCTTTTAATCTCTGGACCAAAACAGACTGATCGCAGCCTGCCCCGGTTTATTACACCTCTGAAAAAGGTCAAGGACAGAGTCTCCTTGAGCCAAGGAACAGCTTTTAGGAAAGAAAGGGATTAGCTTTGTGACAGCATGACATCTTGGGAACGTTTCCCACTGACTAATGTTAGCTGGTGAAAAGGCTTCTGGTAATATGTTTGAAATGATGGCAACTTGCTAATTAAAGTACATGGTATAAATTAAGCAACTTTATAATTGATTTTTAGAGATCTTTTTCCTGTAGTTCTTTCTTTCCTTTCTAAAATAAGTTATACTTTTAGTTTTAAGAAGCAAAATATAGCAGATGTAAGAAATTGTTATTGGAAAATGTCTTTGGAACTTGGGGGAGGCTTTGATCTTAATCAGGCCTAAAGGTTGGCTAGGGCATAGGAAGAAACTCCTGCTCCTCTTTTCAGAGTGCCATTTACATCTAGCTGATGGGATAAAGAAGATCTCATACTCCAAGTGCTGCATTATTGTCTTATTCTGGAGTTTATATCCAATCTGTGTTGCAGGCTTCCACCGTCTGACACCAAGACAACATTTTGGAATAATATTTATCTTATTTTTACTCTATTTGCAAGTTTACAATGGTGTAAACCTAGGGCCCTGATTTTTAATTCCTGGTTGTGAGCCAAGAGATGGAACATTTCCCTGCTTCCTATATCAAAACATAGAAATCCTTGTCTGAGGGAGGATAATCTTGTTATTGAGGGAGTCCAGCGAAAGTTTATCAGACTGATTCCTGGGATGACAGGACTGACATATGAAGAATGTCTGGACCATCTGGGCTTGTACTCACTGGAAATTAGAAGAATGAGGGGGTGGGTGGGGATAGTGGTGGTGGGAGGTGGAATCTCAGAGAAGCATCTAAAATCCTGATGGGTTAGGACAGGCTAGATGTGGGAAGGCTGTTCTTCATGTTGGGAAAGAACAAGCTGTCACAGTCAAAGAGTAAGGGGTAAGCCATTTAGGACTGAGATGAGGAAGAATTTCTTCATTGAATTGTGAACTTTTGTAATTCTCTACCACAGAAAGTTGTTGGGGCTAGTTCACAATCTATATTCAAGAGGGAGCTGGACGTGACCTTGCAGCTAAAGGGATTAAGGGTATGGAGAGAAAGGAGTGGGAAACTGAAATTGCTTGATCAACCCTGATGGTGATGCAGGGTCAAAGGGCTGAAAGGCCTACTTATGCATCTATCTTCTATGTTTCTATGCATTCCTTCTCATATGCCCCCTTCTTGTATCCCCCTTCATATATCCATTCCCATCCATGCTGACTCATGTCTCCTAATGCCATCAAATGCCTCAGAGCCACAATGCCAAACTATTACCCCACATTTATCCCCGTGGTTCTTTATAACCCTGTGGCCAGATCACACCCAGCCCTTTTATCCTTTCCTCTCCATATCAAGTTACATGATATTCATCATGAGTCAGCGTTTGAACTGTGCTGGCATAATTAAATGTTATTTTCAAAAGAATGGTCAGGCTGACTCTAACACTTGGCCAAGTCCATGTTGCATCAAATTTTGGAGGCCATATCGCCATGGGGCCTGGCGAGTTCTCTAAATCCCTCCCCCACCCCATGACATCGCTCTTGTCCAGTTTCTGCCTTATCGTATCATGCACCATTCCTAGAACAGCTCGCCACTCGGTGGATATCACAGAACTCACCGTACCTTTTGTGTCTGCACCATCTTTGAAAGCCGGTTATATTGCTGGACACGTGCCATCAGTCTGGTGCTGCCATGTACAGTTTGTGACATTTGCCTGGATATGACAGACAAGAAGTAAAAATAAAATTGGTGCTCTGGCGTGTGGGTTGGGTGCTGGAGATCCTACTGGACGGATTGATGCAGACAGAATGTCCTCTTTCCTCAGGAGTGGAGGCCTCAACATCAGACCAAGCAAGCCTAATCCAAAATTGTCACCCAGTTAAAGCAGTCTCAACCATCTGGAAGAATGCATAATGTAGGAAGAAGTTCCATGTCCTACTCTATGCCAGCATAGATGCCATTTATTTTCTCTCCAATACTTCACTTTCATTTATCTCTATCTTTGCTACTGCAGCCTCATCCCATAAACACTTGTGCTGTACCACTCTAGCTGTTGCAGCTTCCTTCACTCACTGTCACCCACCAACACTACTAACCCTGATGTGGAGGTGCTGATGTTGGACTGGGATGGACAAAGTCAGCAGCCACACGTCACCAGGTTATAGTTCAACAGATTTATTTGAAATCCCACCTTTTGGAGTGCTGCTCCTTTATCTGGTGAAGTGCTTCAAAAGCTTGTGATTTCAAATAAACCTGTTGGACTATAACCTGGTGTCATGTGACTTCTGATGACTAACCCTGCATCCCTCTGAACTTGGAACATCTTCTTTCTGCACCATAAATAAAAGCTGTACCCACCCCTTTCATCTCATGTAATACCTACCTCTTATCTTAGAAGGAAATCAGCCTCCAATTGGACAGAAAGAGCTTAGATTGGCGGTGGGATATTGGGCTCCTAGTTGTTTATCTGGAGAGAATCTTGACTCTTCAGTGCCCCAGCCAGGGTCTGGTCTGCTGGAAATACCCTGAGCAAAGGCCCTTGCCCTTGACTGAGGATTGCTGACAAGCATAAGAAGCTTTCTCTTGTTGTTTCTGTGCTAAATAGCAAGAAGTAATATGAACCAGGCATCTCAATAATTTCAATGATTTAAACATTGAACAGGTGGGAACAAAATAAAATGGAAAGATGTGAGGTTGGCAACTTTGATAAGAGGAACAGATATACAGAGTATCTCTCAAATGGTAAAGGGTTGGTAAAGGGCCCCAGATATCCTCATGAATAAGTCACGGAAGGCTAACCTGCAGTTGCAGCAAGCTATTAGGAAGATTAATAGAATATTAGCCTTTATTAAAGGATGATGTGAGTGCAAGTATTGAAGTCCTGCTTCAGCTGTAGATTAGATTCCCTACAGTGTGGAAACCAGCCCTTTGGCCCAACAAGTCCACACCGACCCTCCGAAGAGTCACCCACCCAGTCCCATTTCCCTCTGACTAATGCACCTAACACTAGAGGCAATTTAGCATGGTCAATTCACCTGACTTGCATGTCTTTGGACTGTGGGAGGAAACCCACGCAGACACTGGGAGAACATGCAAACTCCACGCAGATAGTCACCCGAGGCAGGAATTGAACCTGGGAACCACTGTGCCACCCCAACTATTGGAACTTTAGTCAGGCAGCACTTTGTGTACTGTGTGTCGTCCTTTGTCTCCTTACCCCCGGAAAGATGATAAATCCTTGGCGGGATTGCAAGAAAGTTTCACCAGACTTGTTCCCAGGATGGGAGATATGAAGAGAGGTTGGCCAAACTGGACCTGTATTCTCAAGAGTTCCAAAGAATGAGAGATGGTTGAAATAAAACTTTCAAAATACTCATAGGGATAGAAAAGCTAAGTGCAATGAGATATTTCTCCTGGTTTGAATGTCTAGATCCAAAGGAAAGAATTTAAAAGTAAGGGGGATACCACTTAGATTGGAGATTAGGAGAATTTTGTTTGAACCTTTGGAATTCTGTACCAATTCTTTGGAATTCTGTGGATACTCCCCTTTGATTATTTAAAGTAGAGATTGAGAGATTTTTGTGTACCAATGGTGTACAAGGCTGTGAGGATAGTGTGAGTAAATTACTTGATCAGCCATTATCATATTGACTGGTGGAGCTAGCTCAATAGTTTTGAATGGCCTTCTGCTCTTCCTATGTTCCTATTTTAAAAGCATTCTACGGACTTCTCATAAAGTCTAGTGGTGCCAATTTAGTTTTTCTGGTTTCGATGTAGGTTAAATTCACCTATGATTATTGCCGCTCCTTCATCACAAGCATCTAATCTTCCTTCCTACATATATTGTCCTACATCATGGTTACTATTTAGGGGTTTGTAGACTACTCCCTCTAGTGACTTCTTTGCACTACTAGTCTAATCTCCACCCAAATCGATTCTACCTCCTGCACCAATATGATCTTTGCTTAAAAATGCTGCCGTCCATTTTCCCTAGCTGCCTATTTTTCTTGGATGCCAAATTCTCCTCAAAATTCAGAGCTCACTCCTTATCATCCTGCAACCATACCTACATATGATACATACATGTCAGATTGTATGTATTTACTTGAATATGTGCTATCAATTCATTTACTTTGTTAACAATACTATATGCAATCAGATGCAGTGTGATTAGTTTTGTTTTATTTATCGTTGTATCAACTAATCTTGACCGGATATACTCTGTTCCTTCCTGCTATTTTGTCACCTTCGTGAGTCCATGTTAGTATTTTGCTCTCTTGATTCATCTCTATCCATTCATTTGTTACAATTGTCCAAAATGATCCTTCACCCCTTCTTTAGTTTGAAGCCTCCCTCCACTTCCCTACTTATAAAATTCACGAGAACGCTACTCAGATGGTTCAGGTGAATTATCCCAATGGTACATGACCCACTTTCCCAGTACTGATGCCAATGGCCTGTAAACTGGAATTTGGTTCTCCATGCTAGTCTTTAAGCCACACATTCACTTCAATTATTGTATTCATCCTAAGCTATTGGCTCATTTAGTAAAGCAGATACTATTGGTCTTTGAGGTCCTGCTTCTTAGTTTAGCTTCTAACTTTTCAAATTCCTTTAGTATAACGTGTTTCCAATTTCTACCTTTTTCATTGCTACTTACATGGATCACAACCACTAACCGTCCCTTTCTCACTGCAGGTTCTTCCTCCAACCCAGAGCAGATGTTCTGAATCCTGGGACTAGGTAGATAACACAGGTACCTAGACTCACGCTTTGCTGCAGATGACCATGTCAAACGCCTTCACAATATTTTCCCATATGACCACTACATCCTTTCATATTTCCACTTTCTCTGAATGGCTTCCTGTACCAGAATTCTGTGACTATTTTAGTCATCTTCCTTGTTGCCCTTACTCTCTTTCGAACAAGCTGAGAACTCCTCAAAACAATCTCAAAATCTGAGGGTCCTATGCTTTCGCCCTCTAGGTTCCATTACTTGCCTCACTTGCAGTCACACCTTCCTTCCCTGACCACTGACCAAGTCAGAATACCCTGTTCTGGGATAAAATGTCCAGGCAAATTTCCCACTCCATGATTTGCCACTGTGTCTGCAACTGCAAGCACTTATTGCAGATTTGTTTTCCTTGGATCACAGCAGCATCCTCCAGTTCTCATGTTTTGCAATTTTGTAGCACATCATCTGCCCTGCCAACCCTAATATGTGTCAATTAATTAATAATTGCTAATTACTTAATTTATTATTAATATGGCCTACACCTCCCAATATGTTTTAGCACTGCCAGTAATCTTTACCATACTGATAAAATAGTACAATACATACATAAAACTTGCAGTTTCTAATAATACCACTTACTGATTTATCTGCTCCTGCACAGATTGGCAAGTAAAATGTTGGAGACTGAAATGCCTCCTCCCTGCCCTTCACTGGATTCTGGGCTCTTGGGGTAAACCATACTTAAAGTACTTCTTTTCTCTGTGCGCCAAATTCCCAAATCTAGTCATTTGGTCTTTGTCATTCACTTTCAGAAGGCATTTGATAAGGTGCTGCACAAAAGGTTAATATTCAAGGTAAGATCCCATGGAATTGGAGGTAATTTATTAGCTTGGCTAAACAGAAAGCAGAGAGTGAGGATAAAGTAGTCTTTTTCTACATAGAACATAGAACAATACAGCACAGAACAGGCCCTTCGGCCCACGATGTTGTGCCGAACATTTGTCCTAGCTTAAGCACCCATCCATGTACTATCCAATTGCCGCTTAAAGGTCACCACTGATTCTGACTCTGCCACTCCCACAGGCAGTGCATTCCATGCCCCCACCACTCTCTGGGTAAAGAACCTACCCCTGACATCCCCCCTATATCTTCCACGTGTGGGATAGGTGT
>NC_057713.1:70564830-70582452 GCF_004010195.1 Chiloscyllium plagiosum
GAACTCTAGGTGCCACTTATCAGCCCAGCTCTGCATCCTGTCAATATCCTGTTGCAACCTACAATAGCCCTCCTCACTGTCCACAACTCCACCTATCTTCGTATCATCTGCAAATTTACTGACCCACCCCTCGGCTCCCTCATCCAAGTCATTAATAAAAATTACGAACAGCAGAGGACCCAGAACTGATCCCTGCGGCACTCCACTTGTAACTGGGCTCCAGGCTGAATATTTACCATCTACCACCACTCTCTGCCTTCGACCGGTTAGCCGGTTTTCTATCCAATTGGCCAAATTTCCCTCTATCCCCTGCCTCCTGACTTTCCGCATAAGCCTAACATTGGGGAACCTTATCAAATGCCTTACTAAATTCCATGTACACTACATCCACTGCTCTTCCCTCATCCACATGCTTGGTCACCTCCTCGATGAATTCAATAAGACTTGTAAGGCAAGACCTTCCCCTCACAAATCCGTGCTGGATGTCCCTACTCAAGCAGTGTCTTTCCAGATACTCATAAATCCTATCCATCGGTACCCCTTTCCTTACTTTGCCTACCACCGAAGTAAGACTAACTGGCCTGTAATTCCCGGGGTTATCCCTATTCCCTTTTTTGAACAGGGGCCACTCGCCAGTCCCCTGGTACCACCCCCGTTGACAGTGAAGATGAAAAGATCATTGCCAACGGCTCTGCAATTTCCTCTCTTGCTTCCCACATAATCCTAGGATATATCCCGTCAGGCCCAGGGGACTTGTTTATCCTCAAGTTGTTCAAAATGCCCAACACATCTTCCTTCCCAACAAGTATCTCTTCTAGCTTACCAGTCCGTTTCACACTCTCTTCTTCAACAATACGGTCCCTCTCATTTGGAAATACTGAAGAAAAGTACTCATCCAAGACCTCTCCTATCTCTTCCGACTCAATACACAGTCTCCCACTCCTGTCCTTGATCGGATCTACCCTCGTTCTCGTCATTTGCATGTTTCTCACATACGCATAAAATGCCTCTGGGTTATCCTTGATCTTATCTGCCAAAGATTTTTCATGCCCTCTCTTAGCTCTCCTAATCCCTTCAGTTCCCTTCTGGCTATCCTGTATCCCTCCAACGCTCTGTCTGAACCTTGTTTCCTCAATCTTATGTAAGCCTCTTTCTTCCTTTTTACAAGACATTCAACCTCCCTCATCAACCAAGGTTCCCTCACACGACCATCTCTTTCCTGCCTAACAGGTACATACATATCAAGGAAACGCTGTATCTGTTCCTTGAAAAAGTTCCACATTTCCATGGCATCCTTCCCTGACAGCCTATGCTCCCAATTTATGCTCCTCAGATCATGTCTTACAGCATTGTATTTACCCTTCCCCGAATTGTAAAACCTACCCTGTTGCATGCACCTATCTCTCTCCATAACCAAGGTGAAAGTCACAGAATTGTGGTCACCATCACCAAAATGTTCACCCACTAACAAGCCCATCACTTGTCCCGGTTCGTTACCAAGTACCAAATCCAATATAGCCTCCCCTCTGATCGGACAATCTACATACTGAGTTGGAAAAGCTTCCTGGACACAGTGTACAAACACCGCCCTATCCAATCTACGTGATGTAAAGAGCTTCCAATCAATATTTGGGAAGTTGAAATCGCCCATGACTGCTACCCTGTGGCTTCTGCACCTTTCCAAAATCTGTTTTCCAATCTGTTTCTCCACATCTCTGCTGCTATTGGGGGGCCTATAGTAAACACCCAACAAGGTGACTGCTCCTTTCCTATTTCTGACTTCAGCCCATACTACCTCCAAAGGCAGATCCCCCTCGAACTGTCTTTCTGCAGCCGTTATACCATTTCTAATTAGCAACGCCACCCCCCTCCTTTTTTACCACCCTCCCTAATCTTACTGAAACATCTGTAACCAGGAACCTCCAACAACCATTCCTATCCCTCTTCTATCCACGTTTCCGTGATGGCCACAACATCGTAGTCCGAGGTACCGATCCACGCCTTAAGTTCACCCACCTTATTTCTGATACTCCTTGCGTTGAAGTATACACACTTGAACCCATCTCTGTGTCCGCAAGTATTCCCTGTCAGTGCTACCTTCTCCACAGCCTCCCTACATTCTTGGACATCCTGACAAACAGCTAGCCTACTTGCTGGACTACAAGTCCGGATCCCATCCCCCTCCCAAATTAGTTTAAACCCCCACGAAGAGTGCTAAAAAACCTACCTCCCAGGATATTGGTGCCCTTCTGGTTCAGGTGCAACCCGTCCTGCTTGTACAGGTCCCACCTTCCCCAGAATGCAGTCCAATTGTTCAAATACCTGAAGCCCTCCCTCCTACACCATCCTTGCAGCCACGTGTTCAACTGCACTCTCTCCCTATTCCTTTTCTCACTAGCTTCTAGTTGGCAAACTGTAACTCGTGAGGTGCCACAGAGTTCAGTCGTTGGCCCCCAACACTTTACAATCTGTGTTATGACTTGGATACGGGGATAGAAAATATCATAGCCAAATTTGAAAATGACTCTGAAAAAGGAAGGAAAGTAAGTTACAATCAAGAGTTAAGAATTTTACAGATGTGTATGGATGGGTTAGGTGAACGGGCCAAAGTTTGTCAGGTGGAATAATGTGGGCAAGTAGAAGGTTATCGTTTTGGTTGGAGAAAAAAGAAAAGAAACTTATTAATCTGAATGAGAAAAAAAAACTTCAGCATGCTTTGGCGCAGAGGGATGACAGGAAACTAATATACAGGTACAGCAGCTAATAAGAAAGGCAAATTGAATTTTGGCATTTGTTGCTAAAGGAATGGAGTATAAAAACAGGAAGGTGATGCACTGAGAAGTCCACACCTGGAGTACTGTGGACACTTTTGGTCCCTTTACTTGAGGACGACTGTAATTGTATTGGAGGCAGTTCAGAGGAGGTTCACTAAATTGATTCCAAAGATAAGGGATTTGTCTTATGAAGACAGATTGAGAGTTTACACGTATATTTTCTGGAGTTTAGAAGAACGAAAGGAGATCTAATTGAGGTACTTAAGCTGCTAAAGGGACTGATAAAGTAAAGGCAGAAAGAGTGTTACCTCGTGAGCAATTAGGCGGCACGGTGGCACAGTGGTTAGCACTGCTGCCTCACAGCACCAGAGACCCAGGTTCAATTCCTGACTCAGGCGACTGACTGTGTGGAGTTTGCACATTCTCCCCGTGTCTGCGTGGGTTTCCTCCGGGTGCTCCGGTTTCCTCCCACAGTCCAAAGATGTGCAGGTCAGGTGAATTGGCCACGCTAAATTGCCCATAGTGTTAGGTAAAGGGGTAAATGTAGGGGTATGGGTGGGTTGCGCTTCGGCGGGTCGGTGTGGACTTGTTGGGCTGAAGGGCCTGTTTCCACACTGTAAGTAATCTAATGAATCTAATCTAATCTAATCAATCTAGAATGAGAGTTCATGGTTTTAGGATAAGGGATAGCAGATTTAAAACAGATGAGAAGTTACTTCTCTCAAAAAGGTGTGGAACCTGTGGAATTCACTGACCCATAGATTGATTTTTAATTAATAATTGATTGAAGGATTACAGAGAGTGGGTAGGAAACTGGAGTTGAGGCTGAGTTGAGATTAGAGTTGAGAGTGTGGTGCTGGAAAAGCACAGCAGGTCAGGCAGCATCCAAGGAGCAAACAAATCGACATTTCAGGCAAAGGCCCTTCATCAGGAATGAGATGAAATTAGCCATGTTTATATTAAATGGTGGAGCAGTCTCAAGGGGCAGAAATGCCTAGTCCTGTGTTCACCCATGCTGTTACCTTCACTCAAGCAAAATTTCCCTCACACTGACTCCTCTTTAAAATCTTTTTCTTACATAGATACAACAAGCACTGTGGTTAGCACTGCTGCCTCACAGCGCCAGAGACCTGGGTTCAATTCCTGACTCAGGCAACTGACTGTGTGGAGTTTGCATCTTCTCCCCGTGTCTGCGTGGGTTTCCTCCGGTTTCCTCCCACAGTCCAAAGATGTGCAGGTCAGGTGAATTGGCTATGCTAAATTGCCTGTAGTGTTAGGTAAAGGGGTAAATGTAGGGGAATGGGTGGGTTGTGCTTCGGCGGGTCGGTGTGGGCTTGTTGGGCCGAAGGGCTTGTTTCTACACTGTAAGTAATCTAATCTAAAGAAAGCAAATTGTATATTAATCTTTATTGGATTTTGAGTGTAAGTATATGGAGGTTTTGCTGTTAACCTCACCTCATCTACATAATAACGTACTTGTCCAGATGGGGTACAACAAAAGATTTGATTTGAATTATTGTAGTTACATGTATCTAAGAGCAGTACGGGCAGATCATAGCAAATAAGGAAATACAGATCATAGGCTGCTTAGGCTGAGCGAGGCATGCAAGGTTACATTGCACAAGAGGTACATAAAGCAAGATTATTTTAAGTTAGAGAGTCCATTCATCAGTCTAATAACAGCAGGGAAGAAGCTGTTCTTGAACCTGTTGGATGTATTTTCAAGCTTCTGTATCTTCTGTCTGATAAAAGAGGTTGTAGGAGAGCATTTCCGGTGTGGGAGCGGTGTTTGATGATGTTGGCAGCCTTTCTGCAGCATAGAGAAGTGCAAATGGACCCGGATAGTCTGCTGCCTATGATGCATCTGTAAAAATTGGTGAGGGTCCTTGTGGACTTTCCTAATTTCTAAGCTGCCTGAGGAAGAAGTGGCACTGTTGTGCCTTCTTGACTGTTGCATCTGCGAAGAAAGTCCAAGACAGGTTGTTGTTATCATCATTCCTGGGAACTTGACGCTCTCAACCGCTACTCTGATGATGTAAAGGTGTAATCAAGTCAAGTAGGAAAGTAAATTTGATAGAGAATTTCTGAATTGATCAATTTGAATGCAGAACAGACAGAACAACTATTAGCTTGCTCTCTCTCCATGGATTGTTGTTTTCAATAATGGTCCTGATATTTCTTGCGTCCTTGTGAATTATCTTCCTGGATCCACCAGGGGGCCTCGGTGTTCTTTACTGTTTTTGAAAATCAAACATTTCTTTGCAGCTATCAACATTTTGCTGACAAACTGGAAACTGTTGTCAGCTTGGCAAAATAGTGTGTTTTTCCTCTTCTTTTTAAGAAAAAGTGCATTATTTTCTTTCCAGTCAGCTTTCACTGCAAACACCAATGCTTCTAATGAGGGACAGACTGTGATACATAACAGGTTTCCTGCCAATGTTATATTACATTCTTTGTGTATTAGGAGAGAAAATAAATTAAAGCAGTACTCTGCTTGGCTGTAGAAGTGGACATTAATACAGTGTAAATGTGCAGATTCTCAGAGTGACCATTATCTGCTGATGGTAATAATGAATGCTTGAGCATGTTCTATGCCACATTGAAGAACTGAGAGCTGATTAGAGCTCTTGGCTGTGCTGGTGCTTTAATCAGCTGTCAGTCTCCTATTCTGATGTAAAACATACTGCAATGCTCATTGCATCCACATTAACTACTGACATGCTTTTGAGTTTCTGAATTATATAGTCATTAAAATCTGATGAGGATCAAGAATCTTCAGATGATACATTGTCTCTGAATCTCTACACACAAGTTGTATGTGAAGTCAATTGTCTATTAATCCAAATTCTCCAGTATTGTTTCTTTCTATAAAGAAAATGATACAAGGACTGGCAGATTATCAGATGCTGAAGAAGTAAAATTGAGCCTGAAACCTCAGTGATTTGGAAGAAATTTGATCTTAAACTGAAACCAGAGGGATTGCACAAGATAGTCAGGATTTTCAGTAGTGATGCTTTGTCTATAGTCCCTGTGTGATTTTCACTAATGTACATGCAGATTAGCCAGCCGTATGTGTATATCAGATGCTGTCCACAGCAATGTATCCCGACAGAATGTACATCTTTTCGAAAAACCTTATGGATGACTACAGACATTATTTAATGTCAGGACTAATCATAAAGAAAAATTGCCAAAGTATGTACACTGCACTGAAATACCCGGTTATAGGTGGCTGAAATCCAGGCGTAGTAAAATATATTGATCAATGTAACAACTATTTGTCATGCACTGTGGCTGCTGATGTGCTCTTTTTGGACAGTGACTCTTGTCAAGGGAATCTTCAGTCCTTGAAGACTGAGCTCATAACCCAGTGTGACTCCCAGAAGGTCTCTGTAGAAGACAGCAAAACAGAGGTCAGTTCTTTCTATTTTAAAAAGACTGCTTTGATGCATTTGTTGTATGTTCCAGTGAACATTGGACTGCCAGCTATGTTGCAATGCTCGAGATAATTATTGAATGCAAACATGTTCACCAATATACCGAAATAGCTCAGAAATCAGAGGTGAAGAAAGGTTCTGAAGAAGGGTCATTGAACTCAAAATATTAATCCTGTGTCGATCTCCACAGATACTGCCAGACCTGCTGGTTTCTCCAGCACTTCCTGCTTTTGTCTGTTTCAGATCTCCAGCACCCCCAGGGTTTTGTTTTATATTAATAAAGAAAAAGAAATTTTACATGACTATTTATCATTGTATGAATCCAAGGTATTCAATAACGTGCAAATATTCATAGCATCATAGAGATGTACAGCATGGTTGGACCCTTCCCATCTAAATGCCTCTTAAATGTTGCAATTGTACCAGCCTCCACCACATCCTCTGGCAGCTCATTCCATAGACGTACCACCCTCTGCGTGAAAAAGTTGCCCCTTAGGTCTCTTTTATATCTTTCCCCTCTCACCCTAAACCTATGCCCTCTAGTTCTGGACTCCCCGACCCCAGGGAAAAGACTTTGTTTATTTATCCTATCCATGCCCCTCATAATTTTGTCAACCTCTATAAGGTCACCCCTCAGCCTCCAACGTTCCAGGTAAAACAGCCCCAGCCTCTCCCTATAGCTCAAATCTTCCAACCCTGGCAACGTGCTTGTAAATCTTTTCTGAACCCTTTCAAGTTTCACAACATCTTTCCAATAGGAAGGAGACCAGAATTGCACACAATTTTCCAACAGTGGCCTAACCAATGTCCTGTAACCTCAATATCATTTCTTATTAACAATGATTCTACCTTCAATTAATTGTCTGTGTTATCTCATAAATTGATTGCTCAACACAACTCCAGTTTCTGACTAACCAAGAGCATGTCTTTGATCTCTGACTCAATTTTCGAGTATAACGTTGGTTCCTACTAGACATGAACAGTATGAGAAACGAGCAGTCTATACTTAGCTAAATCTCTCAAATTCCAACTAATTCTGCAATATTTTGGAAGATCCTGATAATTTTCAGAGTCTTTCGATCATAAATTTTCAACCAACTGAAACACCCCTGCTTCTTTTCCCCAGTTATCCCAAGACGTTTTGGTGATACCTTGCAATCCTTTTAACTTGCAATTCAGGTTAATAAAAATCAGTCAGGTATACTGACTGAATACTCAGCAGTGCAAGTGGAACTGCATTGGGAAAAATGATTTGGGTCAAGGATCTTTCAGCAGAACCGGAAAATGTGACAGGTTTAATGCAAGTACAGAAACAGGAACAGGGGAAAGGGGAGGAAACATCTTAGCGCCCATCTTAATTGTTCTTGAGAAGGTGGTGGCAGAAGAATTAATCACTTGTAGTTTAGCCATTATTGTAACAAGGGAAGTATTACAGTGGAAGCGAATAAGTGACAAAGGAGATGATGGGACTAAACAGAATTGGATGTATTAGGAATCGTTCTTGAGCCTGGAAAGCTGAAAAGTGTCTGGTCGAAAACTGAGGTTTTGTTTCTCAAGCTTACATTGAGGTTCATTGGAACACCAAGGGAGGTTGAGCATTTTTTAAAAAATTCATTCAAGGGCTGAAGGCATCACTGGCAAGGCCAGCATTTATTGCCCATCTCAGAGGTCAGAGGTCAGAATGAGATATGTACATTATGAGTAAATTATGGAAATCTGGAAACTTGAGCTTGCACTTGTGGGCTCTGTGGTGATGTTCTGCAAAGCAATCTGATTATCTGTGTTTGCTGTTCCCAGCGCAGAGGAGGATGCATTGTGAATTCTAAGTGCACTAAACTAAATTGAAATAAAGAAATCATTGTTTTGTCTGGACAAATGTTTGTGCAGGGAGGAAATAGAAGGGTATTGCAACTCCTGTGTTTGAATGGGAAGATGCCATGGGAAAGGGAGTAATGATTTTGAGCAATTGAACAGTAACTAGAGCATTGGAGAGAGTTCTGAAGAAGGGTGACTGGACTCAAAACATTGACTGTGCTTCCTCTCCCTAGATGTTGCCAAACTTGGTGAGGTCCTTTAGCAATTTTATTTTATTTCAGATATACAGGATCAACAGTTCTTTTATCTTAATCAAGTCATGTGAATGGTTGTTTTTCAAACTGTAAGATGGCAGACAGTGGTGGGCTCCAAGGGTCATTGTTAGGACCACTTTTTTTGCTGTAGCTAAATGACTTAGATCCTAAAATAGAGTAAAATTTCAAAATTTGCCAATGATACAAAACTTATCAGGACCACTAATCTACTGGAACAGGATATTGAAATAGCTAGAATAGGTGGACAAGCCGCATATGGAATTCCGTACAGAAAACTGTGAGGTGGTTTATATTGACAGATGAGAGAGGGAGAATCAACATGGTACAGTTCTAGGCAGTGCAGGGACGAGAGGCACCTGGGGCATAATGCATTCATCTGTAAAGTGGTAGGACGCAGTGACGAAGTTGGTGAGCAAAGCATCTGGCATGGTGGCTCAATGGTTAGCACTGTTGCCTCGCAGTGGCAGGGACCTGGGTTCGATTCCAGTCTAAGGTGACTATCTGTGTGGAGTTTGCACATTCTCCCTGTGTCTGCATGGGTGTGCTCCAGTTTCCTCCCTCCGTCATCCAAAGATGTGCAGGTCAGGGGAATTGGACATGCTAAATTGCCCATAATGCTAGGTGCATTAGTCAGAGAAAATTGGGTCTGGATGGGTTACTGTTCGCAGGGTCAGCATGAATGTGAGCCAAATGCCTGTTTCCACACTGTAGGGAACCTAATCTGGATCTTGGGCATCTTCAATAGAGGCTTTGATTACAAAAGCAGGGATATTATCTTGAACATTTATAAAGCCTAGTGAGGCCCCAAGTAGAGCATTTCTGGTCACCATACTTTAAGAAAGGCATGGAAGCCTTTGGGAGAGGAGATTGGGACTTGGCATTACTGTTTTGTCCAGCATCTATGATCACAGAGTCACAGCTCTACTGCACGGATAAAGGCCCTTCAGCCCATTGTATCCGTGCCAGTCAAAAACAACCACTGAATATTCTAATCCCATTTTCCAGCACTTGGCTATAACTTTGTATGTGCACACGTAAATGCTTCTTAAATGTTATGAGGGTTTCTGCCTCTAGCATCCATATAGGCAGTTAGTTCCAAATTCCCGCCAGCCTCTGGGTGAAAATGTTTTTCCCGTTATCTTAAATCTGTACCCTCTGATCATTGATCCCTCCATCAAGGGAACAAGTTTCTTACTGTCTACCGTATTTACATACCTCATAATTTTATACATCCTAATCATGTCCCTTCTGAATCTCCTGTGCTCTATGGAAGGTAACACCAGTCCACCCGTTCTCTCTTCATAACTGAAATTCTCCTGTCCAGGCAACTTCCTGGTAAGTCTCCTCTGTACCTTCTCCAGTGCTATTAGATTTCTCCTATAATGTCTATTCCAGGACTGCACACATTGCTCTAGCTGCAGTCTGACCAACATTTTAACCTCCCTGCTCTTTAAATTCAATTCCTTGACTAATAAAGACAAGTACCATATGCCTTTTTAACCACTTTATCTATACATATATCTCTGGTCGCCCTTGAGATGGTGGTGGTAAGCTGCCTTATTGAACTGCTGTAGTCCAGATGCTGTAGACAGACCCAAAATATTAAGGAGGGAATACCAGAATTTCAACCCATCAAGAGTGAAGGAAAGGTGATGTATTTTCAATTCAAGATAGTGTGTGGCTTTTAGGGGAACTTGCAGATGGTGTTCCTATGTATCTGCTGCCCTTGTCCTTCTAGATAAAAGTGGTTATGGGTTTTAAAGATACTTTCTCAGGATCTTTGGTGAACTTCTGCAGTGCATCTTGTAGATAGTACACAATGCTGCTACTGAGCATTGGTGGTGGAGGAAGTGGATGGTGCCAGCTTCTTGAGAATTATTGTGGTTGCACTCATCCAGAAAAGTGCAGAGTATTCCATCACACTTACAACTTGTGCTTTGTAAATGGTGGACAGGCTTTAGGGAGTCAGGAGGTGAGTTACTTGCTACAGTATTTCTGGCCTCTGACCTACTCTTGTCACCATTGTATTTGTCTACTTGACTGTTCAGTTTCTGGACAATGGTGACCCTCAGAATGTTGATAGGGTTAATTCAGTGATGGTAGTGCCATTGCAAGTCAAGGGGCTGTAGTTAGCTTGTCTCATATCGATGGTGATCAATGCCTGGCAATTTTGTGGCATGGATGTTACTTTACAGTGCAAGGCTGAATGTTGTCCAGGAATGAGGGATTGTGATTACAAGATTGGTGGAGCTGGGGTTGTTCTCCTTGGGACAAAGGTGATTGAGAAGGATTTGATCAAAATGTGCAAAATAATGACAGGTTAGGTTCAAGAGACTGCAGCTGTGGGTGGTGACATCAACCATGCATACTGATCACTTAGCGCCAGTACAACTGTGCACACTGATCTATTCTCCCCTTATGGATTTTGTAAATATATTTTTTCCTGATTACATTAATTCCTGTGACATGAACTCTATACGTGGGGTGAGCAGTACTGAAAGATTCAATTGATGTTTATTAAACTCCTGGTATCTGCTATTAATGTGTGTTTCTTCAACGTGAATTAACTTTAATGTGATTGGAGAATTTAGATCTTTATTTGTGGAACATGTACTTTCCTTATCTGTCTTGGCTACAAACGCAATTCTGGCCCGATTCATTTGAATGACGTGGCTATTGCACAATTTTCTTATTATGTGAGATCGCATGAGGACGGAACTATCATGTTATAACAGAACCAATTGTACTGTCATTAACATTGCTGTGTGAAGTACTGAGCTATTCAGTTACAAACAGCAGTATGGTTTAGACTGTCATACTTCAAGTGACCCAAGTTAAGATAGAGTCCGAGTCTAGTTCACCCTTTAGTTACTTGCTATGATACAGTAATGATATTATGAGCATGTCTCTTAAAGATTTATTGCATACTAGCTGTAAGACATCATACAAGATATGTGATGGGCTGGACATTACAGAAGCTTAAACAAAACACCTGATGCATAGATGTTTTGCAGCTTGCTTAGCGACATTGAGGAAGATTGTGGCTGTCAGCTGTACACCTTCAAGGAGGCCTGGCCTCAGCCTGGCAGGTGCAAGGTCAGAGATTTTGGAGGACAGATGTCTCTGGGGCCATGTAATGTAGTGAAAGTTGGAGAACTTGACATCAGCTGGTGACTCAATTATTCAATGGCAGCTCCCAACATATAGTACTTAAGTAAAATTGGAATGAACAAGGAATTTCTAAAGTGTTTTTCTGATTGGTGTGTAAACCAAAGTTCAGGAGTGAAGAAGTGAAACCTTAGTTTAATACAACAACATTCATCAAGTGGAGAAGAAAGCAAGAAACTGTATTCAGGAGAATTAAGAGAAATATATCTTTTTTTTCTCAAATAACTAGCAATCTCTTCATCTTTTGCACTGGGCCTCCCAATATCTGCCTTCTTGTTTCTCCTCTGTCTCTATCAAAAGAATAAAAAGACCATATTTTCCAACAAATTTCATTTCTGTAGAAGAATTATATTGGACTTGAAGCAGAGGCTGCCAGATCTGGTGAGTTTCTTCAGTATTCTGGGTGTTTGTTAAAGCATAGGCAGACAGAATTGTGAAAAAAAATAGAAATGTGTAGAGATGTGTGAATGTGCACTGCACATCGTCAGCTAATATAAACACTTCAATAAATCATTTCAACAACTAATGTAAGTTTCATTCCTTTTAAAAATATAAACAGGCTTATTTAGAAGATTGCAATGGAAGGAAATGCTTGTATTTAAATGTCACTTTAACACATTATGAACGTATTTTCATTTTTATTATGTAGGTAAATACAACATTCAGCTTAAGCAACATGCTATAAACAATATTCGTGTTTTGGAGAACATAAAACATAGAACCACATAACACAGGAATACCTCTTCGGCCCACAAAGTTGTACCGAACATATGCCACACAAAACTAATCCCTTCTGCCTGCCTATGGTTCATATCCCTCCATTTCTTGCATAATCATGTACTTATCTAAAAGTCCCTTAAACTCTCAATCGTATCTGCCTTCGCCACCATCACTGGCAGCGTGTGCCAGACTCCTATCACAATTTGTGTAGGAGAACTTGCCCCTCACATCTCCTTTGAACGTGTGCCCTCTCACCTTAAATGCATGTCCCCGAGTATTAAATGTTTCAATTCTGGGGAAAAGAATCTGACCATCCACCATATCTATGCAATTGAATTGAATTGAATTTATTGTCACGTGTGCCAAGGCACAGTGAAAAGCTTTGTCTTGTGAGCAATACAAGCAAAGCACATAGTTAAGTAGCATAGATAAGTAAATAATATGTAAACAGTGGCAAAAACAACAACATGGGTACAGGCAAATGTTAAGAGTTTGTGAGTCCATTCAGTATTCTAACAACAGTAGGGTAGAAACTGTTACAAAACCGGCTGGTGCATGTGTTTACGCTTCTGTACCTTCTCCCCAATGGTAGAGGTTGGAGAAAGGCATTGGCAGGGTGGGATGGACCTTTGAGAATGCTGGCGGCCTTTCCTTGACAGCAGGCCTGGTAGATGCCTTTGAGAATGCTGGCGGCCTTTCCTTGACAGCAGGCCTGGTAGATGGCTTCTATAGATGGGAGGTTGGCTTTTGTGATTATCCGGGCCGAGTTCACCACTCTCTGTAACTGTCTCCAATCTTGAATGGTACAGTTACCATACCAGGTAGTGACAGAATGCTCTCAATGGCGTACCAATAGAAGTTGGCAAGGGTATTCACTGGAATGCCAACTTTTCTCAGCTGCCTGAGGAAGAAGAGACGTTTTTGGGCCTTTGTAACCAGTGCATCCACTTGAAGAGTCCAAGAAAGCTTGTTGTTGATGACCACTTCCAGGAGCTTGACACTCTCCACTCATTCCACCTCTGTGCTGTTAATGTGCAGGGGGGCATGAATAACATCCCGCTGAAAGTCAATAATGAGTTCCTTGGTTTTGCCGGCATTGAGAACTAGGTTATTCTCAGTGCACCATTTTTCCAGGTCTTCCACCTCCCGTCTGCAGTCTATTTTTTCACCATCTGAGATTTGACTGACTATGGTATCATCAGCGAATTTGAAAATGGCATTAGTCTGGTATTTGGTGACATAGAGAAAGTGAGGACTACAGATGCTGGAGATCAGAGCTGAAAATGTGTTGCTGGAAAAGCGCAGCAGGTCAGGCAGCATCCAAGGAACAGGAGAATCGACGTTTATGCCCGAAACGTCGATTCTCCTGTTCCTTGGATGCTGCCTGACCTACTGCGCTTTTCCAGCAACACATTTTCAGTATTTGGTGACATAGTCTTGGGTATACAGTGAATACAGTAAGGGGCTGAGTACAGGCTCCTGCGGGGGGCTCCTGTGTTGAATGTTAGTGAAGATGAAATATTGTCCCCAGTCTTTACTGATTGTGGCTTGTGGGTCAGGAAACTGAGGGTCCAGTTGCAGAGAGTGGGGCTTAGTCCCAGATCACTAAGTTTAGTAATCAGTCTCGAGGGGATAACAGTGTTGAAGGCTGAACTGTAGTCAATGATTGGATTCTTACGTAGCTGTTCTTGGTGTCAAGATGTTCTAGGGAGGAGTGAAGGGCAAGTGAAATAGCATCTTTTTTTTAGATTATTTAGATTAGATTACTTACAGTATGGAAACAGGCCCTTCGGCCCAACAAGTCCACACCAACCTCCGAAGAATAACCCACCCAGACCCATTCCCCTACATTTACCCCTTCACCTAACACTAGCAATTTAGCATGGCCAAATCACCTAACCTGACGTGGATCTGTTGGTCCGATAGGCAAATTGGAGTGGGTCAAGAGTAGTGGGGAGGCTGGAGTTGATTAATGCCATGACCAGCCTTTCAAAGCACTTCATGACCACCGAAGTTACGACCACAGGGCAGTAGTCATTGAGACATGCTTCACGAGCCTTCTTAGGCACAGGGATGATGTTGGCCCTCTTGAAACAGGCAGGGACAGTAGCCTGCTGCAGGGAGAGGTTGAAGATGTTGAAGATGACCTCTGCCAGTTGATTGCGCATGCTGTGAGTACATGGCCTGGTACTCCATCTGGTCCCATTGCTATCCTTGGATTCACACGAAGGAAAACTGATCTGACCTCTGATGCAGTGACTGTTGGGGTAGGATTGTCAGGACTTGTCAGAATAGGTGTTACCTCTCCGCCGAAATTCTGCTCAAGACAAGCATAGAAGACATTGAGATGGTCTGGGAGAGCTATCTCATCCTCTTTCACTGTCTCTTTTTAGAACCTGTAATATCATTCAGTCCTTGCCATAGTTGCCGGGTGTCTGTCTGGGTGTCTAGTTTGGATCGATATTGGTCCACAGCTTTCTTAATGGCGCTGCGAAGGTCACACTTGGATTCCTTATATTTGAGTGGGTTTCCTGTCTGAAGGCCTCACACCTGGTTTTTTGTGTATGTCTGTATGTTCTGTATGTCCTGATTCATCCAGGGTTTCCTGTTGGAAGACATCCGGATTTGACTTCCTCGGTATGCAGTCCTCCACACGCTTGCTGATAAAGTCTGTGACAGTGGTGACGTACTTGTCCAAGGTACCTGTGGACTCAGATCATGGTTTGAACATGGCCCAATCAGCCAATTCCAGACAGCACCAGAGTTGATCCTCTGCCTCATCCAACCAGCACTGCACCTGTATTCGCAAGGGGTCTCCTGCTTGATCTTTTGCCAGGAGAAGAAACACGGCATTGTGGTCGGAGTTCCCGAAATGAGGGCGGAGGATGGAGTGGTCTAATATGTTCGGGCCCCTGGTGGGGCAGGTAATGTTCTGGTGGTACTTGGGCAATACCTTCCTTACATTGGCTTGATTGAATCAACAGGCCTCAGGGTGTTCTGTCTCCAGGGAGTTAGTGGTGGAGTACAGCACATCCAGAGCCTCCTCAACCTTTGCTTGTGGCGGTATGTACACAGCAGCTAGTATAGCAGTGGTAAATTCCTGTGGTAGATAGGAGGGGCGGCATTTGATAGTGAGGAATTCAAGGTTTGGAGAGCAATGGCTGCCCAGGTTTGCAATGTCCATGCATCACAATTTGTTGATTGAAAAGCAAACCCCTCCACCCTTTGTCTGACTCGAGGACACTGTACGGTCCAAATGATGGATAGGAAAACCATCAGCCTGAAGTGTGCAGTCGGGAATGGATGGATTGAGCAATGTTTCTGTGAAGCAGAGTGCGCAGCAGTCCTGCAGTTCACGCTGGAAGCTGAGCCATGATCTGAGTTCGTCCATCTTGTTCTCCAGAGATTCTACATTTGCTAGGGTGTTAGCTAAGAAAGGGGGTATTGAAACCGCAAAGTCTCAGTCTTACTAGTAGGCTAGCATGCTTATCCCGCTTCCTCGCAGGTTTCTTACATTTGAGTGGTCCGGTGGTCGAGTGGAGTGGATTGTGACTGCTTCCAGTTGTGATCCTTCCTAAGACCCTGTGGAGCAGGTAGGTTGCAGTTTAGTGTATTTTTGCAGAGGGTCTACTTTGGACCAAGTTTGTTTTTTTTGCTAGAGGGTGTGTGCTTAGGATCCAGTGGAGAAAGTAAGTTTCTGCTTGTGTTCCGATTTGTCCAGTCAGTTCCTGGTTTCAGTTGCCACCAATTTGCTGCTATAGGTCCAGCCACGTTTTTTGCAGAAGTGTTTGATCTAACTCTCCAGATATATTCTGATAGTTTTCATGTCAGGCAAGCGTCTTATGGGGCAGAGAGCGTTTCATGCCAGTTCTCCTTTCTGGGGCAGGTCTCTTGGGTCCCTCTATTTTAAGGCAGGCCCCAAGCCTGGGGCTTGCGTAAGCAGCCTCTGGCTGGCCTGGCCTTTTTCCAGGGTGGTCGGATGGGTCATAAGCACCACGAGGTCTGCTGCCTTCATCCAGTAAGCTGGTTTTGAGGATTGGAGGAACTTCAAACCTGTGAGTTTAGATAAAACAGAGTTATTAGTCATTTTAAAAAGTATGCTATTAAGTTTAAAGAGTATAGAACGATTGTAGAAAATAGGAAACTTAGATCTGCATGCAGGAGCTCACAAGGAGTCAACCATATCCAGCACCATCTTGCATACGTAGACTTTAATCAAGTTTCCCTTCAGCTTCCTCCGCTCCAGAGAAAACAATCTGAGTTTTGTTTCGCCTCTCCTTATAGCTCATGTTCTCTAATCCAGGTAGCATCCTGGTAAATGTCTCTACACCATCTCCACAACCAACACATTCTTCCTGTAATATGGTAACCAGATTTAAATGCAATGCTCTAAGTGTGGCCTAACCAAAGTTCTGACTCTTGTATTCAATGTCCCTGACCAATAATGACAAGCATGCCATATGCCTTCTTTACTATCCTATCTACTTGAGTGGCCACTCTCAGGGAGTTACGAACTTGAACCCCAAGATCCCTCGGTACATCAGTGCTGTTCAGGATCCTGCCATTAACTATATCTTTCCTTAACCTTTAACCTCCCAAAGTATAGCATTCACACTTACCTGGATTAAACATCATCTGCCATTTCTCTGTCCTGATACAATATGTAGACAGGCCAACAAGAGGTGAGGCCATACTGGATTTGGTTCTGGGTAACGAACCAGGCCAGGTGTTAGAATTGCAGGTAGGTGAGCACTTTGGGACAGTGACCACAATTCAGTGACTTTTATTCTAGTGATGGAGAGGGATAAGTGTGCACTGCAGGGCAAGAGTTATAGCTGGAGGCAGGGAAATTGTGATGCGATGAGGCACGACTTAGGATGCGTGGCTTGGAAAAGTTGGCTTCAAGGCATGGGCACAATTGATATGTGGAGCTTGTTCAAGGAGCAACGATTGAGTGTCCTTGATAGGTATGTACCTGTCAGGCAGGGAGGAAAGGGTCGTGTGAGGGAGCCATGGTTTAATAAGGGATTGGAATCCCTTGTTAAATGGAAGAGGGCGGCCTATGTAAAGATGAGGCGTGAAGGTTCAGTTGGGGCGATGGAGAGTTATAAGGTAGCCAGGAAGGATCTGAAGAGAGAGCTAAGAGCAGCAAGGAGGGGACATGAAAAGTCCTTAGTTGGTAGGATTAGGGAAAACCCTAAGGCTTTCTATAGGTATGTCAGGAATAAAAGAATGACTAGGGTAGGAATAGGTCCAGTCAAGGATAGTAGTGGGAAGTTGCGTGTGGAGGCTGAAGAGATTGGGGAGACACTGAATGAATACTTTTCGTCAGTATTCACTCAGGAACAGGACATTGTTGTCAATGTGAGTACTGAGTCACAAATAAGTAGAATGGATGGCTTTGAGGTATGTAGAGAAGAGGTATTGGAAATT
>NC_057713.1:70583509-70589330 GCF_004010195.1 Chiloscyllium plagiosum
GCCTTAAATTAAGGGGTGGTAGGTATTGGACAGATGTTAGGGGTAGATTCTTTACTCAGCGAGTCGTGAGTTCATGGAATGCCCTGCCAGTAGCAGTGGTGGACTCTCCCTCTTTATGGGCATTTAAACGGGCATTGGATAGGCATATGGAGGATAGTGGGCTAGTGTAGGTTAGGTGGGCTTGGATTGGCGCAACATCGAGGGCCAAAGGGCCTGTACTGCGCTGTATTTTTCTATGTTTCTATGTTTCTATATCTGCAACCGATCTATATTTTGCTGTATCCTTTGTCAACATTCTACACTATCCGCAACTTCTCCAATCTTTGTATTGTACTAACCCACCCATCTACATTTTCATCCAAATCATTTACATATATCACATACAGCAGAGGTTCCAGTCCAGATCCTTGTGAACCACCACTCGTCATGAATCTCCAGCCTGAAAAACACCCTTCCACCACTACCATCTGCCTTATTTGGGCAAGCCAACTGTGGTGTATTTTTTATTTTGCTAATTGTTATGGCATCTTTCCTAGAAGCATCAAT
This sequence comes from Chiloscyllium plagiosum, assembly GCF_004010195.1. Taxonomy (NCBI): domain Eukaryota; kingdom Metazoa; phylum Chordata; class Chondrichthyes; order Orectolobiformes; family Hemiscylliidae; genus Chiloscyllium; species Chiloscyllium plagiosum. The sequence continues at coordinate 70,584,056 of NC_057713.1, forward strand.
TCTAACTTGAAAATCTAATATGGGCCTCAACGATTAGTGCCAAGATGCTATTTAACATGTGAGCATTGTAAGTAAGAGCACACAACAGCCAATCATATACTTCACAGCGTAGATCATTGGATAGAGACTGAGAACCATGGTAGAGATGAGGGAATTTGACCTTGAAATCACTTTTGTTTATTTCAGTTAAAGCTGTTTTCATCAAGTGAACTATTTGGCAAGTGTTTATTTTAGTGTGCTAAAGCAAACATAATCCCTGCATTTTTTTAGAGGAAGGCCAATTGAATTCTCTTTGGAAATCCCTTATTTTACATTATGAGACTCGGGTGTCTTGGGCTTCACGAAAAGATGAGTAAACCTCCTAAGTCCTACTCTGAGGAATGAACTGAAGAGGGGAAAAATAGTTGTGGCCACCTAATCAAGGACATCAGAGTTCATAACATCTGCTAATTGTATGTGGTCTGTGCGCACCAAGAGCGATGGGATGCAGTTAACAAATCTAGAGAGACCAATGAAAACTGGAACTTATTGTAAAAACACTTGCTTCCTTTGTTAACCTTACTTTGAGATCCATTACCATTTGTGAAAATGCTACATATGCCATTGTTTGCCAACATGCATTGCTTATTTGAATAATCTAAATTAGCTCAGTGTAGATTGTGTCAAAATGGATATGATCAAATATAGGTACAAGGCACCTGAAGTATTACATTCACATTGTTATTGAGAGCAAGCAGAACATAATATTTTAATATCTATGATTTGGTTTAGATACTGCTGGTTTTATATTATGTAGTCTCTACTGTTTTACAATTGATTTAAATTCTATTTTAGTTGCATCTTAAAGTACTAGTTTTGTGTTAAGTACATATCTCCCATGACTCTGCATTGATTACCTTTGGAAGCACTAGCTTTCGGAGGACTGCTCCTTCATCGGGTGTATGACATAGAATTCTCGCAAAAGTTTAGATTAGATTACTTACAGTGTGGAAACAGGCCCTTCGGCCCAACAAGTCCACACCGCCCCGCCAAAGCGCAACCCACCCATACTCCTACATTTACCCCTTACCTAACACTACGGGCAATTTAGCATGGCCAATTCACCTGACCTGCACATCTTTGGACTGTGGGAGGAAACCGGAGCACCCGGAGGAAACCCACGCAGTGTGGGTTTACAGTGTGATGTAACTGAAATTATATATTGAAGAAGGCCCGGATTGTTTGTGAAGTCTCATCTTTTAGAATGACCATGTTGGTTTCAGTTCTGTCATGTGTAAATCCCAGAACTTTTTTAAAGTTACATTCTCAAGTGAACTTTAACAATAGGTGCCATGTTGATTCAGATAATGCATTGAAGGTGTGAGATGCCCTGTGTGAGACTGTCTGTGCCTATTGTTCAGACTGATTCTATTTCTAAAAAAGGGATTTACAGAATCTTATATAGATTCTTGCAGTTTTTGAGCAAAATAAAATGTAATTCTGCAAGTACAAATTCACCCCACCAACTTATACGTATGTGTGTATTTGTGTGTGTGAGCGAGTGAGAGTGAGAGATGTCTTGCAGCGTCTACTGTGACAAGGTTGTATGGTGTTGTCCTGAAAACCAGGCAGTTTGCTGAGAACAATGATCTGTTTGAGGTTTGGTAGATGTTTAAATGCGAGATGTGTAGGTGTGGGGAAGGTCTTGGCGCTCATCCTCATTGATAATGTGTTGCAGGCTGTGAAGAACATGTTGTGGTTTTTCAGCTCCTGGGAAGTACTGGACAACAAAGGGTACCCTGTCGTTTGCAGCTCATGTCTGTCTCCTAAGGAAGTCATTGTGGTTTCTCACTGTGGCATGTCAAAACTGGCGGTCGAGTTGACCATCGTACCCCGTTCTTATGAGGGCATCCTTGAGTACTTCCAAGTGCCCATCATATTCCTCCCCATCTGAACAGATCCTGTGTATGTGTAGGGCTTGTCCGTAGAGGATGGCTGTTTTAATATGTTTCAGGTGGAAGCTGGAGAAGTGTAATGTCGTGAGGTTATCCATGGGTTTGCGGTCGAGTGAGGTACTGATGTGAGCATCCTTGTTGGAGATGCATGTGTCCAAGAATGAGACAGATACTGGAGAGTAGTCCATGGTGAGTTCAATGATGGGATGAAACTTGTTGATATTACTGTTTAGTTGTTTCAGTGATTCCTCGCCATGCGTCCAGAATGTTGACACGGATATCACCATTACACGTGGAGACACCTCCCACCATATACATGGTAGGTACTCATGTGACTCAGCCAATGTTGTCTATTTCATATGCTGCAGGTAAGGATGCCCTGAGACATGGTACATTGGCTAGACCGAGGAGAGGCTACGGCAACGGATGAATGGACACTACAGAACAATCAACAGATAGAGTCTTTCCTCCCAGTCAGAGAACATTTCAGCGGTCTGAGACATTCACCCTAAGACATTCAGTGACTATCCTCCAAGGTGGACTTTGAGATAGGCAACAACACAAATTGGTCGAGCTGAGGCTGATAGCCAAGTTCAGTACCCGTGGGGATGGCCTCAGCTGGGTCCTTGGGTTCATGTCACACTACAGGTGACCCCACTGCACTACACGCATACAGGAATGCACACATATACACACACACAGACACATACACACAGACACACACACTCCTACAGGCACACACGCACACACACAGATGCCTACAGATCCATACACCCTCACAGACCCTCTCATACACTGACTCTCTCTCATATGCTAACACATACACTCCCACACTCACACCCACTCATGCACCCTCTCATAGACATAATCCCCTTTACGCTCACACTCACATGCATACACATATACACACTCTCTCAGAGACACATGTACCCCCATGCGCACTCACCCACATGCATACACACACACACACATAGACACACACACACACATATATGTTTATGTGGTGAATTTGTACTTGCAGAATTACGTTTTATTTTGCTCAAAAACTCCATGTAAATTCCTTTTTTAAATTAGAATCAGTCTGAACAATGAGGCACAGACAGTCTCACACAAGGCTCCTCATACCTTCAATGCATTATCTGGGCCAATATAGCACCTATTGTTAAAAAAGTTTGGTGATTTACATATGAAAGAACTAAAACCAACATGGTCATTCTAAAAGGTGAGAGATTTAACAAATAATCAGGTCTTTTTCAATATATAATTTCAGTTACATCACTGTAAACTTTTAGTATGAATTCTGTGTCTTATGATCTTATACTCCACAATGATGAAGGAGCAGATTCCAAAAACTAGCGCTTCCAAATAAACCTGTTGGACTCTAACCTGCTGTTGTGTGATCTTTAACTTTATCCACCCAGTCCAACACCGGCATCTCCAAGTCATGGCTACCCTCAACACTACTAACTGCCGTCTCAAAATGGAGAGGACCTCCAAGAATATCACACATATCAACTCTGACATCAAGTTTCTGCAGAAATGCAGGAAAGATCCCAAAGAGAGTACGGATCACGAATCCACTCAAGTCGACCTACAACATGGGCTATGCAGAGAGATTTTGCCACTACACTTCTCGCAAACTCCTCAATCATCTTGTGCACCAACTCTACAGCAGGCACCACAACCTTGAAATCAAGATGGAGTCCACACTCTCAGCCTGTACTCAGGATACAGCAGTATAGTTACAGAACATTGCCAAACAGGCAAGGCGACAAAACTACACCATGTACATGCACACCAAGAACAAGAATCTGGAGAAACTTGGCATCACCACAAGCAGAAGCCAAGCCTAATACAGACATAATTTGCCCTCTGGGGAGAAAGTGAGGTCTGCAGATGCTGGAGATCAGAGCTGAAATTGTGTTGCTGGAAAGGCGCAGCAGGTCAGGCAGCATCCAGGGAACAGGAGAATCGACGTTTCGGGCATAAGCCCTTCTTCAGGCTCCTGAAGAAGGGCTTATGCCCGAAACGTCGATTCTCCTGTTCCCTGGATGCTGCCTGACCTGCTGCGCTTTTTCAGCAACACATTTTCATAATTTGCCCTCTCCCAGTTTAGTACTTTGCTACAAGGTCCTGACTTATTCTTATCCAAAGTTATCTTACAACATAAGATTGTAATCACTATTTCCAAAATGACCTACAGAAATGTCAGTCACCTGGCCAGGCTCATTAAGCAATACAAGGTCCAGTATGGTTCTTCCTCTCGTTAGACTATCCACATATTGTTTCAAGAAACTCTCTTGGATGAACTTAAATTCTGCCCTGTCTAAGCGTCTTACTCTAAGGGAGTCCCAGTCAATATTGGGCAAGTTAAAGTCACCCACTATGACAACTCTGTTGTCATTGCATCTTTCTATAATCTGCTTACATAATTGTTCCTCAACATCTCAGTGGCTGTTGGGGACCTACAGTATAACGCTATCGGCAAGATTGCACCCATTTGTTTTTGATGTCTGCCCAAATTGCCTCAGTAGATGAGCCCTCCAATATGTCCTCTGTGAGTGCAGATGTGACATTCTCCCTGATTCATAATGCAACCTTCCTCTCTATCTCGTTTAAAACAATGAAACCCTGAAACTTGGAGCAGCCAGTACTTTCACAATCAAGTCTCTGTAATGGTCACAACATCATAGACCCATTTAGGGTGTAGGTTTGCTCGCTGAGCTATAGGTTTGATATCCAGATGTTTCATTACCTGGCTACCTCCAGGTAATGGCGACCTCCAAGTGAAGCGAAGCTGTTGTCTCCTGCTTTCTATTGGATGGGGTTCCTGGGGTTTGTGGTGATGTCATTTCCTGTTCGTTGGGTTTGTGGTGATGTCATTTCCTGTTCGTTTTCTGAGGGGTTGATAGATGGCATCCAGATCTATTTGTTTGTTTATGGCGTTGTGGTTGGAGTGCCAGGCCTCTAGGAATTCTCTGGCATGTCTTTGCTTAGCCTGTCCCAGGATAGATGTGTTGTCCCAGTCGAAATGGTGGTGTTTTTCATCCGTGTGTAGGGCTACGAGGGAGAGAGCGTCTTGTCTTTTTGTGGCTAGCTGGTGTTCATGTATCCTGGTGGCTAACTTTCTTCCTGTTTGTCCTACGTAGTAGTTGTGGCAGTCCTTGCATGGAATTTTGTAGACTACGTTGGTTTTGTCCATGGGTTGTACTGAATCTTTTAAGTTTGTTACCTTTTCTTTGAGAGTGTTGGTGGGTTTTTGTGCTATCAGGATTCCGAGAGGTCTTAGTAGTCTGGCTATCATTTCCGAGACTTCGTTGATGTATGGTAAGGTGGTTAGG
>NC_057713.1:70589755-70596318 GCF_004010195.1 Chiloscyllium plagiosum
GTAAGTGTTTCCTTTGCCAGGTCGATTTTGATGGAGGTGAACAGTGCTGTTACGTCGAATGAGATCATTGCTTCGTCTTCCTCTATTTTGATGTTTTTGATGATTTTTAGGAATTCCTGGGTGGAGTGGATGGAGTGCTGTGACTCTTCTACTAAGTATTTCAGTCTTGCGTGTAGTTCTTTGGCCAGTCTGTAAGTTGGTGTTCTGGGTAGTGAGACTATAGGTCTGAGGGGGGCTCCTGGTTTATGGATTTTTGGTAGTCCGTAGAATCGTGGGATGTTGGTCCCGTCAGGTTTCATTTTCTGGAATTCCATCTTGTTTAATTGTCCGGAATTGTGTAATTTTCTTAGGAGATAGGTAATTTTGTTTCCTAATTGTGGGGTCGGGTCTAGCGCCACCTGTTGGTAGGTGTTGGAGACTGCGAGTAGTGCATTGGCTTTCTCTATGTAGTCCCTTCTGTTCAGGATGACTGTGAGCCGACCTTTGTCTGCAGGTAATATAACAATGTTTTTGTCTTTTTTGAGGTTTTCTAGGGCTTTCTTTTCTTGTGTTTTCAGTTTGTTTCCTTCCCTCTTTCAGCTGTCTGTCTGATCGTTTATTGTGTTTCTGCTGTGAGATTGTTGTCCTTCAATGTGGTTTCTAATGCCGCTAAGAAATCCTTCTTGTCAGCGTCTCGGTAATTGAAATTTAATCCTTTTACTAGTACCGCTTTTTCTGTGTCTGTTAGGTTCCGGTCTGATAAGTTCTTTATCCATGCCCCTGTGTTATCGGTTTTGTCTTTTTTTGTGAGTTTGTCAAGTTTTTTCTTCAGGTCCCGATTTTTCTTTATCTGTGTTTGTTGTTGTTTGGTATTTATGGCTCGTTCTACCGCATTTGTCCATTCTTGATTTGTTGCTTGTTTGAATAACGGTTTTTGGCGCGCAATTTCCCGGTTGTATTTTCGGAGTCTGTGGTGGGCGTCATTGATTCGTTCTCGGAGCATTCTGCGGCCATTTTGTTCTATTAAACTTCTGGCTTGAGGTGTTTTTATTGGCGGTTTATATTGGAGACATTTTGGCAGTACCTGTTTTCTTAAACATTCATGCAGGAAGTACAGTTGTTCGCGGGTGGAACTCTCTCGGATAGCATTCCTTTCCCATCTTCGGGCAAGTTGTAGCGTGTTGCACCCATAGGTTTTTGCAAGGTTTGTGAAGGTTTGTAGCTCAAGTTGAGCCTCGTAGCCCTACATGCGGATGAAAAAACCCACCATTTCGACTGGAACAACACATCTATCCTGGGACAGGCTAAGCAAAGACATGCCAGAGAATTCCTAGAGGCCTGGCACTCCAACCACAACGCCATAAACTAACAAATAGATCTAGATGCCATCTATCAACCCCTCAGAAAACGAACAGGAAATGACATCACCACAAACCCCAGGAACCCCATCCAGGAGAAAGATATAAATAGAAAGCAGGAGACAACAGCTTCGCTTCACGTGGAGGTTGCCACTGATGATGTTACCTAGCCAGGTAATGAAACGTCTGGATATCAAACCTACAGCTCAGCGAGCAAACCTACACCCTAAACCTCAACCTGAGCTACAAACCTTCACAAACCTTGCAAAAATCATAGACCCATGTACTGATCCAGGCTCTAAGCTCATCTGCCTTACCTATAATATTCCTGGTGTTGAAGTAAACACACCTCTGCCCATCAGTATCATCATGTTCCTCTACCTGTCTTCCATTCTGTTTTATTGGTCCTAACATCTACCTTCCCCTCTGTTCCTCCACTGGCCGACCTGATGCTTTGTTTCCTAGCCCCCTGCCTCTCTAGTTTAAACATTCCTGAGTAGCACTAGTGATCCAGCTTGCGACGATATTAGTTCCACTCCAGTTTAGGTACAACCCGTCCCTTTTGTGCAGGTCACTCCTGCCCAGAAGAGGTCCCAATAAACCAAGAATCTAAAACCCTGCCCCCTGCACCAGCTACTTATTGGTGCATTCATCTGTCTTACCTTTCTATTCCTTACCTCACCAGCATATGACACTGGCAGTACCCTAGAGATTACTAACCTCAAGTTCTTGCTTTTCAGCCTCTTTCCTGAATCCCTAAACTCACTCTGCAGAACCTCATTCCTCTTTCTATATATGTCATTGGTAACAATGTGTACAATGACCTTTGGCTGCTCACCCTCCCCCTTAAGAATTTCATGCAACTGTTCAGAGGTGTCTGTGATCCTGGCATCAGGGAGGCAACACACTATCCTGGATCTCGAATGCGGCCTGAAAATGCTTGTCTGTGCTTCTAACTAGCAAATCTCCTACCACCATTGCTCGCTTGAACTTTGCCCGACCCTGCTGTACAGTAGAGCCAGTTGTGCCACAGGCCTAACCACAGCTGTTACACTCCCCTGAGGGGCTATCAACCTCTTCCAGCCAATAGTATCCAAAACAGTTTACCTGTTAAACAGGGATTACTTAAATTATGTATAATCTTGACAAACAGACCAAGTACCTTCTAGGCTAAAAGAAACCTTCTAACAGCCTCTCTCAATCTCTCTCTCTTTCCTTTTTTTTGGTTAAAGTAGAGGAATGTAATGTTTGGAACATACTATTCCTTGTCACTATGATCTTTCGCGATCTGCTATTCAGTCATGGTAACTGAGATGACTTCTCCCAGAATGCTCCTCAGTGCAATCTCTCTGTCACCCTCGATTGGATGTCTATCAAATGAATATCATGCTATCAGAAAAACTTCTGCTGGTTTTTGTAAGATTGTTGGCCAAACACCGGCACCTCTAAATCAGGAATATATACAGACAGTGAAACAGGAAAGGAGCTAGTACAGGAACAGTGAGGTAACACCAGTGGGGAGTGATAGAGGGTAAATATGGCAAGGCCAGGGACATGAGCTTCCTTGTAAATTTCCTTTTGTTTCCTTCATGAGTTTGGCCAAATAGAAATGAAACCATAGTTAACATTGTTCCTTTGTAGAGAATGGGAGAACACAGAATCATGAGTGTAGTCGAGTTAAGGAGTGGGCAATGGGTTAGGAAAAGGGGGAAATTGAGAGTGGGAATGGGAAATTGAGTCTTGTAAGATAGGGCAAGTAAATATTAACAATCAGAAGGGAACAGCTGAGACATTGGGCTTGGAACAGGAAGTAAGGAAGGCTGTGAGAGAAGAGTAGGGGGCCGATAATATTAGGCCATGATCAACAAAGTGAAATGAAGACAAACAGTGTTTGTTGGGGGAGTTTTCCTGCTTCTTTCTGGACAGTACCAGATGCTCGACAGAAATCACGGGGCCTGAAATTGTTCCAATCCATGGAGGATTAATCTGGGGATCTGACTTAGTCAGTAACAATGTGTACAATGACCTTTGGCTGCTCACCCTCCCCCTTAAGAACTTCATGCAACCGTTCAGAGATGTCTGTGATCCTGGCATCAAGGAGGCAACACACTATCCTGGATCTCGAATGCGGCCATGAAAATGCCTGTCTGTGCTTCTAACTAGCGAATCTCCTACCACTATTGCTCACTTGAACTTTGCCCGACCCTGCTCTACAGTGTGCCACAGGCTAACTGACTTAGTCCATCTCTCTCTCTCTCTCTCTCTCTTTCTCTTTCTTTGCAGCAATTCCAAAAGTTCATTTCTTTCATGAGATCCTTACTTGTATCAACTAGATCCAGATATACCACCAGCACAGGGTATGTGTGCGATTTCATTAAGTACATTTTTCTGATTCAAATTTAAGATATAAATTGACAACTAATTTTTGATCTATAGAAATATTGATGGCAGAAGTAACCCCATCACATGACAGAGAATACTCAGGATGGTAGCATAGTAGACAGTGAAGAAAACTTTCTAAGAATCCAAAGGGATCTTGATCAAATGGGTCAAAAGGCTGAAAAATGGCAGATGGAGTTCAATCTGGATAAATGTGAGATGTTGCATTTTGGTTCAACAAACAAGGGTAGGGTTTATACCATTAATGGTAGACCTTGAGTAGAGTTGTAGAACAGAGGGACCTAAGAGTGCAGGTATATAATTCTTCCAAGATTGTGACACATATAGACACGGTGGTTAAAAAGGCATCCGACATGCTTGCCTTCATTGCTCAGTCCTTTGAGTATAGGAGTTACAAAGTCATGTTGAGATTTATACAGGACATTGAAGAGGCCACTTCTGAAGTACTGTGTCCAGTTCTGCTCGCCGCATTATAGGAAGGATATTATTAAGCTGGAGAGGGTTCAGAAGAGATTTACCAGGATGCTGTCGGATATGGAAAGTTTGAGTCATAAAGAAAGTCTGCATAGACTGGAACTTTTTTCACTGGAGTGTAAGAGATGGAGAAGTGACCTGAAAGAAGTTTATAAAATAATGAGTGGTATAGATAGAGTTAATGGTAGTTGTTGTTTCCCTAGGATGGAAGATTTCAAGACTCGGGGCATTTTTTAAGGTGAGAGGGGAGGGATTTAAAAAAGACATGAAGGACAAATCTTTTACACAGAAGTTGGTGTGTGTGTGTGGAATGAACTTCCTGAGGAAGTTGCGGATGTAGGTACAATTACAACATTTAAATGGCGTTTGGATAGATAGATGAATAGGAAAGGTTTAGATGAATATGGGCCAGGAGCAGTCAGGTGGGACTAGTTTAGTTTGGGGTTATGTTCAGCATGGACTGGTCTGTTTCTGTGCTGTATGACTCTATGACTCGATTTGGGAGACCTCCAGTTTCAATGTTGTGACTCAACTGCACATCTGGGATTATGCTTTGAAGTTAGTAAACAGAGCAATATGTGATGATTATTCTAAGAATTATATTTGCGATTGATAAAGTTGATTTCAGAAACTGAGTTAATGAAACTGAAACCTGTTAAAATAAATAATTGTTATTTGATCATGGAGATTTAGAAATTTGATATTAGCTGGAATCTCCAACATATAACAAATGATTAAAGGATGAATTTTAAGGGATTAAGAACCTAGCATTACAAAAGATCACTTGTATAGCAGTTAAAGAACATGCAGTTTCAATTTCAAAACTTTTCATCAATTAACCTATTGATTAAATAGCATTTTCACAATGCTTGAAGCCTTTAACATTCAGGTGAAGGGATGTGACTAGTAATATTTGTAACATAAACACCCCCTTACACAAACTCACAGTTTGTAGGAGGCACAGGGTGGCTGATTTACACTGATAAGTCACAGCTTTGAGTAATTGCTGAAGGAAGAATAAACTCGTTATCTTCACGCCAACGGTCTTTTCTCAGCAGAGAGCGGCGCGAGCTGGGCGGAAGTGAGATTGGAGCGCAGAGCTGGTTGGGAAGGTAAGTGATATATATAAAGAACTTACCTCGACGCCAACGGTCTTTTCTCAGCAGAGAGCGGCGCGAGCTGGGAGGAGGTGAGATTGGAGCACAGAGCTGGTCGGGAAGGTAAGTGATATATAAAGAACTTACCTCGACGCCAACGGTCTTTTCTCAGCAGAGAGCGACGCGAGCTGGGCGGAAGTGAAGTTGGAGCGCAGAGCTGGTCGGGAAGGTAAGTGATTGATATTTGAGTGGGTGTGTTTTAAACCCCAGGCCCTACATAGTAGGGCCTCCCTCCCATCCTCCTCCTCTAACCTAACTTTAAAGTTCACAGGTAAGCTACTCAGTGTTCTTGCTTTGGAGACGAAGTGTAGAGTAATGGCAGCGCAGGCAGTGGAATGTTCCTGCAGGATGTTTGAGGTAGGGGTGACCACCGATACTCCTGCCGACTTCATCTGCAGGAAATGCAGTCAGATGCTGCTCCTCACAGAACGAGTTAGGGAACTGGAACTGGAGTTGGATGAACTGAGGATTATTCGAGAAGCTGAGAAGGTGATAGATAGAAGCTACAGGGACATAGTTACACCAGAGAACAGAGGTAGCTGGGTAACAGTTAGAGGTGGGAAGGGGAGGAAGCAGGCAGTGCAGGGATCCCCTGTAGTCATTCCCCGAAACAATACGTATACCGCTTTGGATACTGGTCGGGGGGACAGCCTAGCAGGGGTAAGCTCAGTGACCGGGTCTCTGGCACGAGGTCCAACTATGAGGCCCAGAAGGGAAAGGGGGAGAGGAGGAGAGCACTAGTTATAGGAGACTCTCTAGTTAGAGGGACGGACAAGCGATTCTGTGGGCATGGGCGAGACTCTCGGATGGTTTGTTGCCTCCCGGGTGCCAGGGTCCGAGACGTCTCGGACCGTGTCTTCAGAATCCTTAAGGGGGAGGGTGTGCAGCCAGAAGTCGTGGTACACATTGGCACAAACGACATAGGTAGGAAGAGGGGTGGGGAGGTCATTCAAGAGCTCAAGGAGTTAGGCTGGAAGCTAAAAGCTAGGACAGACAGAGTCGTCATCTCTGGGTTGTTGCCGGTGCCACGTGACAGTGAGGCAAAGAATAGGGAGACAGTGCAGTTGAACACGTGGCTGCAAGGATGGTGTAGGAGGGAGGGCTTCAGATATTTGGACAATTGGACTGCATCCTGGGGAAGGTGGGACCTGTACAAACAGGACGGGTTGCACCTGAACCAGAAGGGCACCAATAT
>NC_057713.1:70599263-70628327 GCF_004010195.1 Chiloscyllium plagiosum
CATGGAATGTGCTGCCTGTGGGAGTGGTAGAGTCAGAATCTTTGGTGACCTTTAAGCGGCAATTGGATAGGTACATGGATGGGTGCTTAAGCTAGGACAAATGTTTGGCACAACATCGTGGGCCGAAGGGCCTGTTCTGTGCTGTATTGTTCTATGTTCTATGATCTATGTTCAGGCTTTTGCTGCAGAGAACAGAGAGAGCCCCTGATCTGGTGGAGGTCTGGTATTTCTTCACTATATTGTTCACCACAACAAGCTTTTCAGTTTTCTGAGAGGTAATCGAGTAATTGTTGGCAGGCAGAAGGCCTTTGTCATCAATAACTGGTAAGTAGTCCAAAGACCAATCAAGCAATTGTTGCTAGCTGAATCCCCATTTGTACGTATATCTTAGCTCCAGCTCATTTGCAAATAACACTTCAGGTATTGTTGAAACAAGCAGCTATGTAAACAATGTGTGTCAGGTTTCTTGCTTTTAAAAGACATGGTCGTTATAACTGGAAGAGAATGATTGAATTAAGAATCTTTCACAAACACATTTACACTTGCAAGGGAAATGGCAGTGTTTGGAGATAACTACATCACCTTAATCATATTTGGCAATTAGATGTCCAGTGCAGTTTCAAAGCAGCTTCTAAGTCAAACCTGTCAGTCTGTCATTGTTATGAGTGTTAGAATCATACTCATGGTGGCCGAGTGGAGTTTGGGTTGGTGCAGTATACAGTGGCATCAGTGGCATCTGCATTAGCAAGGTCCAGCGAAAATTGATAGTGGCAAGGGCGAGATGGCACTGAAGAGTGGTGACTTCTGTTCAAATGGTGGAGCAGCGCAGCGCTGGCCCAGGGCAGAACAGTCAACTAGAAGCACTGCAAAGTTGAACACTATCTTTATTTCTTTGTGCTTCTGCCCTTCTATTCTATGGTTTAGTTTATTTTCTGTATTTTAAGTTGGTTTCAGGCAGGCTTAACAGACAATCAATTTTTCAGTGTATAATTTCAGTTACATCACACTGTAAATTTTTGCTATAAATTCTGTGCGTTAGGATTGAGCCCTCAACTACCACCTGATGAAGGAGCAACGCTCCGAAAGCTAGTGTGCTTCCAATTAAACCTGTTGGACTATAACCTGGTGTTGTGTGATTTTTAACTTTGTACACCCCAGTCCAACACTGGCATCTCCAAATCATGACAGCTTTCGTCAGAGTAGTCAGAATGTGGAATTTTCTGCAACACACAGGAATTGAGGAAAATAGAATTAATATATTTAGGAGTATGCTGGTTCTGCACATGAGGGAAAAGGATGGTGGCCAGGTGCTTGAGTTAGATGAAGAAGGGCACAGGAGGCTGGAGGGCAACATAACCCCTGGCACACACCAGTTGGCAAAATGCCTTGTTTCTGTGCTGTGAATTTTGTGTAATTCAATATTCTTCCTGGTTTCTGCGATAACACTCTACTTTCAACAGATAGACAGCAAAGCTGCATAAGGGAGTGTCTTTTCACTTTTGTTTCCAGAATGTAATTAGAACAGTTTTTTTTTCACTGTCTGTGCAAAGACCTCTTACGAGATTACTTAAAAGTTATTTGTTATCCTTTCACAGCTCAGCACCCACTCGCCAGGCCCTTACAAAGCAGATCATTTGATTCAGCACATACAAACTATTCCAAAAAGCTGCTGATTGCATTGATGACATGGAAAAAATGGTTTTGAGGGGAAACAGTGCTGAAGGTTGCCAGGTAAATAACAGGAGAGATTCAGCGAGGGTGAAAAAGGGAAACTTTGAGAAACTATGGCAGAGGTCAACGGAGAAAAGTGGGACAACTTGTGACAGAGTCAGAAAGAACACAAGTCAGAACGGAAACTTAACATGGAACCAGGAAAATACTCAAGTGCTGTAGTTGGTGTAGATTGCTGGCTAATAGTCTTTCAGAGATCAAGTTTCTAAGAAGGCATCCTTGAACCCAAGGTAAGGGAAGGAAAATAGAGTTCCATATGTGTAAGTGTGAGTTGCTGCATTTTGGAAGGTCAAATGTTAATGAAGTAGACAGTTAATGGCAGACCCTGAACAGCATTGATGTAGAGGGACCTTGGGGTTCAAGTTTATAACTCCCTGGAATTGGCCACTCAAGTTGATAGGGTGTTAAAGAAGGGTATGACATTTTTGCCTTTATTGGTCAGGGACATCTAGTACAAGAGTCAGAATGTCATTCATTTTGCAGCTTTGTAAGATTTTAGATAGTACACACTTTGAGTACTACATTCAATTCTGGTCGCCACATTACAGAAAGGATGTGAAGGCTATGGAGAGGGTATACAAGATATTTACCAAGATGCTGCCTGGATTAGAGGATATGAGCTAGAGGCTAGAAAACTTGGGTTGTTTTCTCTGGAGCAGCAAAGGCTGAGAGGAGACTTGATAGAAGTCTATACAATTATGAAATGTAGAGATAGCCTTGGTGATGCGAATCTTTTTCCCTAAGTTGAAATGTATCATACTAGGGGGCATACATTGAAAGTGGGAGGGGAAAGTTTAAAGTAGATATGAGGGGCAAGTTTTTTACTTGGAAGAGTGGTAGGAGTCTGAAAAGTGCTGTCAGGGGTGATGGAGGAGACAAATACGATAGGGGTATTTAAAGTACTTCCAGATAAGTTCATGAATATGCAAGAAATGTAAGATATGGCCCAAGTGCAGGCAGAAGTGATTAGTTTAATTTGGTGTCATGTTCAGCACAATATAGGATCCATTGCTGTGCTGCACTGTTGTTTGTTTTAAGGCAAACCGGAAGGATACATGAGAGTAGACCTCAATCAGAGAATCCAGAGGGGAGGAGCGCAACAAAAAAATGTGAAAATACAACAAAAGTGAGATTAGCAGAAGGGAAACAGCTGACAAGGGAGTCAAGCTTGTGATATTTTTATTCATATCAAATTAAGGACAGATCCTAAGCAACTATCTAATATGTTTATAACTGGAAATGGTAGGGCATTATGATGATCTGATTGGACTGGCAATCCAGAAGCCCATGGGTTCAAATCTTCTCACAACAAATGATGGAATTAAATTCAATTAATAAATCTGGAAGTAAAAGTTATTGTCAGTGACAGTGACCGTGAAACTATCATTAATTGTCATTAAAAAACCCTTTTGGTTCACCCATCTGGCTGCTGTCCTTTACCCAGTCAGGTGACTTCAGAGACTCTGCAGTGTGTCTTAACTTGTCTTTGAAATAGCCTGGCAACCCATTCAGTTCAAGGGCAATTAGGCAAGGCAACAAATGTTGGACTTGGCAGCAATATTTGCATCCAATTAAAGGGAAACAAAAATCAGTAGTAGTCTAATCAATAGACATATTTATGACTTTTTCAGTGTAAGTCAATGTGTAGAAAAGAAAATAACAAGATTGCTAATAAGAAACATGAAAATTGAGACTTTTCATCTTGTACTCATCAGCACTGAACCACAAGAAAATCAAACTCAGAAAGGACACCCACTTTCTGAATTTGGTTTTTCTTGTAGTTTAACCCTGATGAGTCCAAGATGAAAAGCTTGAACTTCATGATTTTTTTTAAATCAATGTTTAAATTCTATATTCCAAGCAATTCTAAGAAGTAAGTACAAATAGTATATTGTCAGCTAATGAGTGAAATTATGAAAAATAACATCTAATATTTGGAAAAGAGGCTAATGTGATGCAGATTTAATGTGTACTCCAAATGCTAAGAGCTGTACTTGCCAAAAGGAATAACCATTATCAAAAGAGACCCCATTATACTCAAAAGAGGAAAGAAGTGATAGAAATACAAAAAAAAGGACTACAGATTGTAAAGTTACAAAGAACAGCAAAGGGGGACAAAGCATGAAAAAGTGAATGTGAAATGTTGACCTCATTGACTATCAGGTTTTTGATTGGCATTGTTAACTTGGGCCAGTCAGGAAAGCCCTGGCTGACCAACATGACCAGGGGATCAGAATCTCCTTAGCTCAGGCGACTTACTCCGAGCTGGCTGGCCACAGCCAGTGTACTGATGCACCAATAAAATAAAGGCTGACTTAGTGACAGAACCCGGCCTTTGTGTTCTTCCGCCATCTGTAGGCCAACAGTTCTGTGTGTAAACTGAAAGCTCCATGTGTAGACTGAGGATGTTCCTTTTTTGTAAGCCAAAAATGTTCCATATGTGGGCCAAAGATTTTTTTCATAGTAATAGAAGCAGGA
Source organism: Chiloscyllium plagiosum (assembly GCF_004010195.1). Taxonomy (NCBI): domain Eukaryota; kingdom Metazoa; phylum Chordata; class Chondrichthyes; order Orectolobiformes; family Hemiscylliidae; genus Chiloscyllium; species Chiloscyllium plagiosum. The sequence continues at coordinate 70,603,473 of NC_057713.1, forward strand.
GTAGGCCATTTGGCCCAGCGAGCCTGCTCTGCCATTCATTATGATCATGGCTGATCTATCCAGCATTTCAGATCCTCCTACCTGCATTAATTCCCCTACCATGCAAAAATGCATCTACTGTGTCTTGAATAGATTTAATGAAGCTGCCTCTCCTGCTTCCTTAGGCAGAGGATTCCATAGATTCACTACTCCTGGGAAAAGCAGTTCTTCCTCATCTCTGTCCTAAATCTACTCCCTCTAATCTTGAGGCCATGTCCCCTAGTCCTAGCCGTACCCACCAGTGGAAACAGTCTGCCTCTGTCTTATCTATCCCTTTCATAATTTTATGTGTCTTAATAGGATCCCTTCTCATTCTTCTAAATTCGAGCGAGTACAGTCCCAGTCAGCTCAACCTCTCCTCACAGGGTAACCCCCTCATCTCCGGAATCAATCTGGTGAACCTCCTCTGCATCGCCTCCAAAGCCAGTATATCCTTCCTCAAGTCAGGAGGTCACAACTATGCACAATACTCCAGGTGCAACCTTACCAACACCTTGTACAATTGCAGCAGAATTAGTGAGCAAAATTAGGGCGCATGGTATTTAGTGAGCAAACTTAGGGCGCATGGTATTGGGGGCAAAGTACTAACTTGGATTGAAAGTTGGTTGGCTGACAGGAAACAAAGAGTAATGATAAACAGCTCCATTTCGGAATGGCAGGTACCAGTGGGGTACCGCAGGGATCAGTGCTGGGACCGCAGCTTTTTACAATATATATTAATGATATAGAAGATGGTATTAGTAATAACATTAGCAAATTTGCTGATGATACTAAACTGGGTGGCAGGGTGAAATGTGAGGAGGATGTTAGGAGATTACAGGGTGACCTGGACAGGTTAGGTGAGTGGTCAGATGCATGGCAGATGCAGTTTAATGTGGATAAACGTATGGTTATCCACTTTGGTGGCAAGAATAGGAAGGCAGATTACTACCTAAATGGAATCAATTTAGGTAAAGAGGCAGTACAAAGAGATCTGGGTGTTCTTGTACACCAGTCAATGAAGGTAAGCATGCAGGTACAGCAGGTAGTGAACAAGGCTAATAGCATGCTGGCCTTCATAACAAGAGGGATTGGGTAGAGAAGCAAAGAGGTTCTTCTGCAGCTGTTCAGGGCCTGGTGAGACCACGCCTGGAGTACTATGTGCAGTTCTGGTCTCCAAATTTGAGGAAAGACATTCTGGCTATTGAGAGAGTGCAGCATAGGTTCACGAGGTCAATTCCTGGAATGGCGGGACTACTTTACGCTGAAAGACCGAAGCGACTGGGCTTGTATACCCTTGAGTTTAGAAGACTGAGAGGGTATCTGATTGAGACATATAAGATTATTAAAGGATTGGACACTCTGGAGTCAGGAAACATGTTTCCGCTGATGGGTAAGTGCTGAACCAGAGACAGAGCTTAAAAATACGGGGTAGACCATTTAGGACAGAGATGAGGAGAAACTTCTTCACCCAGAGAGTGGTGGCTGTGTGGAATGCTCTGCCCCAGAGGGCAGTGGAGGCCCAGTCTCTGGATTCATTTAAGAAAGAGATTGTTATGGGCGCAGCGTAACAAGATTCGCTTGACACTCCAACCCTTAAGTTTGCACAAGACCTCAGCCAGACTGGAGAACTGTTGCAGATTAAGGGTATGACTTCAGTTCCAGTCTCCAGAGTTATGGAGATAAGGCAGGAACAGGATACTGATTAAGGATATCAGCCATGATCATATTGAATGGTGGTACAGGCTCGAAGGGCAGAATGGCCTACTCCTGCACTTATTGTCTAACCTTCCTGCTCTTAAATTCAATCCTTCTAGCAATGAAAGTCAATATTCCGATTTCCTTCCTGATTACCTGTTGCACCTGCAAATCAACTTTTACCAATATTGTACTCCATCTGCCAGATGCTTGCCCACTCACTTAGCCTATCTAAATCTCTCTGCAGATTCTCCACATCCTCTGCACTGTTTGCCTTTCCACTCAATTTAGTGTGATCAGCAAAGGATATGTTACACTCAACCTTCTCTTCCAAGTTATTTATGTATATAAAATGGACAGTTATAGGACTAACACTGACCTCTGCGGCATGCCACTCATTCCTGATCTCCAACCGGAAAAACACCTATTTATCCCAACTGTCTGCTTTCTATTGGTTAAAGTTAAAAATCACACAACACCCGTTTAATTTTAACTTTGTCCATCCCAGTCCAACACCCGCTCCTCCACATCTTCTTGGCTTCTATTGATTAATCAGTCCTCTATCCATGCTAGTATGTTCCCTGCAACTCTATGTATTCTTATCTTATGTATGTGTCTTTTATGTGGCACCTTATTGAACGCCTTCTGGAAATCCCCGTATACAACATCTACTTGTTCCCCTCCATCCACCTGGCTTGTTACAACCTCAAAGAACTCCAGTAAGTTTGTCAAACACAATTTTCCCTTCCTGAATCCATGCTGCATCTGCCTGATGGAAAGATGTTCCACTATCCGGAAGATGTTCCATGTGTGGGTCGAAGATGCTCAGTGTACATGGGCCAGAGATGCTCAGTGTGAAAGAAAATAATATATGTACGGGCAGCAGGGTGGCTCAGTGGTCAGCACTGCTGCCTCACAGCACCAAGGCCCCAGGTTCAATTCCAGCCTTGGGCAACTGACTGTGTGGAGTTTGCACATTCTCCCCATGTCTGCGTGGGTTTCCTCCGGGAGCTCTGGTATCTTCCCACAGCCCAAAGATGTGCAGGTCAGGTGAATTGGCCATGCTAAATTGTCCATAGTGTTAGGTGCATTAGTCAGAGGGAAATGTGTCTGGGTGGGTTACTCTTCGGAGGGTCGGTGTGGACTTGTTGTGCCGAAGGGCTTGTTTCCACACTGTAGGGAATCTAGAATCTGGAATATATAATCAGGAAATCAGAATCTCCTCAGTTCAGGTGACTGACTCTGAGCTGGCTGGGCACAGCTAGTTTACTAAAGCACTAGTTTTAAAAATGGGTGACTTGGTGACAGGATCCCATCCTCTGTGCAGTTATTTAAGTGGCAATTAACAAAAACAGGACATGCCTGAAGAACATTTGCATGTAACGGTCATCTTTGAGTTGGGGTAAGTATTTCTGGCATCATGCCTTTATTTGGGAAGTTTGCCTTATTTGATTCTGCTGTTGAAGTCTGGGCCCAGTATGTGGAAAGAATGCAATATTTTTTTCTGGGTAAATGACGTCAGGGCAGAAGAATAGCAACGAGTAATCATTCTAACAGCTTGCAGACCCACAACATTTTCAGTTATAAGGGGCTTAAATTTCTCAGAGGCATGAGACACTGAAACCTCACAAGAGTTGATGGAATATTTAGCACTGCTGCCTCACAGCGCCAGAGACCCGGGTTCAATTCCCGACTCAGGCGACTGACTGTGTGGAGTTTGCACATTCTCCCCGTGTCTGCGTGGGTTTCCTCCGGGTGCTCCGGTTTCCTCCCACAGTCACAAAGATGTGCAGGTCAGGTGATTTGACCATGCTAAATTGCCCGTAGTGTTAGGTTAAAGGGGTAAATGTAGGGGTATGGGTGGGTTGCGCTTCGGCGGGTCGGTGTGGACTTGTTGGGCCGAAGGGCCTGTTTCCACACTGTAAGTAATCTAATCTAATCTAATCTAATCTAATCTAATTTTGAGATGCTATCGGTTTTATTTGGCTGTTATAGACCAGGGGGAATCCATACTGAGAATTTTCACAAGGTTGAGATGACTGGCAGAGGCATGTGATTTGGGCTCATTCTGAATTAGATGCTGAGAGACTGTTTGGCATGTAGGATTAATTACATAACCGTGCAGAAGCCCCTACTAGCTGAAGCCAACTAGATTTCAAATAGGCACTACAATTGGTGGAGTAATTAGAAAATGCAGCAAGTGGAGCCTGGGAGCGATAGGACAACCCAATGGAAGTGGACTCCCTCACCTCTCCGACTGACATTGGGAACATGATTTAAGTGTAGGCAATCATAGAGCCCCATGCAGGGCATATCCTGAGCAGAGGGAGCCTAGGCCAGCCCACAGAAGTACTCCACAACAAAGCCAAGCCTCAGCCAAGTGGCTAAAATGTTCTTCAGGGTCTGGGCCAGCAAGCTATTGTAGTTGCTACTGCTGTGTAGACTCGAGACAGCAAAGGAATCCTTCAATGCCTGACTTGAGTAAGAAAACTCATACACCTGTACCCAGGAGAGTGCACACCCTGGAAAGTCCCCCTACATGTGGGTTGGAACGATTAAATTGTTTAGTGACATCCAAATCCGAACCAATTAAAGTTAATGTTTGGTTAAATGGTCACACAGTTTCTGTGGAGATTGTTATGGGCGCAGCGTAACAAGATTCGCTTGACACTCCAACCCTTAAGTTTGCACAAGACCTCAGCCAGACTGGAGAACTGTTGCAGATTAAGGGTATGACTTCGGTTCCAGTCTCCTATGAGAAACAGTTGGTGCAGTCATTGATGGTCGTAAAAGGCTTGGTCCCAAACAATCGGGGCAGAATTGGTTGAGAAAGATTCACCTGGATTGGTTCACCATGTTTCAATTCCGTAATGGCTGGCCTCGCTGAGGTGCTAATGAAATACGCTGATAAGCTTGGGCTTATCAAAGGTGCCAAAGTCACTTTACGTGTTGACCAGGAAGCAATTCCGAGGCTTGTCAAATGTGGGAGTTTAGGGAGAGTTTACATGTTACTGAGGATTATATCTGCAATAAATGCCATTGGTTGCAAATCTCATCAGATTGAATTGAATGTTGGAGCAACAGTTAGAAGCAATGAGGAATTTACAAGAGCAAGGGGGTGTAATGGATGGCAGTTACAGGAAGGGAGAAAAGTTGCAGACACAGTCACATGGATGGGTTAATTGAAGAAAAGTTAAGAGTGGTAGGCAGGGAGTTCAGGAATCGTCTGTGGCTATCCCCATTTCAAACAAGTATGCTGCTTTGTTAAATAGAGGGGAGTGATGGATTCGCAGGGTAACGTAGCACAAACAGCCAAGTTTCTGGTATTGAGACAGGCTCTAATTCAATGAGGAATACATCGGTTTCTAAGAGATCGATTATATTAGGGGACTCTCTAGTCCGAGGTAAAGACAAATGTTTCTGTGGCCAGCAGCAAATAAAAGAATGGTGTGTTGCTTCCCTGGTCCCAGGATCAAGGATGTCTCAGAGAGGATGCAGAATGTTCTCAATGGGGAGGGGGCCAAGCAGGAGGTCATTGTATACATTGGAACCAATGACATAGGAAGGAAAAAGGTTGAGATTCTGAAGGGAGATTACAGAGAGTTAGGCAGGAATTTAAAAAGGAGGTCCTCAAGAGTAGTAATATCTGAATTACTCCTGGTGCTACGAGCTAGTGAGGGTAGGAATAGGAGGATAGGGCAGATGAATGCATGGCTGAGGAGTTGGTGTATGGGAGAAGGATTCACATTTTTGGATCATTGGAATCTCTTTTGGGGTAGAAGTGATCTGTACAAGAAGGACAGAATTTCACCGAAATTGGAAGGGAACTAATATACTGGCAATGAGATTTTCTAGAGCTGCTCGGGATGATTTAAACTAGTAAGGTGAGTGGTGAGAACCAGGGAGATAGTGAGGAAAGGGATCAATCTGAGACAGGTAGCATTGAGAAAAGAAGTGAGTCAAGCAGTCAGGGCAGGCAGGGACAAAGCAGAGAACAAGGTAGGACTGATAAATTAAACAGAACATAGAAATGTAGAGCACAGAACAGGCCAAGGATTATTTCTAATATAAATAAAATAACCTAACCTATACACCCCTCTATTCACTGCTGTCCATGTGCACGTCCAGTAGTCACGAAAATGTCCTTAATGACTCTGCTTCCACCACCACCGCTGGCAACGCATTCCATGCATTCACAACTCTCTGCATAAAGAACCTACCTCTGACGTCTCCTCTATACCTTTTCCTAATATCTTCAAACTGTGACCCCTCATGCCAGTCTCTCCTGCCCTGGGGATAGCTCTCTGGCTATTGACTCTATCTATGCCTCTCATTACCTTGTATACCTCGATCAGATCACCTCTCTTCCTCCTTCCCTTCAGAGAGAAAAGTCCGAGCTTAGTCAACCTCTCTTTGTAAGACAAGCCCTCCCGTCCAGGCAGCATCCTAGTAAACCTTATTTGCACCCTCTCCAAAGCCTCTGTATCTTTCCTATAAAAGGGCGACCAGAACTGGACACAATATTCTAAGTGTGGTCTCACTAGGGTCTTGTAGAGCTGCAACAAAATCTTGCAGCTCTTAAACTCAATCACCCTGTTAATGAAAGCCAAAGCACCATATGCTTTCTTAACAACTCTATTCACTTGGGTGGCAACTTTAAGGGATCTATGCACTTGAACACCAAGATCCTTCTGTTCCTCTACACTGCCAAGAATCCTGTCTTTAATCCTGTATTCAGCGTTCAAGTTTGACCTTCCAAAATGCATCACTTTGCATTTATCGAGATTGAACTCCATCTGCCATTTCTCAGCCCAGCTCTGCATCCTGTCTATGTCGTGTTGCAGCCTGCAATAGCCCTCGATACTATCAATGGCACCTACAACCTTTGTGTCATTGGCAAATTTACTAACCCACCCTTCAACCTCCTCATTCAAGTCATTTGTAAAAACTACGAAGAGCAGAAGCCCAAGAACATAGCCCTGCGGGACACCACTCAACACTGACCTCCAAGAAAAATACTTTTCATCTACAACCACTGTCTTCTGTCAGCCTCCTGACTTTGTGAATGAGCCTACCATTGGGAACATTATCAAATGCCTTGCTGAAGTCCAGAAACACCACATCCGCTGTTCGACTTTCGTTGACCTGCCTTGTCACCTCCTCAAAGAACTCAATAAGATTTGTGAGGCATGATCTCACAAACTTTGAAAAATGTGTTGCTGGAAAAGCGCAGCAGGTCAGGCAGCATCCAAGGAGCAGGAGAATCGACGTTTCGGGCATAAGCCCTTCTTCAGGAATGAGGAGGGTGTGCCAAGCAGGTTAAGATAAAAGGTGGGAGGAGGGACTTGGGGGAGGGGCGTTGGGAATGCGATAGGTGGAAGGAGGTTAAGGTGAGGGTGATAGGCCGAGAGGGGGTGAGGTCGGAGAGGTCGGGAAGAAGATTGCAGGTCAAGAAGGCGGACCTCACAAAGCCATGCTGACTTCCTTTAATCACGCTATGCTTTTCCAAATAGTTATAAATCCTATCCCTCAGTATTCTTTCCAAAACCTTGCTGACCACAGACGCATGACTGACTGGTCTGGAATTACCAGGGATTTCCCTATTCCCCTTCTTGAAAAGAGGAACATTTGCCTCCCTCCAATCATCCAATATGACTCCCGTGGAGAGTGAGGAAGCAAAGATCTTTGCCAGCAGCTTAGCAACCTCCTTTCTTGCTTATCAATCTTAAACTTTGTTGAAGTTTTCAGAACATCAATTTCATCAATCTTGATCTGTTCAAGCCTATTTCCCAGCTCTTCAAAGTTCTCATTCACAATAAGGTCCCTTTCCTGAGTGAAAACCCTAAGCAAAAAAGTCATTTAGGTTTCCCCTATCTGCTCAGACTCTACACACAAGTTCCCTATGCTATCCCTGACCAGCCCTTCCTTCTCCCTGATCATTCTCTTATTCTTCACGTATGAGTAAAATGCCTTTGAGTTCTCCTTTCTAGTAAGCCTGTAATCCTCTAAAGCTGTGCTAGACCCTTGCTTCCTCCACCTTACGTAAGCTGCGTTCTTCCTTTGACAAGAAGTTCCTCTGTTCTCATCATCTAAGGTTCCTTATTCATACCCCTTCTTGCCTGTCTCAGAAGAACAAATTTGTGCATCACTCACAACAACTGCTCCTCAAACAGTCTTTACATGTCTGTTGTGGCCTTTCTGTGGAATAATTGTTCCCAATCTGTACTTCCCAACTCCTGTCTGATAGCGTCATAATTTCCTTTTCCCCAATTAAATATCTTCCCTTGGTAACTGCTCCTTTCCCTCTCCAAGGCTATGGTAAATGTGAGGCAGTTGTCACTGTAACCAATGTGTTCTCCCACCAAGAGATATGACTCATTGCTGAGCACCAAATTCAAAATGGTCTCTCCCCTTGTTGACCTGTCTATATTCTCCTGAACACACCTGACAAAAACAGCTCCATTCAAACCATTTGCACTAAGGAGGTTCCAGTCAGTATTGGGAAAGTTGAAGTCACCCATAACAACAGCCCTGCTACATCTGCATTTTTCCAAAATCTGCCAGCCTATGAGTTCTTCAATCTCCCTACTGCTATTAGGGGGTCTGTAGAAAACCCCCAATGAGGTGGCTGCTCCCTTGCTGTTCCTAACTTCCACCCATACTGACTCAGTATAAAACCTTCCTTGACAATCTTCGTTTCTGTAGCTGTGATGCACTCTCTGATTAGCAGTGCTACATTTATTTAATGCAAGGGGCCTAACAGGGAAGGCAGAGTGTATTGCTGGAAAAGGGATGTTTCGGGCCGGACCCCTTCATCATGAAGGTCTCCAGCCTGAAACATCAATTTTCCTGCTCCTCGAATGCTGCCTGACCTGCTTCGCTTTTCCAGCAACACACTCTCAATTCTGATTTCCAAGATCTGCAGACCTCAGGGCCTGGTTAAGGACATGGGAGTGGGATATCAGCAATTATAGAAACATGGCTCAGGGATGGATGGGACTGGCAGCTTAATGTTCCAGGATACAAATGCTACAGGAAGGACAGGAGGGGAGGCAAGAGAGGAGGGGGAGTGGCGTTTTTGATAAGGGATAGCATTACAGCTATACTGAACTTTAGATAAATGCAAGGTGCTGCTTTTTGGAAAAGCAAATCAGAGTAGGACTTATACAATTAAAGACAAGGCCATGGGGAGTATTGCTAAATAAAGAGACCTTGGAGTGCAGTTTCATAGTTCCTTGAAAATAGAATCACAGATGGATAGAATAGTGTTTGGTATGTTTTCCTTTATTGGTCAGAGCATTGAGTAGAGGAGTTGGGAGGTCATGTTGCGACTATACCAGACAATTGTTAGGCCACTTTTGGAATATTGTGTGCAATTCTGGTCTTCCTATCAGAAGGATGCTATGAAACATGAAAGGGTTCAGAAAAGATTTACAAGGATGTTGCCAGGGTTGGAGGATTTGAGCTACAGGGAGAGGCTGAATAGGCTGTGGTTGTTTTACCTGGAGTGTCGGAGGCTGAGGGGTGACCTTATAGGGGTTTATAAAATCATGAGGGGCATTGATAGGGTAAGTAGACAAGGTATTTTCTCTAGGGTTGGGAGAATCCAGAACTAGAGGGTATAGGTTTAGGATGAGAGGGGAAAGATGTAAAAGGGACCTAAGGGATAACCTTTTCTTGCAGAGGATGGTGCGTATATGGAATTAGCTGCCAGAGGAAGTGATGGAGGCTGGTACAATTACAGCATTTAAAAGGCATCTGGATGGGTATATGAACAGAAAGAGTTTAGAGGAATATGGGTTGGGTGTTGGCAAATGGGACTAGATTAGGTTAGGATGTCTGGTTGCCATGGATGAGTTTGATCAAAGGGTCTGTTTCCATGTTGTGCATCTCTATGACTCTATAAGTGTTCCTCTGTGAGTAAGCCTGGGCCTCTGTGGATGGACCAGGCCTCTGTAGAAACTGAACACCTGTGTGTGTGCTGTGAGGTGAGCATTTGCTGCCCATTGCAGTGAACTGAGCCCCTGTGAGTTAATAGCACCTTTACAATGAACTGCGGCTAAACCAGTGGATCAGGATCTCCTCACATCAGGGGCTGACTCTGAGCTGGCTGACTTAATGTGCATAAGTGAATAAAGGATGACTTAGTGCCAGGATACCGGCCTCTGTACAGTTATTTCAAAAAGGAATAACAGTGTGTGCTGTGGGGTATGCATTTGCTGCCTTTGGAAGTAGACTCTGCCTCCAGGTGTGGACTTCGTTTCTGGTAGTGGGCAGGCTGAGGGCCAGGAGGCATGTGGGCTGTCCTGTGCGCCATTGTCCGAGGGAGTTAGAATCTCTACAGTGTGGAAACAGGCCCTTCAGTCCAAAAAGTCCAAACTGACCCTCCGAAGAGTATCCCACCCAGACCCATTCCCCTACGTTTACCCCTGATTCATGCACCAAATCGATACATCCCTGAACACTATGGGCAATTTAGCACGTCCAATTCACCTCACCTGCACATGTTTGGATTGTGGGAGGAAATTGGAGCACCTACACAAACAAGAGGAGGAAGTGCAAACTCCACAGACAGTCGCCCGAGGCTGGAATCTAACCCAGTTCTCTGGTGCTGAGAGGCCCATAATAGTTATAGGGATGGGCTGTCCTCGGGGGGCAGTCCACAGGCTGGAAGGTGCTTTGGAGTTGGCTAGAGCCAGACAGTGGTTCGGGGCGGGCCGAGAACCAGAAGGCAGATAGGCTGTCCCGAAGTACTGTCATCCTGGGAAGGTACCGAGGCAGGCTGTCCTAGAGGCGGCTGGAAAGCCCAGAAAGACGGATGTGGGAAGCAGGAAGGTGGTCCTGATTGCCATCGTCCCTTGCGGGGGTTGGGGAAAAAGGACGGGCTGTCCTTGATGTGGCTGGAAGGTGTGTCAGGGCAGATCAAGAACCGGAAGGGATGTAGGGACTGGCTGTTTTGTGGCCAAAAGGTAGGAGGAGTGTGTTATTTGCTGGGTTGCCAGTGTACTGTTTTATTCTGATTCCCTGGTTCTCTTTTATTTTATCAAACAGTAGAAAATGCAAACATACAGTTAACAATGAACAATAAGCAGCAGTTTACAAGAAACAGCAACTTACAGGGGGAAAGGAGCAACAAGGCCAAACCTTAAACCCCACTATACAACCAATTTACAGGGAAATGAGAATGAACCTCAAATCCCACCTTATCTTACCAAAAGGAAACAGGAAACAGTTTATCAGACTGTCTTGTATGTGATAGCGTTTCCTGTGAACTGGTTGTACAGTGGGGTTTAGAGTTTAGCCTTGCTGCCCCTTTCCACTGTAAATTGCTGTTTCTTGTAAACTGCTGCTTATTGTTCATTGTTAACTGTTTGTTTATATTTTGTACCATTTGATAAAATATAAAAAAACCAGGGGATTAGAATCTCCTCACATCAGGGGACTGACTCTGAACTGGCTGGCCACAGCCAGTGTACTGTGCACTACTAAGTATGACTTGGTAAAAACAGTATAACCAGAAGCTTAGAATCTCCTCAAGAAAATAAAGAAATCAATAATACTGAGTTTATTGTACTGGGTCAATGGAAAGATTCTTGGTAGTGTGGATGTGCAGAGGGATCTTAGAGTCCATGTACATAGATCCCTGAAAGTTGCCACCCAGGTTGATAATGCTGTTAAGAAGGCATACGGTGTGTTAAGTTACATTGGTAGAGGGATTGAGTTCCGGAACCACAATATCATGTTGCAACTATACAAACACTGGTGCGGCCGCACTTGGAATATTGTGTACAGTCGCACCATTACAGGAAGGATGTGGAAGCATTGGAAAAGGTGCAGAGGAGCTTTACCAGGATGTTACCTGGTCTGGAGGGAAGGTCTTATGAGGAAAGGTTGAGAGACTTGGACCTGTTCTCATTGGAAAGAAGAAGGTTAAGGGGGGATTTGATAGAGATATACAAGATGATCAGAGGATTAAGATAAGGTAGACAGTGAAAGTCTTTTTCCTAGGATGATGATATCAGCTTGTAGGAGAGGGCATAACTACAAATTGAGGAGAGATAGATTTAAGACAGATGTCAGAGGCAGGTTCTTTACGCAGAGATTGGGAAGGGTATGGAATGCCCTACCTGCTAATGTAGTCAACTCAGCCACATTAGGGAGATTTAAACAATCCTTAGATAAGCACATGCATGATTTTGGGATAGTGTAGGGGGATAAGCTGAGAATAGGTCACAGGTCAGCGCAACATCGAGGGCTGAAGGGCCTGTTCTGCGTTGTATTGTTCTATGTTCTATGTTCTAAACCAGTGGATCAGAATCTCCTCACGTCAGGGGCTGACTCTGAGCTGGCTGACTTATTGTGCATATGTGAATAAAGGATGACTTATTGCCAGGATACCGGCCTCTGTACAGTTATTTCAAAAAGAAACTTATCATTGTAAAAGTTTTTGTTTCTAGTGTTGACCACATTGTTGTAGATTTGGAGTCATATGTAGGCAAACTGAGCAAGGATAGCAGATTTCCTTCCCTAAAAGATACCAGCTGGGTTTTTGGAATAATCAATAGTAGTTGTCATAGTCATTTATATGGAAACCAACTTTATAATTCAGATTTATTGAATGATTTGTAAATTCCATCAGCTCCTTTTGTGAGACTTAAACCCATAGCCCCGGAACATCACCAGTACAATATGAGGGCAGTGACATTACCACTATGTCACAATCTCCCCTGATTCATAGTTATAGAGTCCTACAGCACGGAGTCAGGCCCCTTAGCCCAAGCTGGTTCATGCCAACCAAAATGCTAACCCCATTTTCCTGCACATGGCCCATAGCCTTCTAATCATTGGTATTTGTCCAAATGCCTTTTTAATTCTTGTTAATGTACCCACCTCAACCACTTCCACTGGCAGCTCATTCAATATGCTTACCATCCTCTGTGCAAAAACATGTCCCTCAGGTTCCCTTCTATTATTTCCCCTCTAACCTTAAACTGATGGCCTCTAGTTCTTGATTCCACAACCCTGGGAAAAAGACTGAATGCATTCACTCTATCCATGCCTCTCATGATCTTATACACCTCTATAAGGTCCCCCCTCCTGGTTCTAAAGAAAAAAGTCCTAGCTTGTCTGACCCCTCCCTATAATTAATTCAATTAGATTTATTGAGGACTTGGAGAATGGATCCATGGCCACAGAATGCAACGATGCATAGCCATCATTGTAGGCAGTGCAACTGGAACCAAAGCATTAAAAAGAGATATTGAAGTATTAAGTGCAAAACTGTGATTAATAGATCTCAGTGTAGCAAATGTGAGGTCATTGACTTTGGACCTCAAAAGGGTGAAAAACTAGAAAAGGTGGAGCAACAGAAAGACTTTATTGGACCAGGTAGATAAATCATTGCAATGTTAAAAGCAGGTGCAGAAATTAAGCAAAAAGACTACTGGAATGCTGGCCCTTATATCTAGAGTAATCGAATAAATGGGGATACAAATCACACTTCAGTTAGACAAATCCTGATTAATGTACACTTGTGGATAGTTCTAGGAACCACACCTTCCAATGGATCTATTGGTCTTCAAGGAGGTTAAGTGAAACCAGAATTTAATCTGACCTGTGAGGGCTAAATTACAAGGAGTGATTACTCAAGAGAGGGGTTTTCTGTTTAAAATGGAGGGTTAATGGCTGATTTTGTTGAAGTTTGATATTAAGGGGAACGAATAGTTCCTATCTATCAAAGTTATTTTTGTTGGCCGGGGAAACAAGGACTTAGGAAAGAATTGAATAGTCTCATATTAATTTTTGGAGAAAAATTAAAAACATTGGTGAATTCAAATGATGGCGAAGTTTGCAGTTCTCTTCCACATACAGTAAATGATGCTAGTTCATTTGTTAGCTTTAAACCTGACTTTGATTAGATTTTTGTTAACTAATGATATTAAGGAACATAGGAAATGTTCTTCGTTATGTTCTGTTGTAAAATATTTCGAATAATCATCTTCATCTGTTCAGTTCACAATATTACTGTAAGGAGTTTCTACATGGTAGTCAACCAGAATACAGGTCACACTATCTGTTGCACAATGCATCTTGAAATGTTTCTTCTTTAGATAAAGAACTGTGTGGAACAATTATGACAATGGTAAGTAAATTTACACATAACAGCTTGTGAGATGTAGAAAAGTGAAGGTAGGATAGTGGGGGCATCTCTCGTCCTATTTGAAGTTCATTAAGTTTGATCTGCACTTATGATTACTTAGAATGAAAATTAGTTAATGTTCCATAATACAAACTATAAAATGTGAAAAGGCCATTTCATCCATCAACCTTGCTCTTTCTATAAACTTTACGTTCAAATGCTTTATCATGTATTTTACCAACTTTTAAATCTCATGAGAGACTAATACTTTCATTCCCCAGCTACTTCAATCTACATTAACTAGTCCTAAAAGAACTTGATCATCCCCTCAGTATCTTAACCCCTTCTCTTCCATTAAACATTAATGCAGTTGTTTTTGAAAAAAGAAGTATTGATTTAGCTTTGCAACTGTTATGAACCTGTTTCACATGTCTTCTTTTCTGAGGAGGAGATTATTTATGAGAAGAGGATGTCGCTAGTCCAGTTTGAACTTGCTTTTTTTTTTCTTCCTGTTCTTTAGTTCTCAAATTAGAATCCAATGAATTTATCAATGGATACGTTTTAGATTTTGTGAATCATCATACATATTTCTGCTACCCTGATTCAGAACAATTGAACAATAGTTAAAAGCAAATTACTGCGGATGCTGGAATCTGAAACCAAAAAAGAGAAAATGCTGGAAAATCTCAGAAAATCTGGCAGCATCTGTAAGGAGAGAAAAGAGCTGATGTTTCCAGTCTAACTGACCCTTTGTCAAAGCTGAACAATGGTTAGCACTTCTCCCTCACAGCACCGGGGATCCAGGTTCAATTCCAGCTTTGAGTATCTGTATGGAGTTTGTACATTCTTCCTATGTCTGCATCGATTTTCGCTGAATGTTCCAGTTTCCTCCCACATTCCAAAGATGGGTTGGCAATGCTAAATTGTCCCAAAGTGTCCAAGGATGTGCAGTTTAGGTGGATTAGTCCTGGTAATTGCAGGGCTCTGGGAATAGGGTGGCTGTGAGTCGCTCTTCATAGGGTCAGTGCAGACTCGATAGGTTGAATGACTTCTTTCTGCACTTTAGGGATTCTCTGACTTCCTGGCCATTTGCAAATGAGAGGCTGAGCACAGAGTGGTTTCTTTGTCTGGGATAGAATTCTACCTGCAAAATGTTCTGAAGGTATTGTTACGAATATTCCATACAGGTTGCTTGGAGCTGATCAGAGAATCAGTAGTTAGAAGCTTTGATTGTAAGGGAGAGTCAAAATAAAGTAATGTATTTTGATTAAGGGGCAAGGTGAGTGGTCCCCACTGTGAACTAAAATATTGCTGAACAGAGAAACACATTAACCAATGGATAGATTCACCTTTTTGAGACAAGGTCTAAGACATTCCCTTTCCCAAACGTACTTGTTTAGAAATCTATAAATCCAATCTTCCCCACCATCTACCATTGTCTTACTCTCACTGGTTAATGTACACTGGTTAATGTTTAGAGTTCAACACACAATAAGATAACAACTATGTTAGGACCTGAACCATTTGCTCACTGTGCAAGCTTGATGCAGGACAACAGCTATAGGTGTAGCATCCAAACCCCCACATGACCAAAGGCCACCACTTTCCACCTCAACTTACCTTGGAAAAGAAAAGCATTTTCTAAATATTGAGACAATGGATGAAGCAAATATTTCACATTGCAGTGATTAACTTGAGTGGTGCAGAATCTTGGATCTGCTATAGGTGTGACATTTGGAAAGCTCTGGAACACTACTCCCAGTGTACTTGAGTTCTTGCATGAGAATTCAATTGTAGGAGAAAATCATCATGAGGTCCTTCGTTATACTGGGCCAAAGAGTATGGTGACCATTCACCAGGGTGTTCTACCTAGCTGGGCAGGGCTCATTTTGCTCTTTGGTGACTTCAGAACCCAAACAGAAATACCCCATTCTAATAATGAATTCTATGGAGAACTATCTCAGGGCAAACAACATCAAGGTTGTCACTATAAGTAATACAAGGACACCCTAAAAACAAAGTCTTCCAAATGTCTACATTGCAAACAATGTGTTTTGAGTATACTTTACTGCTGACTTGGAGTCAAGTACTGAAATTTGATTTCACATCTTTTGGGGACCATTTATTCCAAACTTGCAGCATCTAATGTATCAAGAGGAAGTAGCAGCAGCACATGTTCTCCCAAATGCACATGCAACATGAACTGTCAGCTCAATGGACCTCTGTGCTGACATCACATCGCATTCTGCAGTCATGAGAGGACCAAAAAAAAGAAACTAAGTGACTGTCAGCTTGGATGTATTTTGAATAACAAATAGGCTAATATTCTCTGTTTGCTATTTCTAAACAATCTGAAGATCTATTTCCAGCATGTTATTAATGTGTGGAACAATTACAGATATGTAAATGCATTCTCAAAATCATATATCCCTAACAGTTGCTAGAAACAACATGTGACTTGGTGGACAGCTCATATGAACAGACACGAGGCATTCTGTCAATCTCCCACTGCCGTGACAGTAAGTGGTTATGAAAACTTCCTTCCCTTCAAAACAGGGAAACTGGCGGCAACTGATTCTGATAGGTTTGGACATTGCTCTCTCGATAGATGCTGCTAGGCTTGCTGAATTTTTCCAGTAATTTCTATTTTATTCAGATTTCAAGCATCAGCAGCATCTGACTCCTGTGTAAGGCCTAAAGTTGAACTTTTATGCTGAGCAATATTGTTTTTCTTTGCGAGACTGTTACTTTATCAAAGCTAATTATTATCCACTACTTTCTATAAGATGCATTCAGTCCAAAAAAAAGCATTCTGCCCACCACTCAATTAAGGAACATTGATTTTGGTTTCAGTTCAGGTACAGTGCAAAGTACCTTGGGCATATGCGCCAACATTGAATCAAACAGAGTACAGATCTGTGGGAATTTCCCTTCCCACGTGGTTAAAGATGCCCTCCAATGCATCTCATCCACATCTCGCACCTCCGCCCTCAGACCCCACCCCTCCAACCGTAACAAGGACAGAAACCCCTGGTGCTCACCTTCCACCCTACCAACCTTCGCATAAACCAAATCATCCGCCAAAAATGCCATCCCGTATTCCCAATTCCTCTGCCTCCGCCGTATCTGCTCACAGGAGGACCAGTTCCACCACAGAACACACCAGATGGCCTCCTTCTTTAAAGACCACAATTTCCGGTCCCACGTAGCTAAAGATGCCCTCCAACGGATCTCGTCCATATCCCGCCGCTCCTCCTACAAACCCCAACCCTCCAACTGTAACAAGGACACAGCCCCACGGTGCTCACCTTCCACCGTACCAACCTTCGCATAAACCACATCATCTGACAATGTTTCCGCCACCTCCAAACGGACCCCACCACCAGGGATATATTTCACCCTCCACTCATTTCCGCTTTCCGCAAAAACATTTCCTTCTGTGCCTACCTGGTCAGGTCCACGCCCCCCAACAACCCACCGTCCCTTCCTGGCACCCTCCCCTGCCACCGCAGGAATTGCAAAACTTGCGCCCACACCTCGTCCCTCACCTCCATCCAAGGCCCCAAGTGAGCCTTACACATCCACCAAAGTTTTACCTGCACATCCACCAATGTCATTTGTTGCATCCGTTGCTCCCAATGTGGTCTCCACTACATTGGGGAGACTGGAAGGCTCCTTGCAGAGCGCTTTAGGGAACATCTCCTGGACACCCGCACCCGCCCTGTGGCCCAACATTTCAACTCCTCCGCACACTCTGGCAAGGACATGCAGCTTCTAGGCCTCCTCCACCGCTGCTCCCTCACCACCCTATGCCTGGAGGAAGAACGCCTCGGAACACGTTAACCCCATGGTATCAATGTGGATTTCGCCAGTTTCTCATTTCCCCTTCCCCCACCTCACCCCAGCTCCAACCTTCCAGCTCAGCATCGCCCTCATGACCTGTCCTACCTGCCTATCTTCCTTTACCTATCCACTCCACCCTCCTCTCTGACCTATCACCTTCATCACCACTCCCATTTACCTATTTTACTCTATGCTACTTTCTCCCCACCCCCACCTTCTCTCTCCACCCTCCAGACACCCTTCTCTCTCCACCCATTTATCTCTCCATCCTTCATGCACTCTGCCTCTTTCCTGATGAAGAGCTTTTGCCCAAAACGTTGATTTTCCTGCTCCTTGGATGCTGCCTCAACTGCTGTGCTTTTCCAGCACCACTCTAATCCAGAGTACAGATCATACTCATTCAGCACTTGCTTGCAAAACCAATAACAAACTACCTACTGTTAGACAAAAGTAAGTATTGCTGATGCTGGAAACCTGAAATCAAAACAAAAATGCTCAGCAGATCTGACAGCAACTGTGGAGAGAAAAACAGAGTTAATGTTTCAGGTCCATAATGACTGTGCTTTAGGACTGAACAGAAGAAGATTCATATCAGTGTTGAAATGTTAACTCTCTCTCTGCACAGATGTTGCCAGACCTGCTGAGGTTTTCCTGTATTTTCTGTTTTTACATCTACTGTTAGATGTGATTCCACATTTGTAGAACAGCCCTGAGGGCAGTAATAGCCACATAAACAACCCATTTAAGTTAATCAGTAAGGCTCATAATGTGGTACGTTAGCAGAAGGGAAGGAGCTGGTCACAGGTCAGGACATTTTGCTGGGCAAGATCATCAAGAGTTATGGATCTCAAAGAGGGGATGAAGATTTTATTCCTGCATTTACTTTCTTATTTTCCTACTTAGTCATCTGTAACTTTGGTCTATTTTGTACAGCATCTGCCAAAAGCAGCAGTGTTTATATTTAAAAGAAGAAAATGCTGGAGAAATTCAGCAGGTTTGGTAGTATATGTAGGGAGATAAATAATTAACGTTTCATTTTTGGGTATGATTTCTTCTGAACTCCAGTGTTCCCAATTTCTCTCAGTTCCCAGGTGCAGGGATTTTTCACAGGAGGAAATACATCATCAACAGGAGGCAATGGAGAAGAAAAGTTTGTCACTGGACCTAAAACAGGATAGGTTTTCTGACATCTTGAATTTATGCAGTATATTAATTCTGAAATAGAGAACAGCTTCCATTTGTTACCTTCATGATACAGGCTCCAATTTTGATTTCCAAACTGTATGAACAAAATATGATGTTAACCTCTCCTGTTCTCAACTGTGATGAAGTAACAGACAAACAAAAATATATATCGCTCAGCATAAAAGTTCAAATTTGGACTCTCAAAGGACCCAATTATTGTGGATGCTGGAAATCTGGAAAAAAAAAAGGATTGCTGGAAAAAGTCAGCAGGTCTGGCAGCATCTGTGGAGAGGTTAATGTGAGAATCAGCTCTCATGAGTTTCTTTGTTTTGAGGGTTGAAGAGTTTTCATAATCAGTTACAGTCACATTGGGAAATTAACAGAATGCCTGGTGTATGTTAATATTAAGACAGGGTCGCACAGTGGTGAGCACTGCTGCCTCACAGCGCCACTGAACCTTGTTCAATTCCAATCTCAGGCGACTGTGTGGAATTTGCACATTCTCTCCGTGTCGTGCAATCCAAAGATGTGCAGGTCAGGTGAATTGGCCATGCTAAATTGCCCATAGAGTTAGGTGCATTAGTCAGGCGGAAATGTATGGGAGTGGGTCTGATTGGGTTACTCTTTGGAGGGTCAGTGTGGACTTGTTGGGCCAAATGGCCTGTTTCCACACTGTGGGGAATCTAAAAAAAAAATTTGGTGTCCACAAAGTAGCAAAGTCCACAAAGGGAGATTGCTAATGACTGATTTTGAAAATGCATTCCACAAATTGATGACTTGTTGTTTAAAATAGGAAGTGGAGCATATTAGCATTTTTGTTATTCAAGTACATCCAAGATGACATCTAAACATAGACTGAGACTGCCAGAGCCTGAAGGGCTTGGATGAGGAGGAATTTGTTAAGCATGTTGAAGAAAATTTTCTCAATTGGTATGTTGATTGCCATACTAGAGAAGGGACAAAACCTGACCTCCTCTTGTGAAATAAGGCAGGACAAGTGACTAAGGTGTCATTGGCGGAGCTCTTTGGGAGCCCACTTCTCTTAGTTTTAAAATAGTTATGGAAAAAGATAGACCTGGTCCAAATTGGGATCTAAACTGGGACAAAGACAATTTGGATGGTATTGGACCAAAATTGATTGGGAAAGGCTATAAACAGTCGAAGGGACTTCTGTCGCTTGGGAGGCTTTCAAAAGCGAGAGAACAAGAGTTCAGGACCAGCATGTTTCTGTTAGTGTGAAGCGCAAGGCTGGCAGTAATATGAATGATTAGAGATATTGAGGCTCTATTCAAGAAGAATATGGAAGCATTTGTCAGGTATAGACGGCTGGGATCAATTGAATCCCTTGAGGAGTATAGTGGGTGTAGGAATATACTTAAGAAGGAAATCAGAGAAAAATCAGGAGTCATGAGATAGTTGTAGCAAGTAGGGAAAAGGACAATCCAAAGAGATTCTACAAGTACATTATGGGCAAAAGAGAAACAAGGGAGACAATAGAGCCTCTTAAAGGTTAACAAGGTCTTCTATGTATGGACCACAGGAGACACGTGAAATCATAAAAGAACATTTTTGCATCAATATTTATGAGTGGTGAGGACTTGGAAACTAGGGAACTTGGGGAAATAAATAGTGATGTCTAAAGAAGAGTCCACATTACAAAAGAGGCGATAATGGAGATCTTAAAATTCAAAAAGGTAGATGAATCCCCAGGACCTGATCAAGTGTATCCCAGGACATT
The DNA here is from genome assembly GCF_004010195.1 of Chiloscyllium plagiosum. Lineage (NCBI taxonomy): Eukaryota > Metazoa > Chordata > Chondrichthyes > Orectolobiformes > Hemiscylliidae > Chiloscyllium > Chiloscyllium plagiosum. The sequence continues at coordinate 70,624,094 of NC_057713.1, forward strand.
GTGGGGAGCTGGTGAAGAAATAGCAGAGATATTTGTATCATCAACAGCTATGGATGAAGTGCCAGAACACTGGACAGTGGCTAATGTAGTGTCATTATTTAAGAAAGGCTGCAAGTAAAGCCAGGGAATGTCAGACCGTCATTAGTGGGTAAGTTGTTAGAGGGGATTCTGTGACACAGAATTTACATGCATTTGGAAAGGCAAAGTCTGATTAGGGATAGTCAGCATGGCTTTGTGCATGGGAAATTGTGGGTCTCTCAAATTTGATTGAGATTTTTGAAGAGAGGGCCAAGAAGGTAGGTGAAGGCAGAGGGGTAGATGGTGTCTACATGGACTTTAGTAAGGCTTCTCATAAGGTTCCACATGGTAGATTGGCTATATAGAAACATAGAAAATAGGCGCAGGAGTAGGCCATTTGGGCCTTTAACCCTGCCACACTATTCAATACAATCATAGTGGATCATGCAATTTCAGTATCCCACCCCCGCTTTCTCCCCACAACATTGTCCACATGATACTTTCTGAGCTAGGAACAGAAGCAAAGACTGATTCAAGAGAAGCAGTAAGAACTAATGAAGAAGTCAGATTTCAACATTTTATACACATTTAGCAACAACAGCAGTCAAGGTTTACTGAATAGCTTGTCCTCTTTCTCAGTGTAATGGCATGTGCTATATTGAGAATGGGAGTGAGTAGCCTAACATATCAGTTAGTCACCATGTGAGCCATATAATAAATAAATCCATTTTCATGATATGTTTCATAGCCTTGCCTAAGCCATCAGGAAAGCACAAAGCTCAACCTACATGTTTCCTGACTGGAAGAAATGAGAAAGTGGAGGCAGTCACCCTGACTGTTAATGCTTTCAGACCTTTCATTGCAAATTAAGACAAAACAGAAATAGTTCAAATAACACTTGGGAGAAGTTCTTTAGTCAACTTTCTTAACCTTAGTGAAATGGCACTGGGATTTGAAATACAGATGGAAAGAGAAATATAATTTAAAATAGATTCTTCAAAAATGTAATTTGAAACTTTGTAGTATTTGTATCCAGAATAAAAAGAACCACTCATTTTGCAGTGAAATAGAAAGGAATGATTTCAACCTCAGTACTTTGCCCTAGCCAATGCACCCCAGTGATTAAAAAAAACGAAAGAACTGTGGATGCTGTAAATCAGAGACATAAACAGAAATTGCTGGAAAGCTCAGCAGGTCTGACAACATCTGTGAAGAGAAATCAGAGTTAATATTTCGGGTCCCGGTGACCCTTCTTCTGGCATCCTAGTGACTCCTCTTCTAGAGGCAGATGGCAAACCTTATCAGAAGAACTGATTTAAAGATAACAAAAACACCTCATTGGCTGAGAATGTGATAAAGGAACATTCTCATTAATCAAATTATAGGAATATTAATATCGCAAGAGTGAGTGAAACCTCAAAGTAAGTTAGATGTCTATCAGATAAAAGGGATATTCTGCTGTGGATATTATGATGGCTTTCTGTATTAAACACAGAACAATAGAACAGAACAGCACAGGTACAGGCCCTTTGGCCAACTATGGTTTTCTACCTTATCTATACCTCTCATAAGTTTTAATACTTCTATGTGGTTGCCTGTCAATAGCTGCTGCTATTGAAAAAAACAATCCAAGTTTGTCCAACCTCTCCAATAGCTAACTGTGGCAACCAGGACTGCATGCACAATGCCAATTATGGCCTAACTATAGTTTTAAACAAATGCAACATGACTTGCCAATGTTTATACTAAATGCTATGATTTCTGTTGTCACTTTCAGGGAGCAATGGACTTGGATCCCAAGATTCCTCTCCACATCAAAGCTCCTAGGGGCCTTGCCATTGACTATACGCTTTCCTCTTGCATTTGACCTCTGAAAATGCATCATGTCATATTTGTCCAGATTAAGATCCACCTGTCATTTTTGTATCTGATTTTCCAACTGGTCTGGAGTGGTTAAGAATGAAGGAGATGTTTGTAGCGATAGGAAGATAAAATAGTTTGATCAGATGGGCAGATGAGTGGTAGAGTCAAAACGTGTGGTCCTTGAAAAGCACAGCTGGTCAGGTAGCATCTGAGGAGCAGGAGAGTCAACGTTTCAAGCAGAAGCTCTTCATCTGGAAACCCATTCGTGATGAAGAACTTACATTCAATATGCCGATTCTTTGTCTTTTTGGATGCTGCCTGATCAGTCGTGCTTTTCCAGCACACACTTTTTGACTCTGATCTCCAGCATCTGCAGTCCTCACTTTCTCCTAGATGAGTGGTAGACACATTTAACCTTTATAAGTGTGAGATGATGCACTTTGGAAGAAGAAACAAGATGAGGAAGGGTACAATGAATGGCAGGGCACTGGGTATCTTAGAGGAACAGAGGGATTTTGGGGGAGTTATTTACAGATCCCTGAAGTCAGCAGAATGTGCAAATAGGATAGTTGAGAAAGCATAAGTGACTTTTGCTTTCATTAGTTGTGACTTAGAGTATAAGAGCAAGGAGGTAATGTTGGAGTTGCAGAATGTTGGTCAGACCACAACTGGAGTACTATGTGCGGTTCTGGTCACCTCACTACAGGAAAGATGAGATAGCACTAGAGGTGTACAGAGGAGATTCACCAGGATGTTGACTGGGATGGTGCAATTGAGCTATAAGGAGAGACGAGATATGGGCGGCATGGTGGCACAGTGGTTAGCACTGCTGCCTCACAGCGCCTGAGACCCAGGTTCAATTCCCGCCTCAGGCGACTGACTGTGTGGAGTTTGCACGTTCTCCCCGTGTCTGCGTGGGTTTCCTCCGGGTGCTCCGGTTTCCTCCCACAGTCCAAAGATGTGCAGATTAGGTGAATTGGCCATGCTAAATTGCCTGTAGTGTTAGGTAAGGGGTAAATGTAGGGGTATGAGTGGGTTGCGCTTCGGCGGCCCTGTTGGGCCGAAGGGCCTGTTTCCACACTGTAATGTAATGTAATCTAATCTAATCATATGTTTGGATTGTTTTCTTTAGAGAAGAGAAGACTGAGAGGGGACATGATTGAGATGCATAAGATTATGTAGGTTATGGACAAGGTGCATAGTGAGGGCGTTTGCCCGAAACGTCGATTTTCCTGCTTCTCGGATGCTGCCTCACCTGCTGTGCTTTTCCAGCACCACACTCTTGACTCTAATCTCCACCGTCTGCAGCACTCATTTTCACCTGAATGGTGAGCAGCTGTTCCCCTTGATTGACGGATCAATCATGAGAGGGCATAGTTTTAGGATAAGGCGCAAGAGATTCAAAAGAGATAAAACCTTTTCACTATGTGGGTGGTAGGACTCTGAAATGCACTGCCTGGGAAGGTAATGGGAGCTGGAAACATTACAATCTTTAAAAAATATTTGGAGCAGCAGAGAGCAGCGCAAGCTGGGCGGAAGTGAAGTTGGAGCGCAGAGCTGGTTGGGAAGATAAGTGATTGATATTTGAGAACTTACTCGACGCCAACGGTCTTTTCACTGCAGAGAGCTGCGCGAGCTGGGCGGAAGTGAAGTTGGAGCGCAGAGCTGGTCAGGAAGATAAGTGATTGATATTTGAGTGGGTGTGTTCTAGACCCCAGGCCCTACAAAGTAGGGCCTCCCTCCCATCCTCCTCCTCTAACCTAACTTTAAAGTCCACAGGTAAGCTACTCAGTGTTCTTGTTTTGGAGACGAAGTGTAGAGTAATGGCAGCGCAGGCAGTGGAATGTTCCTCCTGCGGGATGTTTGAGGTAGGGGTGACCACCGATACTCCTGCCGACTTCATCTGCAGGAAATGCAGTCAGCTCTTGCTCCTCACAGAACGTGTTAGGGAACTGGAACTGGAGTTGGATGAACTGAGGATTATTCGAGAAGCTGAGAGGGTGATAGATAGAAGCTACAGGGACATAGTTACGCCAGAGAACAGAGGTAGCTGGGTCACAGTTAGAGGTGGGAAGGGGAGGAAGCAGGCAGTGCAGAGATCCCCTGTGGTCGTTCCCCTCAACAATAAGTATACCGCTTTGGATACTGGTGGGGGGGACAGCCTAGCAGGGGTAAGCTCAGTGACCGGGTCTCTGGCACGAGGTCCGGCTCTGAGGCTCAGAAGGGAAAGGGGGAGAGGAGGAGAGCGCTAGTTATAGAAGACTCTTTAGTTAGAGGGATGGACAGGCGGTTCTGTGGACATGGGCGAGACTGTCGGTTGGTTTGTTGCCTCCCGGGTGCCAGGGTCCGAGAC
>NC_057713.1:70630493-70645391 GCF_004010195.1 Chiloscyllium plagiosum
AGTGGGGAGGGCTGTTGTCGGCTGCAGAGGGACTTAGGTATGATGCAGAGCTGGGCTGAGGAGTGGCAGATGGAGTTCAACCCTGCCAAGTGTGAGGTTGTCCATTTTGGAAGGACAAATAAGAATGTGGAATACAGGGTTAATGGTAGGGTTCTTAGTCAGGTGGAGGAACAGAGGGATCTTGGGGTCTATGTACATAGATCTTTGAAGGTTGCCACTCAGGTGGATAGAGTTTGTAAGAAGGCCTATGGAGTATTATCGTTCATTAGCAGAGGGATTGAATTCAAGAGTCGTGAAGTGATGTTGCAGCTGTACAGGACTTTGGTTAGGCCACAGTTGGAGTACTGTGTGCAGTTCTGGTCGCCTCACTTTCGGAAAGATGTGGAAGCTTTGGAGAGGGTTCAGAGAAGATTTACCAGGATGTTGCCTGGAATGGAGAGGAAGTCGTACGAGGATAGGTTGAGAGTTCTCGGCCTTTTCTCGTTGGAACGGCGAAGGATGAGGGGTGACTTGATAGAGGTTTATAAGATGATCAGAGGAATAGATAGAGTAGACAGTCAGACTTTTTCCCCAGGTACAACAGACTGTTACAAGGGGGCATAAATTTAAGGTAAAGGGTGGAAGGTATAGGGGAGATGTCAAGGGTGGGTTCTTTACCCAGAGAGTGGTGGGGGCATGGAATGCGCTGCCTGTGGGAGTGGCAGAGTCAGAATCATTGGCGACTTTTAAGCGGCAATTGGATAGGTACATGGATGGGTGCTTAAGCTAGGACAAACGTATTGTTCTATGTTCTATGAGTACCTCAAATATGATATTCAAAGATATGGGACAAGTGCGGGAAATGTTTACTGATAGTTATGTCAGTGCAGACTCAATGAGCTGAAGGGTCTTTTCTGCACTGTATGAATCTATGATTAGATTACCCACAGTGTGGAAACAGGCCCTTCGGCTCAATCAGTCCACACTGACCCTCCGTAGAGTAACCCACCCAGACCCATTATTTCCCTCTGACTAATGCACCTAACACTATGGGCAATTTAGCATGGCCAATTCACCTGAACTGCACATGTTTGGACTGTGGGCAGAAACCGAAGCACCCGGAGAAAACCCACGCAGACATGTGGAGAATGTGCAAACTCCGCACAGATAGTTGCCTGAGGTGGGAATCGAACCTGGGACTCTGGTGCTGTGAGGCAACAGTGCTAACCAGGGAGCCACCATGCCGCCCCAATGGTCTACATGCTGCAGTATCCTTTGATAACACTCCTTACTATTCACAACTCCATCAATTTTCATGTCATCTGAAAACCTACTAATGAGACTACCTACATTTTCAACCAGACCATTTACTTAGAAGCAACAAAGATCCCAGCTCTGAACCTTGCACAGACGTCCTATCAGAAAAAAAACCCACCTCTCTACTACCGCCCTCTGGATCCTGTGACCAAGCCAATTTTATATCCAATTTGCCAACTTACTATGAATGCTCTGTGACTTCATCTTCCGGACCAGCCTACCATGAGGAATTTTGTCAAATGTTTTAGTGAAGTCCATGTAGACAACATCCATTACCCTACCCAATCAATCATCTTCATCACTTCCTCAAAACGCTCAATCAAGTTTGTGAGACAAGAACTCTCCTGCATAAAGTCTTGCTGACTATCTATAATATGTTTTTTCTTTTCCAGTTAGAGTAGATCTTATCCTAAGAACCATCTCCAATAATATTCCTTTCACTGATGTTAGACTCACTGGCCTATAATTTCCTGGATTATCCCTGTCAGTCTTAAACAAAGGAACAACTTGGTTATTCTCCAATCTTCTGGGACCTCATCTGTGACTGTCAAGGATATTTTTCAAGACCCCAGCAATCTTCTCTCTTGCCTCCTTTCAGTATCGTAGGATAGATCCCATCAGACCCTGGGAACTTAATGTTTTTCAAGACACTCAACATCTCCTCCTCCTTAATATAGACATGCCCCTAAAATATCAACATACCCATCCCTAATATTACTATCGTTCATATCTACTTCGCTATCCTCTTGCTTCTAATATATGTACAAAGTCCCAAGGGTTTCTCCTTATTTCTACTTGCCAAGGACATTTCATTGCGCTATAGCCCTCTTAAATTCCTGTTTCTTTTCTGTTTGTTTTTTAAAAATTATATACTGCTTTTAGAGGGCGGCTTTAGTTAACGCAGCTGGTGTCCAATACAGAGTGATGAAAACAGCTTTGGTTCAATACCCACATCAGCCTTGGTTACTGTGTCCTTATCAACTGCTCCCCTCACCTAAGGAATGGTGACCCTCAGGTTAAACTACCACCAGTATCTGATGAGTCTCCTCTGGGATTATACTGACTTTCCTTTTATTACTTTTAGTGTTACAGTCATCCAGAGTTGAAGGGCAAATAAAAACAATTAGATTTATGACTGTTTTTCACAAGTATACATGGATCAGCTGACTGATAGTTTATGAACGTCACCTTTAGGGCTGACCTACAAGATCAATTTTGACCTAGTTACTTTATTGGTTTGGTCTATTTTCCAAAGAATTTTGATCCAACCAATTGGACATGGAGGGAATCAGGAATTTTCAAAGATTCAAATTCATAAATGGCTGGTTTGGGGATGTACAGTAAGTAATGTGTAACTTAATTATAAGCTGGGTCCTATAGTTCCATCAATTTTACTGGTAGAATTATACCTTTGAGTACCAGAAAATGTAAGAATTATATCTCTACACAGTCTTGTCAGCACTCCTATCAAAGTTCAGAGTCACATTTGAGAAGCTGGAGATCAAATTCCTTACCATCAATTCCAGTTCATTCAGAATGGTGACTAATTATAAATCTAGCACTCCCTACCCAGACACGCCACCTGAACGAACTCATCCATCCCTCCCTCACATTTCAAAGTATTGGTTTCAATAACATGCAGAACATGTTTTCATATAGTACAAATGAAACAAAACCTGCCTGAAAGAATGATATTGATAATATCTAGGGTGTAGGTTTGCTCGCTGAGCTGTAGGTTTGATATCCAGACATTTCATTACCTGGCTAGGTAACATCATCAGTGGCGACCTCCAAGTGAAGCGAAGCTATTGTGTCCTGCTTTCTATTTATATCTTTCTCCTGGATGGGGTTCCTGGGGTTTGTGGTGATGCCATTTCCTGTTCGTTTTCTGAGGGGTTGATAGATGGTATCTAGATCTATGTGTTTGTTTATGGCGTTGTGGTTGGAGTGCCAGGCCTCTAAGAATTCTCTGGCATGTCTTTGCTTAGCCTGTCCCAGGATAGATGTGTTGTCCCAGTCGAAATGGTGGTTTTTTTTCATCCGTGTGTAGGGTTATGAGGGAGAGAGGGTCGTGTCTTTTTGTGGCTAGCTGCTTGTCGTGGTTTGTTCTTGAGGAGTCTGCGGACTGTATTTTTTGAGTATTCTTGAATACGTTGTACAGGTGGTTCTCCTCTGTTTTCCAAAGTTTGACTGTGCTGCAGTGTGTGGTGGCTCGTTGGAATAGTGTTCTAAAACAGCTTCGTTTGTGTATGTTGGGATGGTTGCTGGTGTAGTTAAGTATTTGGTCAGTGTGTGTCGGTTTTCTGTGTACGCAGGTTTGTAGTTCTCCGTTGTCCTTTTATATCCCATTCAGTGGAGTGTAGGAATCTGTTGATACAGCATCAAGTCAAGTGCAAATCTGTTAAAACTTAAAAGGTCAAACCAAGCACAACCCCACCTCCCCACTATTCGATATTTACAAGTACATACATGTAAGTGTGACAGTAATGGTGGCACTTCTGCTATGTGGTGGTGATGTACCTTATAAAACCTGAATAGGGTATTCTCTACTATCATTTGCTATTACTTGGGGCAGTTGTACTTCTTACGTCTACAAAGTACAGGGTGGATGTGACAAATGTTAATGTACTGAGCCACACAAATGTTTGAGACAAAACATTTTCCTCATGTAAAAGCATGTGTGTGTTGTTATTCAAACACAGATCATGCAAGTTAGTGATTGGGCAATTGACTGGTGGAGTCTCAATACTGTCAGTGGTTTCACTTTCAAGTAACATTTTCAATTGTATTTTTTTCACTTAAAGCAATTAAGTTGTACTGGTCTGGCAGCATCTGTGGAGAGAATGCAAAGTAGATATTTCAAGTCCAGTGATCCTTCTTCAGAAACTTATGAATTCTGGACTAAAAACAGTATCTCTGCTTTCTCTCCACAAATGCTGCCAGTCCTGCTGGGTTTCTCCAGCAATTTCTGCTTTTGTTTCAGATGTCCAGCAACTACAGTTCTTTGCTTTATGTAACCAAACTATGTTGTTCTTTGCTCAGCAAAAGTGATAAATAATTGACCTGCTCTCAAGGTATTCAGACTTGGTGACCCAAATTGCTAGAATGCTCCATTTGGCAATATATGCTACTTTGTGAATATTTTAGACCTCTGCTAATGACCTCAGACGATGGAGAAAACTGACTAAACCTCTGATTTCCATTTTGAGTTTGGTAGGGAGGTAGGCTTCCTGTCCAAGTTCAAGCTAGTGTAGATGGGAATGTAGGCAGGTTGGAGATGGTGAGAGATCGATTTTGACGTCCCACATCATTCATCTCTGAGGCTGCTTGTTGGTTCAATGCAGAAATCTGCAGTTGCTGCCAACAGCTTCCTTTGCAGGGAGCTGGAGGCCTTGCATCTTTGGAGCTGAAGGCTGGAACCTGGGGACAGGGAAGGGGTGTTGCTCACGGTCTGGCTCCCAGGGGATCTGGAAGCCAGCCCCAAGGGAGGCTGGGTGCCTTGTAGTCAGCGGTACAGGAGGCATGGCCCCCTAGGCAAGCTGGAGGCTAATACCCACGATGGCTGGAGGCATGGCTGGAGGGTGACAAGGGCACAGAATGTACTTTAGATAGAGAAATTCAAATTCATCATTAAGAAAGCTTCGAGGGCAGAAACATAGGAACAAAGCCATTTGCAAGTTCCCTTTGAAGTCACTCACCACCCTGGCTTGGAAATGCATTGCCCTGGTGCTTCATTGTCACTGGGTCAAAATCCTGCAGCTCCCATTTTACAGCATTGAGGGTCTACATGCAGCACATGGACAACAATTGTTTAAACAGGCAGTCCAAACTTTCTTGCAGTGGACAGTAAATGTTGGCCTAGTCAGTGACACCAACATCCCATGAAACAATAAGAATAAACTCATTCTATTATTTCTAGGAACTTTAACAAATGAATAATGACAATAATTTGGCTTGGATCGGCGCAACATCGAGGGCCGAAGGGCCTGTACTGCGCTGTATTCTATCTATCTATAAATAATTTGCCATGATGTTGGTGAATGTTCACAGGGATTTCAGGCTAAGTTTTATTAGCACAGATGCAGTAATTAAGCAAAATGAAGAGGGTTGAAGGGCTAAATTGAACAGAACCAGAAAGTGAATAGGAGATCTTGATGCAAGTTTAATTTGTGTTGATTGCTTTAATGCAGTTAGCACACTAACTTCATGGTGAGTGCTCATCCTCATGATTCTGGGCAGCATAGTAGCTGAGCGATTAGTACTGCTGCCTTTACAGCACCAGGGACCTGGGTTTGATTCCACCATCTGGTGACTTTCTGTATAGAAAAAAGAACAAAGAAAATTATAGCACAGGAACAGGCCCTTTGGCCCTCCAAGCCTGCACTGATCCAGATCCTCCATCTAAAACTGTCGCCCATTTTCTTAGGGTCTGTATCCCTCTGCCTCCTGCCCATTCATATATCTGTCTAGATACAACTTATATGATGCTATCATGTCCGCCTCTACCACCTCCGCTAGCAACGTGTTCCAGGCACCCACCACCCTCTGTGTAAAGAACTTTCCACACATATCTCCCTTAAATTTTTCACCCTCTTACTTTGAACCCTAGTAATTGAGTCACCCTCTCTATGAAAAAGCTTCTTGCTAACCACCCTGTCTATACCTCTTATGATTTTGTTGAAGCAATCAGGTCCACCCCCTCAACCTCCATCTTTCTAATGAAAATAATCCTAATCTACTCAACCTCTCTTCATAGCTAGCGTGCTCCATACCAGGCAACATCCTGGTGAACATCCTCTGCACCGTCTCCAAAATATCCACATCCTTTTGATAATGTGGCAACCAGAACTGTATGCAGTATTCCAAATGTGGCTGAACCAAAGTCCTATACAACTGTAACATAATCTGCCAACTCTTGTACTCAATACCATGTCTGATAAAGAAAAGCATGCTGTATGCCTTCTTGATCACTCTATTGACCTGCATTGTCACCTTCAGGGTCCAATGGACCTGAACACCCAGACCTCTTTGCAAATCAATTTTCCCCAGGACTTTTCCATTTATGCTCTTGAATTGGATCTTCCAAAATACATCACCTCACATTTGCCCAGATTGAACTCCATCTGCCATTTCTCTGCACAACTCTCCAATCTGTCTATATTCTGCTGTATTCTCTGACAGTCCCCTTCACTATTTGCTACTCCACCAATCTTAGTGTCATCTGCAAACTTGCTAATCAACCACCAATACTTTCCTCCAGATCATTTATGTATATCACAAACAACAGTAGTCCCAGCACGGATCCCTGAGGAACACCACTAGTCACAGTTCTCCATTTTGAGAACTCTCTACCACTATTACTGTAGTCTCCTGTTGCTCAGTCAATTCTTTATCCATCTAGCTAGTACACCATGCAACTTCACTTTCTCCATCAGCCTACAATGGGGAACCTTATCAAATGCTTTCTGAAGTTCTGACATCTACAGCCCTCCTTCATCAATCAACTTTGTCACTTCCTCAAAGAATTTTATTCAGACGGTAAGACATGACCTTCCCTGCATAAAACCATGTTACCTATCACTGATAAGCCCATTTTCTTCCAAATGAGAATAGATCCTATCCCTCACTATCTTCTCCAGCAGTTTCCCTACCACTGATGTCAGACTCACTGGTCTATAATTACGTGGATTATCCCTGCTACCCTTTTTGAACAAGGGGACAACATTAGCAATTCTCCAGTTGTCCTGAACCTCACCCATGTTCAAGGTTGCTACAGTTAAGACTCCAGCTATTTCCTCTCTTGCTTCCCTCAGTAACCTGGTATACATCCCATCCAGACCTAGGGACCGGTCCACCTTAATGCCTTTTATAATATGCAACACTTCCTCCCTCCTTATGCTGTCTTGCCCTGGAGTAATCAAACATCTATCCCTAACCTCAACATCTGTCATGTCCCTCTCCTCAATGAATACCAATGCAAAGTACTCGTTAAGAATCTCACCCATTCTCTCTGACTCCACGCATAACTTTGCTCCTTTGTCCTTGAGTGAGCCTAACCTTTCTCTAGTTATCCTCTTGCTCCTTTTATATGAATAAAATCCTTTGGGATTTTTCTGAACCCTGTTTGGTAAAGATTTTTCATGACCCCTTTTAGCTCTCTTAATTTCTCATTTCAGATTGGTCCAACATTCCCGATATTCTTACAAAGCTTTGTCTGTTTTCAGTTGCCTAGACCTTATGAATGCTTCCTTTTTCCTTTTAGCTCATCTCACAATTTCACCTGTCATTCATGGTTCCCTAATCTTGCGATTTCTATCCCTTATTTTCACAGGAACAAGACTCTCCTGCACACTAATCAACCTCTCTTTAAAAGCCTCCTACATATCAAATGTGAATTTACCTTCAAACTGCCGCTCCCAAACTACATTCCCCAGCTCCTGCCAGGGAGCTTGCACATGCTTTCCATGTTTACTTGGATATCCTCAAGGTGCTCTGTTTTGCTCTCACAGTCAAAAGATGTGCAGGTTAAGTGGATTCACCATTCTAAGTGGAAGGAACTTGCACCTGAGTTGAAGGAAGTAGGTGAGGTCCTTAATGAATACTTTGCTTCAGTATTCATTACTGATGATGGACCTTGACATGTAAAATAGTCTGATATGCTCGAACAGTTTGATGTTAGGAAGGAGGATATGCTGAAAATTTTGAAAAACATATGGATAGGTAAATTTCCTGCACCAGACTGAATATTCCCAAAGTTGCTACAGGAAGAGAAGAAAGAGATTGCTGTGCCTTTGGAGATGATTAGATTAGATTAGATTAGATTAGAGTGTGGAAACAGGCCCTTCAGCCCAACAAGTCCACACCGACCCGCCGAAGCGCAACCTACCCATACCCCTACATTTACCCCTTATCTAACGCTACAGGAAATTTAGCATGGCCAATTCACCTGACCTGCACATCTTTGGACTGTGGGAGGAAACCGGAGCACCCGGAGGAAACCCACACAGACACGGGGAGAACGTGCAAACTCCACACAGTCAATCGCCTGAGGCAGGAATTGAACCCGGGTATCAGGCGCTGTGAGGCAGCAGTGCTAACCACTGCGCCACCGTGCCGCCCACAATCTTTGCAGTGACGATGCAATGATCTTTGCATCATCACTGTCCACTGGACAGTGGTGTAGTGGCAGATGATTGGAGGTTGCCAAATGTTATTCCCTTGTTCAAGAAAGGGAACAGGGATAATCTTGGTAATTACAGACTAGTCAGTTTTATGTCAGTAATGGACAAAGTATTGGAGAGGATTCTGAGAGACAGGATTTATGAATATTTGGAAAACCATAGTTTGATTAGAGACAGTAAGCATGGCTTTATGAGAGGTAGGTCATGCCTCACAAACCTTATTGAATTATTTGAGGATGTGACAAAACACGTTGATGAAGGTAGAGCGAGGGATGTAGTGTATGCGGATTTTGGCAAGGCATTTAATAAGGTTCCCCATGGTAGGCTCATTCAGAAAGTAAGGAGGCATGGGATATGGAGAAATCTGGCAGTCTGGATGTAGAATTGGCTGGCCCATAGAAGACAGAGTGTGGTGTGGATGGAAAGTATTCAGCCTGGATTCACCAGTGGTATTCCGCAGGGATCGGTTCTGGGATCTCTGTTCTTTGTGATTTTTATAAATGACTTGGATGAGGAAGTGGAAGGGTGCATTATTAAGTTCGCCGATGACATGAAGGTTGGTGGAGTTGTGGATAGTGTGTAGGGTTGTTGTAGGTTGCAACAAGACATTGACAGGATGCAGAGCTGGGCTGATAAGTGGCAGATGGAGTTCAACTTGAAAAAGCGTGAAGTCGTTCACTTTAGAAGATTAAATTTGATACAGGGATAAAGGCAGGATTCTTTAGTGTGGAGGAACAGAAGGATCTTGGGGTCCATGTCCATAGATCCATCAAATTTGTCACCCAGATTGATAGGGTTGTTAAGAAGGTGCATGGTGTGTTGGCTTTCATTAGCAAAGGGATCGAGTTTAAGGGCCTCGAGGTTATGCTGCAGCTCTATAGAGCCCTGGTTAGACCACACTTAGAATATTGTGTTCAGTTCTGGTCATCTCATTATAGGAAAGATGTGGAAGGTTTAGAAAGTGTTCAAAGGAGATTTACCAGGATGCTGCCAGGACTGGAGTACATGTCTTATGAAGAAAGCTTGAGGGCGCTAAGGTTTTTCTCATCGGAGCGAAGAAGGATGAGAGGTGACTTGATGGAAGTGTATATGATGATGAGAGGCATAGATAGAGTGGATAGCCAGAGAAGTTTTCCCATGGCAGAAATATCTATCACAAGGGGGCATAATTTTAAGGTAATCGGAAGAAGGTTTAGGGGAGATGTCAGAGGTAGGTTCTTTACTCAGAGAGTGGTGGATGCATGGAATACACTGCCAGCAGTGGTAGTAGAATCAGATACATTAGGGACAGTTAAGCAACTCTGGAATAGGCACACTCTATGCTACTTTCTCCTCACCCCTGCCCCCCTCTCATTTATCTCTCCACTCTGCAGGCACCCTGCCTCTATTCCTGATGAAGGGCTCCTCGGATGCTGCCTGACCTGCTGTGCTTTTCCAGCACTACTCTAATCTAGACTCTTGTTTCCAGCATCTGCAGTCCTTGTTTTTACCACATGGAAGATTGTACAATGACGGGTATGTAGGTTAGTCTGATCTTATAGTAGGATAAAAAGCTGACACAACAACAAGGGCCGAAGGGCCTATACTGTGCTGTGCTGATCTATGTGTTCGATGCTTAAATTGTCTGAAGTGTCCAGGGACGTGCTTACTAGGTGGATTAGCTATGGGAAATGCAGGATTACAGAAATAGGATAGGGTAGGAGGATGGGATGCTTGGTGTGGGCTTGATTTGCTGAATGGCCTGCTTCCACACTGTAGGGTTTCTATGATTCTGAGACAGAGGGCTGGCACCAATACCATCACTGATAATTGGCTGTACAGCTAACCGAGGAGTGCAAAATTAAGACAGGCCAACCAAACTCACTGGAATAACTGTATGACAGAGAATGGGGAGCTAGATTTTCCAGTAGTGCACTGGAGGTCTTGAGAAGGGGAGAATTATGCTGTATCCATAGCAGGGTCTACATAGCTTCCTGGCAATCTCTAAGAAGTCAGTAGGAGTAAACAACCATGATGGTCAATGCAAGGATTCTAACCCAAGGGTTGCTGTGCCTCTTTCATTGAATGACTTCATTCAGTGGTCATGATCACCTCAAATTCCACATCCCAACAATTACCCCCATCCTCACGGAAACTGCCTGGAAACTATCATTGCACTTAATCAAGTGAATGACGTACAGCAGAATTTGCATATGGAGGGACAGTGAGCAGAGCTGACATCCAGCCAGAGAAGGAAACACTACCGTGTCAGTCTATTGAAGGGTTACTATATTAATATGAAGGCCACTAATTTCATTTTTTCTCAGAGTGAAAACACTCTGCTTATGTTTCCTCTATCAAAACCTTCCATAGTTTTAAAAGTATCTATTAGATTAGTGTTCCTCACAAGAGAAAACATACACAGTGTTTATTCTTTCCTAATAGTCATTTCTATGGTGTCTCGTACATTGTTTCTACTCTCTCTTCATTGCTGCATTATAAGTACAATCAAAAGAGTATATTTTGCTCCAAACATGGTTTAATCAATATTCAACACAATGCTTGCAAAGCCACTCTACATTTCCATTCTATTCCAGTTGTATTAAGCCTGATTTCTTGTCTCTTAGTGATAGCGTTAGCATCAGCTTCTGCAACTTGTTTATTTGTACTCCAGGTTGCTTTGATCCTTTACATTTAATTTCTTATTTTTTGGAACAAAACATAATAACTCATACTTATGCAATGAAATTCATTTGCCATTTTTTTCGGTAATCTACTATATAACATCTGATCGAAGGCTGTATAGATGTCCAGTGAAGGTGGACAAGTAAGATTTTATATTTAAAGCCCATTCTGAATATTCAGATTATTATGAATTAGGTCACAAGAAATTAGTAAGTTATAAAGCTATTGTACACTGTGTTCATCATAGAATGGAGTTACAGTGCTCCTTTTCTATTGATAATTTGTGTTCCCTGCTTTTGTCCAATCTTGCAAACACATAACCAATAGCATGGCTTGATAGGCTATGCATTTCACTCCACTATGAACCTGGCCAGTTTGGTATATTACATCATACAAATTGCAGCCTCTGATTCTGGATTCTTCCATCGATAGGGAGTGTTTCTATATTCTATCTAAACACTTCATGATTTTGAATGCCACTGCCAACCTCTCAACCATTACTCATCTGAGGAGACCCATGTTGCGTTTGCAGTCTACTCACGTAACTACATCATAGGTGGCACAGTGGTTAGCACTGCTGCCTCACAGTGCTAGAGACCTGGGTTCAATTCCCGCCTCAGGCAACTGCCTGTGTGGAGTTTGCACATTCTCCCCATGTCTGTGCGGGTTTCCTCTGGGTGCTCTGGTTTCCTCCCACAGTCCAAAAATGTGCAGGTTAGATGAATTGGCCATGCTAAATTGCCAAAGTGTTAGGTGAAGGGATAAATGTAGGGGAATGGGTCTGGATGGGTTGCTCTTCGGAGGGTCGGTGTGGACTTGTTGGGCCGAAGGGCCTGTTTCTACACTGTGAGTAATCTAATCATACAGTTCCTCATCCCTATGAATCTTTTCTGCATCCTTTTTCATGTCTTCATGCCCTTCCTTTGTATGCCTCGAACTCTACACAATATTCCTGTTCAGGGTGAACCAGTTTTTCTAGAAGTTTAACACAAATTCCTTGCTTTTGGACCCTATGCCTCTGTTAGTAAAGGCTAGGATACTGTATGTTTTATTAACTGCTGTCTGGCCCTTTCTGCCAACTTCAATGGTTTGTTGCAGGTCTCTGTTCCTGCACCCTCTTTAGAGTAGTACAACTTATTTTATATTGTCTCTTACTGACTTAGTCATAGAGTCATAGAGGTGTACAGCACAGAAACAGACTGAACAACTCATCCATGCCGACCAGATATCCCAACCTGCCAGCACCAGGCCCATATCCCTCCAAACCTTTCCTATTCATATACCCATCCCAATGCCTTTTAAATGTTGCAATTGTACCAGCCTCCACCATTTCCTCTGGCAGCTCATTCCATACATGTACCACCCTCTGCGTGAAAAAGTTGCCCCTTAGGTCTCTTTTATGTCTTTGCCTCTTACTGTAAACTATGCCTTCTAGTTCTGGGCTCCCCCACCACAAGGAAAAAAAACTTTGTCTATTTATCCTATCCATGCCCTCATGACTTTATAAACCTCTTTAAGGTCAGCCCTCCGCCTCCGACACTCCAGGGGAAAACAGCCCTAGCCTATTCAACCTCTCCCTATAGATCAAATTCTCCAACCCTGGCAACATCCTTGTAAATCTTTTCTGAACCCTTTCAGGTTTCACAACATCTTTCCAATAGGAAGGAGACGAGAACTGCATGCAATTTTCCAATAGTGGCCTAACCAATGTTCTGTACGGCCGCAACATGACCTCCCAATTCCTGTACTCAATACTCTGACCAATAAAGGAAAACATACCAAATGCCGCCTTCACTATCCTATCTGCCTGCAACTCCACTTTCAAGGAACTATGAACCTGCACTCCAAGGTCTCTTTGTTCAGCAACATTCCCGAGGACCTTACCATTAAGTGTATATGTCCTGCTAAGATTTGCTTTCCCAAAATGCAGCACCTCACATTTATCTAAATTAAACTCCATCTGTCACTTCTCATCAAGATTTTGTTGTAATCTGAGGTAAGCTTCTTTGTTGTCCACTACACCTCCAATTTTGGTGTCATCTGCAAACTTACTAACTATACCTCTTATGCTCACATCCAAATTATTTATGTAAATGATGAAAAGTGGTGGATCCTTGTAGCACTCCACTGGTCACAGGTCTCCAGTCTGAAAAACAACCCTCCACCATCACCCTCTGTCTTCTACATTTGAGCCTTATCTGTATTAAATTTAATTTATGCCCTTTGTCCATACATTTTACTAATCAATGCCCTTTTCAAGTTCTGCAGTACCCTCCTGACAGTTCAAAATATGTACAAGATTTTCACTGTTCACGGATTTTAAAATCATGCCCTGTACACCAACATCTAGGTCATTCATACGATTAGGAAAAGGACCAATCTCTGGGTAACTCTATCACAAACATTGCTCCAGCTTGAAAAACAATCATTAAGCACCATTCTCCACCCCATTTTCTCCCAGTCTGTTTTGAGACTCTTTGTCAAACACCTTTTGGAAGCCCAATAGCAGATGTCCATTTTCTCTCATCAACTCTCATTGTTACCTTTTCAAAAACTTAAGCAAGTTAGTTAAACATGATTTACACTTAACAAATCCATGCTGACTTTCCTCAGTAAGAAATCCCAAAATAAAACTGGAAATGCTGAAAAAACAGGTGAGATATCCTTTATCCACACGTCCAAAAACCGAAATGGCTGAAAAGGGCCAAGGGCAAAGCCGAAAGGAAAAAGACTTTTGTCCTGAATTATTTCGAGAAGACCCACCACTGAAAGGCCTTTTAGTTGCTGGGTTTATCATTACATCATTCTTTGAGCAAGAGTCAAGCATTTGCAGTCTTCTGGCATCATCCTGACTCAGGGGAGACTGAAAGATAGCAGCCAGTGTCTCTAAGATTTCCACAGTATGAATTCATTAGATGTCTTTGGATTCATGGTACAGACAGCTTGTTCTCTATCAATTTTAAACCTTCAGATGTTTGAATTTTCTCCTCAGTCATCATGATCTGAGTAGTGTCTTCATCCCAAATAAAGTATTTTATTACTTGAGCCATGCCCTCTGCTTCCATGTATAAATTCCCTCTTTAGTCCCCATTAGTCACATTCCTCCTTTTACCCCACTTTTAAAATTTACGTGCTGATAAAATACTTTTATATTCCCTATACTCTATCATTGCTACTGTCTTTTCTAAAGGGCCTCAATTCAATGTCTCTATAAATTTGATCGGATCCACTTTTGGATGTGTGGATAAAGGATGTCTTACCTGTATTATTTTTGTTTTAGAGTCATAGAAATGTACAGCATGGAAACAGACCCTTCAGTCCAACCCATCCATGCCGACCAGATATCCCAACCCAATCTAGTCCCACCTGCCAGTACCTGGCCCATATCCCTCCAAACCCTTCCTATTCATATACACATCCAAATGCCTCTTAAATGTTGCAATTGTACCAGCCTCCACGACAGCCTCTGGCAGCTCATTCCATACACGTACCATCCTCTGTTGCCACTTATGGTCTCTTTTATATCTTTCCCCGCTCACACTAAACCTATGCCCTCTAGTTCTGGACTCCCCGACCCCAGGGTAAAGACTTTACCTATTTACCCTATCCATGCCCCTCATAATTTTGTAAACCTCTATGATGTCACCCCTCAGCCTCCGATGCTCCAGGGAAATCAGTCCCAGCCTGTTCAGCCTCTCCCTATAGCTCAAATCCTCCAACCCTGGCAACATACTTGTAAATCTTTTCTGAACCCTTT
>NC_057713.1:70647554-70690787 GCF_004010195.1 Chiloscyllium plagiosum
TGAGGGGCCCTATTCTCTCCCTAGTTACCCTTTTGTCCTTAATATATTTGTAAAAACCCTTTGGATTCTCCTTAATTCTATTTGCCAAAGCTATCTCATGTCCCCGTTTTGCCCTCCTGATTTCCCTCTTAAGTATACTCCTACTTCCTTTATACTCTTCTAAGGATTTCTAGCACCTCTATTATCTTGTTTTTGTACCGTGATTAGCCCTTGGCAATGTATTGCTTCAATAATGTGAAAAGACAAGATGGAGACTGCATTGTAGAAAGAGGGTTTAATGAATGTGTAGATGAACCACTTAGGTAAGCTATGACATTCCTATGACTCCCGCACCATCTTGGTGCATTAATAGTAACATTGAAATTTGGACTGAGGAGCAGAACTTCTTCCATGTGAGCATACCTGGAAGAGATATGGCAATGAGTTAAACATTGAACAAAAAAACAAAGAACCAAAAGGGTAGGCACAGTGGCTCACTCGTTAGCACTGCTGCCAGAGACCTGGGTTCAGTTCCAGCCTTGATCAACTGTCTGTGTGGAGTTTGCACATTCTCTCCGTCCCTGCATAGGTTTCCTCCTATAGTCCAAAGATGTACATGTTAGGTGGATTGACCATGCTAAATTGCCCATTGTGTGCAGGTGAGGTGGAATAGCTACGGGAAATGCAGGGTTACAGTGATAAGGTAGGGGAGTGAGTCTGGGTAGGATGCTCTTCAGACGATTGATGTGGACTCGATAGACCAAATGACCTGCTTCCACACATCTGGTAACATCTGTGGAGAGGAAAGCACAGTTAACACTTCAGATGTAGTGACCCTTCTTCAGAGCTGCTTGTAGCTAAGAAAAGGTTAATATGTATGCTGAAGATGGGGTGTGGGTTGTGGGGAGGGAGAGGAGTGTAGGTGGAGATGGAACCCAGAGAGACACATTGTCAGTTGGGTAGACAAAGGAATAGCTGAAAATGTATTGCTGGAAAAGCGCAGCAGGTCAGGCAGCATCCAAGGAACAGGAGAATCGACGTTTCAGGCATAAGCCCTTCTTCAGGAATGAGGAAAGTGTGTCCAGCAGGCTTTTCTAGCAACACATTTTCAGCTCTGATCTCCAGCATCTGCAGCCCTCACTTTCTCCTAGACAAAGGAATAGATAAAAGACAGCCTGGGAGAATGAATAGGGACCATGGAGTGGCTGACAATGGGTTAGTTGTGGTATGTCCTATACTCAGAGTATGCACAGATCAACTGGCAGATGTCTTCTCGGACATCTTCAACCTGTCCCTGCAGCAGGCCACTGTCCCTGCCTCTTTCAATAGGGCCAACATCATCTCTGGCCTAAGAAGGCTCATGCAGTATGTCTCAATGACTACCACCTTGTGGCTCTGACTTTGGTGGTCATGAAATGCTTTGAAAAGCTGGTCATGGCATTAATTAACTTCAGCCTCCCAAATACTCTTGACCCACTCCAATTTGTCTATCGGACCAATCAAATGCCATATCTCTTGCCCTTCACTCCTCCCTAGAACATCTTGACATCAAGAACAGCTACATAAGAATCCTACTCATTGACTACAGTTCAGCCTTCAACACTGTTATCCCCTCGAGACTGATTGCTAAACTTAGTGATCTCGGCCTAAGCGCCACTCTCTGCAACTGGACCCTTAGTTTCCTAACCCATAGATAACAATTAGTGAAGATTTGGGACAATATTTCATCGTCACTAACACTCAACACTGGAGCTCCCTCGAGGTGCGTACTCAGCCCCCTAATGTACTTACCTATGATAAGTGTACCTTGGATACCTATGACTGCGTCACCAAATACCAGACTGATGCTATTTACAAATTCATTGATGACCCCCACCATAGTCAGTCGAATCTCAGGTGGCGACGAAACAGACTACAGATGGGAGGTGGAAGATCTGGAAAAATGGTGCACTGAGAACAACCTAGCTTTCAATGCTGGCAAAACCAAGGAACTCATTATTGATTTTCGACGGGATGTTACTCATGCCCCCCTACATATTAACAGCACAGAGGTGGAACAAGTGGAGAGTGTCAAGCTCTTGGGAGTGATTATCCACAACAAGTTTTCTTGGACTCTTCATTTGGGAATGCTGGTTACAAAGGCCAAACAATGTCTCTTCTTCCTCGGGCAGCTGAGAAAATGTGGCATGACGCATTTTATAGGTGTCAACTTTTATAGGTGCGCTATCGAGAGCATTCTGTCTGGATGTATCACTACCTGGTATGGGAATTGTACCATTCAAGATCGGAGACTGTTACAGAGAGTGGTGAACTCAGCTTGGACAATCACAAAGACCAACCTCCCATCTATAGAATCCATCTACCAGGCCCGCTGTCAAGGAAAGGTCGCCAGCATTCTTAAAGATCCATTCCGCCCTGGCAATGCTTTTCTGCAACCTCTACCATCGGGGAGAATGTACAGAAGCCTGAACACATGCACCAGCTGGCTTCATAACAATTTCTACCCTATTGTTGTTAGAATACTGAATGGACTCACAAACTCTTAACATTCACCTGTACCTGTGTTTTTGTTTTTGCCGCTGTTTACATATTATTTACTTATCTATGCTACTTAACAATGTGATCTGCCTGTATTGCTCGCAAGACAAAGCTTTTTACTGTGCCTCGGTACGCGTGACAATAAATTCATTCAATTCTGCAATGTGGTCACCCAGACTGTGCTTTATCTCCCAGTTTACAGAGGACCCTCACTCTCACTGGACTCAAAATGTTAACTCTGCTTTCTCTCCATAGATGCTACCAGACCTGCTGAGAATTTCCAGCAGGTTCTGTCTTTGTCACATAGAAAGTTGGTCTGAGCTTATATCAAGACTTGAACAACCCACAATTGAGCCTGATCCACTGTACATTAAGTTGAGATATTTACCTAGTGAGTAAGTAAACCAACCACACCTGGGTACTCTCCCTGATCTGTCCTGGGTCACTTGATGTTAACCTAAGTAACAGCAGATGTGCTACAATTGGTCTCAGACCCTCTGTTCAGGGGAGGGAAACTCTGCCTGTGCTCTCACCCCTGCCACTGTCTACTTGCTCTTGCTGAAAGTTTGAATATTGGGTGAACTTAGGGATAGCTCAGTAAAAACACCCCGTAATCAGTTAGATGGCAATACTAGAGAGCAATTGCTACACATAAAAGATGCAGTCAGTAACATTTTGCCAAGCGTAGAATGCCTCACTGGATCAGGGAATTGGTCCCGAACTTTTGTCAAGATAAATTAAGAAGTAAATGTGATGCCACTGGGAGAAATGAGTGCAATGGAATTAGATTTAAATGTTAGATTTAAATTAGATTTAAAGATAATGAAGTTAAATCCTATTTAAAAATCAATTACAAATGAATTTGGAATCAAATCCAGATTGATCTTGGAGCTGGTAATGGCAAAGCAGAATCGCTGCTTTAGACTTCCAATTTATAATATTTTATTGAGTTGGTGTAAATCAATAAAACTGTATTTTGACTGAAATATTTTTTAAAGAAGAGTACCCCAGCCCTAAGGATCAAAACCATGTACCGTGGATAAAGAGTCCCATTCTTTTCTAAGCAATCTGCATTTTGCTATGTGGTAACTCCCAGCACCACCTTTTAACGTGTTAATTGACTTCACTAAACCTTGCACGCGGTTAGACAAATACACTTCTTGCCACTTAGATATCTTCGTGTTCAGTTCCGTGTTCAGAAAATGGTGAAAGCAGTTGGTATTTTCACACTGTTCTTTTATTGATTATTTTAAATCTGTGTCCTCTTGTTCTCAATCCTTTTTTGAATGGGAACAGTGTCTCTCCATCCACTCTGTCTAGATATCTTGTGATTATGAATACCTCTACAAATTCTCCTCTCAGCCTCCCTTACTCTTTCCTCTGTAAAGTTGAGGTCCTCTGTGTTCTAAATTACACCCAAGTCCTGTTAATGTTGTGACAATGTTGTCACTTTAAAAAGATTATTTTGTCCTAGGTTTTTTGAAGAGAGGTTGTAAAGGCAGAGGTGCCAAACTGACTACTGAAGATCACTAAGTAAACAACTTAGGAGGCCTTTAGGTTTTGTTTGGAATAATTGAAGCAGCTTTAATGGGACTGGTCAGCTCTTACAAACCAGGTTTTCTAGTTTTTTTTAGCTGCAGCAGTCAGAAGCTGTTTATCTCAGAAAAGTTGGAAGCTTCAGCAAATGATGCCTAGCTGCTACTTTCTCTGAAATCCCTCTTGATGTCGTTTCCTCTTGGATAGGAGACCGGCATGTAAGGATCTGTGTCTGAATTTGCCAAGGGCTGTGTTTATGGGATGTTACTATATTGGAACTGTTCATTAGTAATTGGTACTATATTGGGTCAAGTTTTCTAATAGTTAAAGTATTCTAAATTCCTCTTCCTTCTGTTTGTATTTTAACTATAGTGTTTCAATAAATTGTGTTTTGCTTCATGTTGAGTAGTTTGACCAGTAACATCATATCTTGAAAATCCACTCCACATCTACCTTTAAAATAAGAAAAAGGTAGGGTCTGCGCTACTGTCTTAACACATTTTGAGTGTGTCTGGTCTGGACCATAATAACGCATCATCACCCATTGAGTACAAGAACTTAGGAGGCCTGAGCAGACATAGACCAATCAGTCATCAAACTGGCTGTGCGATTCAATATGATCGTAGGCTTCAGCTTCGCTTTACTACCCTCTATCCCTTGGTTTCTTGAGAAATAAAGCATCTGTCTACCCTAGTCGTAAATATATTCAATAATAGCGACCCCATAACCTTGTGAGTGGAGAATTCCAAACAGTCACAAACCTTTTAGGGAAGCAATTTCTCCCCAGCTCAATTCAAAATGATCTGTCCCTTTGCCTGAGATTTTGTCCTGGATTTTAAATTCCCCAGCTCAGGGGAATCAATCTTTGTGTTGATGGTGTAAAGCCCCTTCAGAATCTTGTATGTTTCAATGTGGTCACCTCTTTTTCTTCTAAACTCCAGAGAACATAGAGCAAATTTACTCAGGCTCTCATCACAAGATAAGATCATACAGCGCAGAATGAGGACATTCAACCCTCCGAAGAGCTTCCCATCCAGACCCTGCAATCCCACATTTACCATGATTAGTCTACCTAGCCTGCATATCCATGGACACTACAGAGCAATTTAGCATGGCCAATCCACCTAATCTGCAAATCTTTCGACCATTGAAGGAAACATGACCAACTGGCGGAATCCCACGCAGATGAGGGAAAACATTTAAGCTCCACACAGTTATCCAAGGCTGGAGTTGAACCTGAGACCCAATGCTGTGAGGCAGCAGCGCTAGTCACTGGGCCACTGTGTCACCATAATTGAATTCAAGGCATATTTTTCTTTTCATAAATGTGAAGAATAAACCTGCCAGGGGGAGAGCATTTCTGACAGTTTTAATTGAGTTTTTTTCAAGGACGTGACTAGATATCATTAAGGATAGTGAAGTGAATGCAATGTACATGTACTCCATAAGGCCATAAGACATAAGATCAGAATTAGGCCATTCGACCCATCAAGTCGATGGCTGATACGTTTCTCAACTCCATTCTCCTGCCTTCTCCCTAGTAACCTTATTCACCTTGCTAATCTAGAGCCTATCCATCTCTATCTTAAATATACTCAATGACTTGGCCTTCACAGCCCTCCACGGCAATTAGTTCCACAAATTAACCATCAACTGGCTGAAGAAATTTTCCTTATCTAAGTTCTAAATGGTGATTACTTTACTCTGAGGCCATACCCATGGTTTCTATTGAAGGAAACATCTTCTCTACATCCATTCTATCCAAGGATCTCAATATTCTGTAAGTTTCAACATGTTATACCTCATTCTTCTAAACACCTTCGAGTACAGACCCAGATTCCTCAACTGCTCCTCATATGACAAGCTCTTTATCCCTGGGATCATTCTTGTAAACCTCCTCTGCACCCTTTCTTAGATACAGGGCCCAAAATGGTTCACAGTTATACAGTTATACAGCCTTAGCAGTACTTTTCTGATCTTGTATTCTTATCATTTGCCTTTCCAACTGCCAACTGAACCTGCATGTTAACTTTAGGAGAATACTGAACTGGAACTCCCAAGATCCTTTGAGCTTCAGATTTCCAAAGCCTTTTCCCTTTTAGAATATAATCTATGCCTCTATTCTTCCTACCAAAGTGCATAACATCACAATTTCCCACATTGTACTCTATTTACCACATCTTTGCCCACTCTCCCAGCTTGTCCAAGTCCTTCTGCAGTTTCCCCGATTATTTTACCACCTATCTTTGTGTCATTGGAAAACTGAGCAACAATGCTTTCAATTCCTTTGTCAATATCATTAATGTAAAATGTGAATAGTTGATGGTCACCAGCTACGATCTTGAAAAAGATCCCTTTATTCCGATTCTTTGCCTCCAGCCAATCAGCCAATCCTCTAGCCATGCCAGTACCTTGCTTCGAACACCATGGATTCTTATTCAGCAGTCTCCTGTGTGGTACTTCAACAAAGGTCTTCTGGAAATCAAAAAGATCACATTCACTGGCTTTCCTTTGTCTAACTTGCATATTGCTTCCTCAGTGAATTTGAGCAAATGTGTCATGCATCATCCCTGATGCAGCTTTGCTACTGAGTCCTATTTTACCATGCTCTTCCAAACACTCCGCAATCTCATCCTTGATAATGGTCTCTAAAAACTTACCAGCAACTGAGGTGAGACTAACGGGCATATAGTTTCCTGTCTTCTACTTCCCTCTCTCGTTAAATAGGGGTGTTACTTTAGCCATTGTCTAGTCCTCTAAGACCCTCCCTGACAGCAGTAATTCCTGAAAAGATAACAATCAACTATCTCCTTTGGACCTCCGGGGTCTAGTCCATTTATCCGAGTGTTTTATAATACACATTCAGACCTTCCTGCTTCCCCATTACCTTCTCCTTAGTGATGACCACTGCACTCACCTCTGCCCCCGACTTACTTGAAGTTCTGGTATGTTGCTTGTTTCTTCCACTGAGGGTATTGTATGTCAACCTTTAAGATACGGATGACAGAGGTTCAAGAAGCAGCTCACCACCACCTTCTCAAGGGCAGCTAGGGGCAGACCAGCCAGAGATGCCCACATCCCATGAGTGAATAAAAAAGAAGAACTAATTTTCTTCACACATTAGACCTACCATGACAGGAATCAGTCTATAAAACTCTTGTTGCTTTGTCTCCATAGCGAGGACATAGCCAATACGCTGCCTCACAGCGCCAAGGACCCAAGTTTGATTTCACCCTCAGGCGACTGTCTGTGTGGAGTTTGCATATTCTCCCCATGTCTTCATAGGTTTCGTCCAGGTGCTCTGGTTCCCTCCTCAGTCCAGTTATATGCAGGTTAGGTGGATTGGCCATGTTAAATTGCCCCTAGTGATCAGGGATGTGTGGGCTAGGGTTAGCCACGAAAAATGTAGTGGTTATGGAGATGGGCGGGATGCTCTTCAGAGAGTCAGTGTGGACTTGATGCGTCAAGTGACCTGCATCCACACTGTTTAGATTCGATGATTCTAGAACATTCTTTCTCTCATAAGAAAACCAAACCTGTACATTATACTCCAGTGGCAGGAAATAATGGGAGATGGTCGAAGAATGCTGTTGAAGCCTGAGTCTAGAGGCATACCGCAAGCTTGGTGCTGGGTCTCTTGTTGTATACATTAATAATCTAGACATGCATAGAACCATAGAACATAGAAGAGCATAGCACAGTAGCACAGGCCCTTTGTCCCTCAACAGCACAGGCCCTTTGTCCCTCAACCTTTTATCCTACACTGAGATCAAACTAATGTACATACCCTTCATTTTACTGTCACCCATATGCCAATCCAAGAATCTGACTCTACTACCACCGCTGGCAGTGCATTCCACATGCCTACCACTCTCTGTATAAAGGACCTGCCTCTGACATGTCCACTAACCCTCCTTCAATCACCTTAATAATATGCCCTTCATGATATCTATTGGGAAAATGTCTCTGGCTATCCACTCTATCTATGCCTCTCATCATCTTGTACACCTTGATCAAGTTACCTTTCATCCTTCTTTGCACCAATGAGAAAAGCCCTAACTCCTTCAATCTTTTTTCATAAGACATAACTTCCATTCCAGGCAGTAACCTGGTAAATCTCCTCTGCACCCTCTCTAAAACTTCCACATCTTTCCTATATTGAGGCAATCAGAAATGAACACAATATTCCAAGTGTGATCTAACCAGGGCTTTACAAAGCTGCATAGACTCAATCCCCCTGCTAATGAAAGCCAATACACCATATGCCTTCTTAACAAAACTATCAACTTGGGTGGCAACTTTGAAGGATCTATGGACATGGACCCCAAGATCCATCTGTTCCTCCACACTGCCCAAATCCTGACTTTAACCCTGTATTCTGCAATCAAATTTGACCTTCCAAAATGATTCAGTTCATACTTTTCCAGGTTGAACTCCATCAGCCTCTTCTCACCCAGCTCTGCATCCTGTCAATGTCCCGTTGCAACCTATAACTGCCTCCACATTATCCACAACTCCTGTCATCGGCAAACTTACTAGCCCACCCTTCCACTCCTCATCCAAGTCAGTTTTAAAAATCACAAAGAGCAGAGGTTCTAGAACAGATCCCTGCAGAACATCACTGGTCACCAAGTTCCAGGCGGAATGCTTTCCATTTACTACCACCTACTTTATTTTATGGACCAGCCAATTCTGTATTCAGACAGGCAGATTTCCCATGGCTCCTTACTTTCTGAACGAGCCTTGCTAAAATCCATATACTCCACTTCCAGTGCGCTACCTTCATCAATGTGCTTTGGCACATTCTCAAAGAATTCAATAATACTTTTGAGGCATGACCTGCCCCTCTCAAAGCCATGTTGATTATCCTTAATCAAGCTATGCTTTTCCAAATAATCATAAATTCTGTCTCTCACTATCCTCTTCAATAATTTGCCCACCACCGACGTAAGACTGACTGGTCTGAAATTCCTAGGGTTTTCCCTATTCCCTTTCTTGAACAAGGGAATAGCATTTGTCACTCTCCATTTATCTGGTACTACTCCAGTGGACAGTGAGGATGCAAAGATCATTGCCAAAGGTGCAGCAATCTCTTTCCTCGGTTCCCCTAGAAACCTTAGGCATATCCTGACTGGCCCAGGGAAATTATCCACTTCATGTTTTCAAAATGTCCAACATATCCTCCTTCTTAACATCAACCTGTTTGAGCATATCAGCTTGTTTCATGCTGTCCACTCAAACAACAAGGTCCCTCTCACCAGCGAATACTGAAGCAAAGTCTTCATTAAGGATCTCTTCTTCCTCCTCTGACTTCAGGCACAAGTTCCTCCACTATCCCTGATTGGCCTTACCCTCACTCTGGCCAACCACTTGTTCCTCAAATAAGTGTAGAACGCCTTGGGGTTTTCCTTAATCCTACTTGGAGAAAGTGAGGACTGCAGATGCTGGAGATCCTTCCTGAAGTCGGGCTCATGCCCGAGAATTCCTGAAGAAGGGCTCATGCCCGAAACGTCGATTCTCCTGCTCCTTGGATGCTGCCTGACCTGCTGCGCTTTTCCAGCAACACATTTTCAGCTCTTAATCCTACTTGGCAAGGACACACTTTCCTCATTCCTGAGGAAGGGCTTATGCCCGAAACGTCGATTCTCCTGTTCCTTGGATGCTGCCTGACCTGCTGTGCTTTTCCAGCAACACATTTTCAGCTCTGATCTCCAGCATCTGCAGTCCTCACTTTCCCCTCTAGTTGGCCTATATTGAATCAGGAATCCTTCCTGGACACACCTGACAAAATCTGCTGTATCCAAACTATTTGCACTAAGGAGGTTCCAATCAATATTAGGGAAATTGAAGTCTCCTATAATAGCAATCCTGTTACTTCCGCACCTTTCCAAAGTCAGCCTCCCAATCTGCTTCTCCATGTTTCTGTTGCTATTGGGGCATCTTTAGAAAACTCCCAATACAGTGACTGCTTCCCTTCCTGTTTCTGACTTCCTTCCATAATGACTCAATAGACAAACCCTCCTCGATGACCTCCCTTTCTTCAGCTGTTATACTATTCCTGATTAGCAATGCTACTTCCCCACCTCTTTAGAGGAGGTTTGCAGATGACACAAAAATTGTTGGTGTGGTAAGAGTGAAGAGGCAAGCCTTAGACGACAGGATTATTTAATGGAATGATCAAATGGGCTGAACAGTCACAAATGGAATTTAATCCTGAAAAGTGTGAGGTGATGCATTTTGTGAGGGCTAACAAGGCAAAGGAGTACACCATGAATGATAAGATCCTAGGAAGTACAGAGAATCATAGAATCCTTTGTGTGAATGTCCGTCTATCCATGAAGACATCAGGACAGTTGAAATAAGTAGGTTAAGAAAGCATATGGGATACTTGCCAGTATAAGACAAGGCGTTGAATACAAGAGCAAGGAGGTTATGATGGAACTGTAAAAGATGTTAGTTAGGCCACAGCTGAGTTGTGTGCTGTTCTGGCTGCCACACTGTAGGAAGGATGTGATTGCATGAGAGGGGGTACAGAGGAAATTCACCAGGATTTTGCCTGGTCTGGAGTATTTCGGCTATGAGGAGAGACTAGATAGGCTGGGGCTGTTTTCCTTGGAACAGAAAATTCTTGGGGAAGGGGAAAGAATCTGATTGAGGTGTACAAAACTTAAGCATCTGTCAGGTAGATAGGAAGAAAAATGTCCCCTTAGTAGAGAAGGTCATTAAGCAGGGGTTGTGGATTTAAGGGAAGGGATGATAGTCCAGAGAGAATTTAAAGAAGATTTGTTTTCTCACCCAAAGAAGATGGGTATCTGGAACTAGGAGAAAGTGAGGTCTGCAGATATTGGAGATCAGAGTTGAGAGTGTGTTGCTGGAAACAGCAGGTCAGGCAGCATCTGAGGAGCAGGAGAATCGACATTTCGGGCCTGGGGCAGCACAGTGGCTCAGTGGTTAGCACTGCTGCCTTACAATGCCAGGGACCTGGGTTCAATTCCCACCTGAGGCGTGGAGTTTGCACATTCTCCCCATGTCTGCGTGGGTTTCCTCCGGGTGCTCTGGTTTCCTCCCACAATCCAAAGATGTGCAGGTTAAGTGAATTGGCCATGCGAAATTGCCTGTAGTGTTAGGTGTAGGGGGAATGGGTCTGGGTGGGTTGCTCTTCGGAGGGTTGGTGTGAACCTTTTGGGCGAAGGGCCTGTTTCCACACTGTAGGGAATCTAATCTAATCAGGAAAGGACTTGGGAAGTATAGTGAGAGAGGGATTCACTGAGATCGTTGCAGAGAGTAGGAGAACTTCTTCAAGGTAGGCATCCTTGGAAGAAGCTTTGCAGTCACGTTGAAATCAACTAGCAAACAGTGAGGTCTGCGGATGCTGGAGATCAGAGTCGAGAGTGTGTTGCTGGAAAAGCACAGCAGGTCAGGCAGCATCTGAGGAGCAGGAGAATTGACGTTTCAGGCAGGAGTCCGTCATTCCAATCACTAGGAGACAATAGCCAGTAACATCAAGAGGGTGACCCCACCTCCACTCTCACTCTCTCTCTCTCTTTTCCTTATACACACACACATTAGCCAAGTATATAGGGGATTGTCAACCTGGGGATGACCCCGGGAGCTATTACAAGTTACCGACAAGTAATGAGCCATACATGGATTAGATAATGAGGAGGAGAAAAAACCAATACTGAGAGATCTCTATCCCACTATACGTTTAGCTTTGCCTGAGCAACAAAATACAGGAGGAAGATCATTAGACGAATTAAAGGAGGCTGTACTGACAGCCCTGGGAGCTAAAAGAGGGGACCCAGCGGAAGCCCTGAATAAGTGTAGACAGAGGAAAGGGGATCATCCAACTACATTTGCCATGGGTCCATACACTTGTGACCCATGAGACACAGGAGTCAGGATATGTTTGACCCCCCCCAACAACAAGGACAATGAGGTGTGGGTGTTGAGAAAAATGGTCAGAACATAGTGAAGGAGATGAGAGTACATAAGGCTCAGGGAGGATCAATGGTACCTCCTAGAGATGAGGGGGCAGCATGGAGAAATGAAGGAATGGGACCAGTCCTAAGCAGACTATGACTGTCCTATCAGATACGGAAGAGAGTGCAGTCAAAAAACATCATCTGCAACCGCAGGGAATGGTAGGACACCCAGGGGCTCATGGAACTGTTTTAGTTGATGCGAAGAAGGGCACTATGCCAGATATTGTTCAAGTCCACAGAGATGCAAGATGGATCAGGTCCAACCCTTGCTGCTAGAGGGAATCCAGCCCATACCACAGAACAATGTGCACCCAATTGAGGTTTTACCACAATCTACAATGATGGTCTTAGGCCTCTCCAGTGTGAATGTGTTATGCAAACTGAAGTGGGCCAATAGGATAGGAAGCTGCTTTATCATCAACCTTTGGGACGGGGGGAATCCTGTGTCAGCCTGCACACATTTTTTTGTAAATAGTAATGTTTGGAAAATTGAAACAGAAATAATCTTGATTAGAGTTTAGATTAGATTCTTGATGAAGGGCTTTTGCCTGAAACGTTGATTTTCCTGCTCCTCAGATGCTGCCTGACCTGCTGTGCTTTTCCAGCACCACTCTAATCTAACTCTGACTTCCAGCAGCAGCAGTCCTCACTTTTGCCTATAAATAATGTTGAGTGGTGTTGCAAAACATTCTCAAGTAGGACAAGTGATTTGTTCTTTAAACGTACAAATAGGAAAGGCATTGGTGATGCTTCCAACAGTATTAATGAAACTCCCAGCAAATCAAGACATATCCTAGGAAGTGATTACATGGCCAGAGCAGGACTGTGCTTTGATCCAGTGAACTGCATGATATGGCAAATTGAGCAGTTTCTTACTGAAATCCCTGTAGGACAGAAAAAGGAGAGAGTGTATACTTGAATAACCGGAGATCTGGCCTACCAACATGAGTGAGGACCTGGAGGAATTATTGAGCAAAACCAGGAAGTGTTTGCCAAACATAAGCATGACTGTGGTTAGATGCAAGAGAAAGTGTGCACACAGGGCCCAGATCTAAAGTCCCAAAAGCAGTATGAATTCCCCAAGCAGGCTGAAGGTGATATAGAAAATGTAATGCAAAGTCTGGTGGGAAAAGAGTGTTAAGGTAAGTCGCCTCTATGAATAATTCGCCTATTTGGCTGGGAAAGAAGCTGGATAGAAGTTAAAGGCTGACAATAAATTATCAAGAACCAAATAAGGTAACACCCTAAATGGCATCCACAGTGGCTACCAGCCCTGAAACCATGATTAAACAGAGTGATTTGGCACAGTGGTTTACTGTGCTGGATGTAAGTAATAGATTTTGATGAATAACCTTGACTGAGGAATACCAGTATAAATTTACATTTACGTTTACAGGATAGCAATATACATGGTCAGTTTTGCCATAATGATTTCACAACTCTCTTCATATTTCATCAATGGTTAAGCAATGGGTTGTGAAATTTCTCTAGGCCAGACTGTCTGAAACAGTATGCTGAGAGTGTGGTGCTGGTAAAGCACAACAGGTCAGGCAGCATCCAAGTAGCAGGAGAATTGACATTTTGGGCATAAGCCCTTCATCAGGAATGAGACTTCTTAGCCAGATAAATGGGAGGGAGGGGTGGGGTTGGGAGAAGGTAACTGAGAATGCGATAGATAGATGAAAGTGTGGATAATGGTGATAGGTCAAAGAGGAAGGTGGAATGCCTATATGGGAAGGAAGATGGACAGGTAGGACAGGTCATGAAGGCATTGCCGAGTTAGAAGTTTGGATCTGGGATAAGGTGGGGGAGGGGAAATGAGAAAACTATTGAAGTTTGCATTGATCCCATATGGTTGGAGGGTTCCAAGGTGGAAGATGAGGCATTCCTCCTCCAGGCATCGGGTGGTTAGGGTTTGGTGACGGAGGAGGCCCAGGACCTGCATGTCCTTGGCGGAGTGGGAGGGGGAGTCAAAGTGTTTGTCCACGGGGCAGTGGGGTAGCTTCGTGCGTGGGTCCTGGAGATATTCCCTAAAACGTTCTGCAAATAAGTCCTGTCTCCCCAATATAAAGGAGACCACATCGGGAGCAATGAATACAGTAAATGACGTGTGGAAGTGCAAGTAAATCTATGATGGATGTGGAAGGCTGCTTTGGGACTGATGCAGTCTCCTTTATATTGGGGAAACCGCATTGGGAGCAATTGATACTGTAAATGACATTTGTGGACTTTGGGACTGATGCGGTTTCCTCTACATTGGGGAGACTAGACACTGACTTGAACATGTCCAGGACACCTGCACCAACCAACCTCACCAACCCATGGCCGAACACTTTAACTCCCCCTCCCACTCCACCAAGGACCTGCAGGTGCTGGGCCTACTCTATCACCAAACCCCAACTACCCGATGCCTGGAGTAGGAACGCGTCATCTTCCACCTTGGGACCCGACAACTGCACAGGGTCAATGTGGATTTCACCAGTTTCTTCATTTCCCCTCCCCCTACCTTATCCCAGATTCAACCTTCTAACTTGGCACTGCCCTCATGACTCGTCCTACCTGTCCATCTTCCTTCCCACCTGTCCATGCCATTCTCCCCTCTGACCTATCATCTTCACTCCCACCTTTATCTGCCTATCGCACTCCCAGCTACCTTCCGCCCAGCCCCACCCCCTCCCATTTATCTCTCGACTTCCTTGGCTCATAAACCTCATTCCTGATGAAGAGCCTATACCCGAAACGTTGATTCACCTGCTCCTCAGATGCTGCCTGACCTGCTGTGCTTTTCCAGCACCATATTTTCAGCTCTGATCTCCAGCACCTGCAGCCTTCACTATCTCCGAGTTGAAACAGTATGTTGATTAATTTTTTTTATGAATCAAGTAGGAGCATTACCAGCTCCTGAATGAATTGTTGTAACTACTAAAGGGTGTTGGGTTAAAAGTGAACCTGAAAAAGGCTTAGATAATGACGCAGGGAGTGAGTTATTCAGGAATGGTGTTAACACCAGGAATAGAGAGATAGACAAACAACTAACTGAAACACCAGCTAGACTTGCCAGCTCCATTGATGTGAAGGAGCTTTTGGGCTTGATTGGATATTTTAGAGGCTGTATTGATGATTTTGCCACAAAGCCAACACCACTGATGATGTTACTAAAGAACAATGTCCCATAAGAATGGAAACCAGAACACATACAAGCAACAGTAGCTTTGAAACAGGGCTTGGCAAGTGCACCTGCCCTAAAAACTCCAAACCCAGCCGAACCATTCTCCTTGGAGGTGGCTTCAACAGATGCCACAATATTGGTGGACTTATTACAAGAGGTGCATGGTCAGTTGAGACCAGTAGCTTCACGCATGCTCACGCCAGTAGAGCTGGGCTACACAGTATGTCAAAGGTATTTGTTGGCATGTTCTGGGTGTACACCATTTTAGCTACAGTGTGCAGAAAGAAAAAGAAGCAGGCCCAATTGATTTAGTAGGAAAACAAATAAAGGATAAAGAATTACAAAAAGTATTAGAAGGGGAGGAGTCAGTTGATATAAGGAACAAAAAGGCATTCATGTAAAAGAGACTGTGATATGATGTGAAGGGAAATTTGTAGCACTAAGAGAGAAAGGAATCAGATGATTTGTTGATACCATAGTATATATGGACACCAAGGGTTGGAAACACATTGGAGAGATTGAAGGAGGTACATTAGTGGTCACGATTAAAAGGGGACATGGAACATTATGCCCAATATAACCTTGACAAAAATATAAAGAAAGGAGCCCATAGACGCACAAGGCCAGCAAAGGGGCCCTGGACAAATCTACAAATTGACTTTGTGCTGTAGAAGGATGAGTAAATGTTGGTGGTAGTGGATACCTTCACCAAATGGATAAAGGCCTTTCCCTTTTGAACTGATATTGCTGAAATCACACTTAATCCTGTTAGAAAAGATTTGTATTTGTTTACTTCAATATCAAGGAGTATTGAATCAGATCAAGGAACACATTTTATGACAAAGAATGTCATGGCACTGTGAGGGATAAAACAAGGGTTCCATATATCCTATAGCTCCTATAGCAGTGGGGATATTGAAAGGATGATTTTAACTTTGACAAATATGCTAACCAAAGTGGTGCAGCACCACCAGACACTTGGCTGATGTTGCTTCCTTATGATCTGATGATAATATAAAATACTGTAACTTCCTCTACATGATTTACCCTTTGATGAAGGCCAAGAGATAAGTAGACTGGAGCCACTGTTAGGATTAGACTTATCCAAGCCATAAAAAAAATGATGATACATTGTACGTGGTCTGAGACAAGAGTAAGCCTTAAGGATTAGAGAATTTTCATATTTGACAGCTCAGCTGAGTAGTTTAGAGTGTAAGCCCATACATAGCACAAAGCCAAATGTACCCATGGAGATGGGAATAATTCGGACAGGTGCCATGGGCTGGGACCTGTCATATTGTCCAGAGATAGCCCACTAACTACCACAATCACAATGCCCAGAACTACCTTAGAGCCATATTGTAGTGAATCTCAGGGAGATATAGGGGCAGTTGGATTAGTTTTAGAAGAAACAGAGGAGATAGTTACCCTATTAGCAGGATATAGACATGTACAGGTAGTGTTTAAACGAAACGATATATAGGTGCCATCCTGGTGTGATAGTACAGATTGGCAGCTGTCAGACAACCTAATCTGGAAACGACTTAGTCATTGTGAATTTACATCAGAATGAAACCGGAAGAAGAGAGGGTTAATGAACTTAATGGGAACAGGCTACGCATCAGGATGGCCATTGTTAACACCCTTGGCAGAGCAGAATTGGAGGCTGAGTAAGATCCCATTAGGAAAAGATCAGGAAATTGGTAGGCCATGAATACCAAAATCAAGATAAGACAGATAGGAGAAGACTGCAGGATTTATGGTGGTTTGTAGCTATGGATTTTCCACCTATTCCACACTTCACCGCAGACTGAGTAAAGATCATTTTTGAGGCATAGAAGGTTGTCCATAAATGAGCTATGCATGAGAAGAAGATTAAAACACACACAGAGGAAGCAGACAGGGACTTGCAAGCTCAAAGTTTCTGGAGTAAAATTTGGAATTGCGAACTGAACACTCAGGTCCATCCATGGATCAGAATTGTGTCTCGTGTAATTGCTGTACTGCAATTTGTTATACTTATTGTTGTAATAGTCTTGATTTGTTTGTTAAAATAGTAAGTTAAGAAATGGAAGGTACTGACAACAGACATTGGTCTCAGATACTAAAAGATAGCGACCCCATTTGGAAGAGGGTTTGTAATAGCTGCATATTATAAGGTAGGAATAATAGAGGCATAGCCAATTTGTAGCATTTCTTACTATTTATTCATTGTTACGTGTATTGATATTATGAGCATCTTGCAAGATGTGGAAAGCATATAACAATTTATTTGCCTCAGAATTTCAAAGATTACCATTGCAGGAGATATCCTACATCAAGAAGAGTTTCAGCCTCCAGCTGCCAATGCCTGGGTAATAATGCTTGTAGATAGTTACAATACACAAGAGTCAGAGAAAATGGGTGAGATTTTTAATGTGTACTTTGCATCGTTATTCACTGAGGAGAGGGACATGAGGGATATTGAAGTTAGGGATGTGTACTTTGCATCGTTATTCACTGAGGAGAGGGACATGAGGGATATTGAAGTTAGGGATCTTGTAGATAGTTACAATACACAAGAGTCAGAGAAAATGGGTGAGATTTTTAATGTGTACTTTGCATCGTTATTCACTGAGGCGAGGGACATGAGGGATATTGAAGTTAGGGATAGATATTTGACTACTCTAGGTCAAGTTGGCATAAGGAGGGAAGAAGTGTTGGGTACTCTAAAAGGCATTAAGGTGGACAAGTCCCCAGGTCCGATGGGATCTATCCCAGGTTACTGAGGAAAATGAGCAAGGAAATAGCTAGGGCCTTAACAGTTATCTTTGCATCCTTGAACACATGTGAGGTCTCAGAGGACTGGAGAATTGCTCATGTTGTCTCCTTGTTTAAGAAGGGTAGCAGGATAATCCACGTAATTATAGACCGGTGAGCCTGACATCAGTGGTAGGGAAGCTGCGAGAGAAGATACTGAGGGATAGGATTTATTTACATTTGGAAAAAAGTAGGCTTATCAGTAATAAGCAACAGGTTTTGTGCAGGGAAGGTCATGTCTTACCAACTTAATAGAAAAGGAATTAAACTGGATGGATCGACCATCGGATGGATAGGCAACATCGTTTTTGCGGGGTAGATCGTGACTTACCAACTTAATAGCATTCTTTGAGGAAGTGACAAAGTTGATTGGTGAGGAAGGGGCTGTAGATGTCATATACATGGACTTCAGTAAGGTGTTTGATAAGGTTTCCCATGGTAGTCTGATGGAGAAAGTGAAGTCGTATGGGGTCCAGTGTGTACAAAGAACAAATAAAATTACAGCAGAGGAACAGGCCCTTTGGCCCTCCAAACCTGCGGCAATCCAGACCCTCTACCTAAACCTGTTGCCTATTTTCTAAGGATCTGTAATTCTCTGCTCCCTACCCATTTATGTATCTGTCTAGATACATCTTAAATGTATGGCTGCCATGCCTGCCTCTACCACCTTCGCTGGCAATGCGTTCCAGGCGCCTACCAATCTGCTTGAAGAACTTTCCACACCTTTCTCTTTTAAGCTTTTCCCTTCTCATCTTGAACTTGTGACCTCTAGTAATTGAGCTAGCTAGATGGATAGAGAACTGGCTGGGCAGCAGGAGACAGAAAACAGTAATGGAAGGGAGTTTCTCAAAATGGAGAAGTGTGAGCAGTGATGTTCCACAGGGATCTGTGCTGGGACCACTGTTGTTTATGAAATACATAAATGATCTGGAGGAAGGTATATGTGTTCTGATTAGCAAGTTTGCAGATAATGCTAAGATTGGTGGAGTAGCAGATAGTGAAGGGAACTGTCAGAGAATACAACAGAACATAGAGATTGGAGAGTTGTACGGAGAAATGGCAGATGGAGTTCAATCTGGGCAAATGCAAGGTCATGCATTTTGTAAGGTCCAATTCAAAAGCAAACTATAAATGGAAAAGTCCTGGGGAAAATTGATGTACAGAGATCCGGGTGTTCACGTCCATTGTACCCTGAAGCTGACAACAGTGGTCAATAGAGTGGTCAAGAAGGCATACGGCATGCTTTCCTTCATCAGACAGGGTATTGAGTACAAGAGTTGGCATTTGTGAAGGACTTTGGTTGTGCCACATTTACAATACTGCATACAGTTCTGGTCGCCACATTACCAAAACATAGACATCGACATAGACATAGAACATTACAGTACAGTACAGGCCCTTTGGCCCTCAATATTGCACTGAGCTGTGAAATCAATCTGAAGCCCAAAGAACCTATACTGTTCTGTTATCATCCAGACAGAAGAATCTCGATTATCTGAAGGACAAGGGCGTGGACTATGTCATTCAGTTAATCGAATTCCAGATAATCGAATGCCGGATAAAATAGTTTCGCCAAGCATGGGGACTTTGCGACCTTGCTGGATAATCCAATATTCGGATAATCGAATGTCGGATAATCAAGGTACCTCTGTATTTATCCAATTACCATGTAAATGCCCTTACCATTGATGAATCTACTACTGTTGTAGGGCAGGGCATTCCACACCCTTACTACTCTCTGAGTAAAGGACCTACATCTGACATCTGTCCTATATCTATTATCCCTCAATTAAAAAATATGTCCCTTCATGATAGCCATCCATCTGAGGAAAAAGGCTTTCACTGTCCAACCTATCCAATCCTCTGATCATCTTGTATGTAATCATGATGCGATTAAGCAAGATTTAAGATGCATAAGATGGGGAAGGAAACTACAGGGGATGAGCACAATTGAAATGTGGCGCTTGTTCAAGGAACAGCTATAGGTAAGCCTCTTTCTTCCTCTTTACTTCTTTAGTAAACTACTGTTCCCCCACTGGACCACTTTCTCCTTACTTAGGTGAACACCCGGATCTCTGTACATCAATTTTCCCCAGGACTTTTCCATTTATAGTTTGCTTTTGAATTGGACCTTACAAAGGTCCTTGATAAGTAAGGAGAAAGTCGTCCAGTGGGGGAACAGTAGTTTACTAAAGAAGTAAAGAGGAAGAAAGAGGCTTACCTAAAAATGATATGTGAAAGCTCAGTTAGGGTGCTTGAGTGTTACAAGTTAGCTAGGAAGGACCTAAAGAGAGAGTCAAGAAGGGCCAGTAGGGGACATGAGAAGTTTTTGGTAGTTAGCATCAAGGAAAACCCAAAAGCTTTCTATAGGTATGTCAGGAATAAAAGAATGACAAGTGTAAGAATAGTCAAGGATAGTCGTGGCAAATTGTGCGTGGAGTCTGAAGAAATGGGAGAGGCACTAAATGAATATTTTTCATCAGTATTCATACAGGAAAAAGACAATGTTATTGAGGAGATTAGATGGGATTGAGTTTCATAAGGAGGGCAATTCTGGAAAGTGTGAAAATAGACAAGTCCTTTGGGCTGGTTGGGATTTATCCTAGGATTCTCTGGGAAATCAGGGAGGAGATTGCAGAGCCTTTAGTTTTCATCTTTATGTCATCATTGTCTAAAGGAATAGTGCCAGAAGACTAGAGGATAGCAAATGTTGTCCCCTTGTTTAAGAAGGGGAGTAGAGACAACCCTGGTAATTAAAGACCAGGGTATGAATGTGGGTAAAGTGTTGGAAAGGATCATAAGAGAAAGGATTTATAATATCCGAGAAAGGAATAATTTGATCATGGATAGTCAACATGGTTTTGTGAAGAGTAGGTCGTGCCTTATTAAGTGCTTTGTGCAGGTGACCAAACAGGTGGATTAGGGTAAAGTGATGGATGTGGTGTATATGGATTTCAGTAAAGTGTTTGATAAAGTTCCACATGGCAGGCTATTGCAGAAAATACGGAGGCATGGGATTGAGGGTGATTTTGTGGTTTGGGTCAGAAATTGGCTAGCTGAAAGAAGACATAGGGTGGTGGTTGATGGGAAACTATCACCCTGGAGTTCAGTTACTGGTGGTGTACTGCAAAGGTCTGTTTTGGGGCCACAGCTATTTGTCATTTTTATAAATAACCTGAATGACGATGTAGAAGGATGGGTTAATATATTTGTTAGGTTGATTCCTGAAGAAGGGCTTATGCCCAAAACGTCGATTCTCC
This sequence comes from Chiloscyllium plagiosum, assembly GCF_004010195.1. NCBI lineage: Eukaryota > Metazoa > Chordata > Chondrichthyes > Orectolobiformes > Hemiscylliidae > Chiloscyllium > Chiloscyllium plagiosum. Next base: position 70,668,821 of record NC_057713.1, read on the forward strand.
TGTTCCCTGGATGCTGCCTGACCTGCTGCGCTTTTCCAGCAACACATTTCCAGCTCATTAGGTTGTGGACAGTGCAGAAGGATGTTGTAGGCTACAGGCGGACATAGATAAGCTGCAGACCTGGGCTGAGAGGTGGTAAATGGAATTTAATGAGGGAAAGTATGAAGTGATTCACTTTGGAAGGAGCAACTTGAATAAAGAATACTGGGCTAATGGTAAGATTCTTGGTAGTGTGGATGAGCAGAGAGATCTCAGTGTCTATGTGCATAGATCCCTGAAAGGTGCCACCCAGGTCGATAGGGTTGTTAAGAAGGCGTATGGTATGTTATGTTTTATTGGTAAAGGGATTGGAGTTTTGGAGCTATGAGGTCATATTGCAGCTGTACAAAACTCTAGTTCAGCTGTACTTGAAGCATTGTATACAGTTCTGGTTGCCAGATTATTGGAAGGACGTGGAGGCTTGGAAAGGATTCAGAGGAGATTTACTAGGATATTGCCTGGTATGGAGGGAAGTCTAATGAGGAAAGGCTGAGCAACCTGAAGCTATTTTCATTAGAGAGAAGAAGGTTAAGGATGTTGATGTTGTGGTTCTGTTCACCAAGCTGGGAATTTGTGTTGCAGACGTTTCGTCCCCTGTCTAGGTGACATCCTCAGTGCTTGGGAGCCTCCTGTGAAGCTTGCTCCGGCATTTATAGCGATTTGTACCTGTTGCTTCCGGTTGTCAGTTCCAGCTGTCCGCTGCAGTGGCCGGTATATTGGGACTAGGTCGATGTGCTTATTGATTGAATCTGTGGATGAGTGCCATGCCTCTAGGAATTCCCTCTGTTTGGCTTGTCCTATAATAGTAGTGTTGTCCCAGTCGAACTCATGTTGCTTGTCATCTGAATGTGTGGCTACTAAGGATAGCTGGCCGTGACGTTTCGTGGCTAGTTGGTGTTCATGGATGCGGATTGTTAGCTGTCTTCCTGTTTGTCCTATGTAGTGTTTTGTGCAGTCCTTGCATGGGATTTTGTACACTACATTGGTTTTGCTCATGCTGGGTATCGGGTCCTTCGTCCTGGTGTTGTCTGAGAGTGGCTGTTGGTTTGTGTGCTGTTATGAGTCCTAGTGGTTGCAGTAGTCTGGCTGTCAGTTCAGAAATGTTTTTGATGTAAGGTAGTGTGGCTAGTCCTTTGGGTTGTGACATGTCCTCATTCTGTTGTCTTTCCCTTAGGCATCTGTTGATGAAATTGCGGGGGTATCTGTTTTTGGCGAATACATTGTAGAGGTGTTCTTCTTCCTCTTTTTGCAGTTCTGGTGTACTGCTGTGTGTGTGGCTTTCCTGTAGACCAAGTCCTAAACTACGAAAGCAACCACCCCAACACACACTAAAGAGTTGCATCAAGACACTGTTCAAAAGGGCCACAACACACTGTAGTACACCAGAACTGCAAAAAGAGGAAGAAAAACACCTATACAATCAATAAGCACATCGACCTGGACCCAATTTACTGGCCACTGCAGCGGACAGCTGGAACTGACAACCGGAAGCAGCAGGTACAAATCACTATAAATGCCGGAGGAAACATCACAGACGCGCTTCACAGGAGGCTCCCAAGCACTGAGGATGTCACCTAGACAGGGGACGAAATGTCTGCAACACAAAATCCCAGCTCGGTGAACAGAACCACAACAACGAGCACCCGAGCTACAAATCTTTTCACAAACATTGAAGGATGTTGATGCTTTGGAGAGGGTGCAGAGGAGGTTCACCAGGATGTTGCATGGTATGAAGAGAGGTTGAGTAGTTTAAGATTATTGTCATTAGAAAGACAGAGATTGAGGGGGAATTGATTGAGGTCTACAAAATAATGAGAGGTATAGACAGAGTAGATAGCAAGAAGTTTTTTTACAGAGTGGGGGATTCAATTACTAGGGGTCACGAGTTCAAAGTGAGAGGGGAAAAGTTTAGAGGAGATATACGTGGAAAGTTCTTTACGCAGAGGGTGGTGAGTGCCTGGAATGTGTTGCCAATGGAGGTGGTAGAGTCGGACATAATAGTGTCATTTAAGATGTATCTAGACAGAGGGAAATAAGAGGCAGATTTAGATAGAGGATCTGGATCAGCGCAAGCTTGGAGGGCTGAAGGACCTGGTCCTGTGCTGTAATTTTCTTTGTTCTTTCTTCTAAAACCTGGGAAAATAAGTAGCGATGCCTTAAAAAGAGTCCACATTACAGAAAAGGAAGTGTTGGAGACCTCAAGGTAGACATCCCTCCAGGACCTGATCAAGTGTATCCCTGGACATTATGGGAAACTAGGGAAGAAATTGTGGGGCCCCTAGCAGAGATATGTGTATTGTTGACAGCCATGAGTGAGGTGCCAGAAAGCTGGAAGGTAGCTAATATGCCATTATTTAAGTAAGGCTGCAAGGACTGGTGAGCCTTAAATCGGTGGTAGGTAAATTGTTAAAGGGGATTCTGAGAGACAGAACCTGCATGTATTTGAAAAGGTAAGGACTAATTAGGGAGAGTCAACATGGCTTTATGCATGAGAGGTGACCTTTTGAAGAGATGACCAAGAGGATAGGTGTAGACAGAGTAGTAGAGGTTGACCACATGGACTTTATCAAAGCCTTCGACATGGTTACACATAGTTAGACTGTAATGTAATGTAAGGTTATGGGATCCAGAGAGAGCTAGCCAACTGTATACAACATTGTCTTGATGGTAAGAGACATTGGATGTTTGTAGAGTGTTGTTTTTCAGATCGAAGGTCTGTGACCAGGGGTGTGCCACAAGCATTGGTGCTGTTCGAAATCTGTCCCATTTAGTCTGTTGAGGTGCCACAGAAAACAATGCAGGATATTCTCATTGTGGAAATTTGCAGAAGGACTGTAAGTTGGTTTCTCCTCCTGAAGTGTTCATGGCAGAAACATCTGCAAATAGATTGGTATAGACAAAGTTAAGTAGATTTTTCATTTTTGTTAGTTTCCTTGCCACTACCTCAAACCCAGTCTAATGGGTAAACACTTGAGGACTTGGCCAGACTTGGGTAGCACGGTAGCTCAGTGGTTAGCACTGCTGCCTCACAGTGCCAGGGACCCAGCTTCGATTCCAGCCTCAGGCGACTGTTTGTGTGGAGTTTGCACGTTCTCCCTGTGTTGGCATGAGTTTCCTCCCACAATCCAAGATGTGCAGATCAGGTGAATTGGCCATGCTAAATTGCCTGTATTGGGTGCATTAGTTAGGGATAAATATAGGGTAGGGGATTTGGTCTGGGTGGGTTACTCTTCAGAGGGTTGGTGTAGACTTGTTGGGCCAAAAGGCCTGTTTCCATACTGTAGGGAATCTAATCTTAGTCAGTCATGGTGCTCCCGAGCTACTTTTTTTTTGTAAATATTTTTATTGAAAAGAAAAATGTTTTTGAGTCTTTTTTACAAAATTACAAAATTAATACAAAATAGTGTATCCACTTTACAATATAATAATAGCACCAATATAAAAAGATGGACATTGAAATTCCCCACCCAGAATATTTCCCGCATTCTTGTCGTCCTCAGTGCTTCCTCCAAATTATGTTTGACATGAAGGAGCATTGATTCATCAATTCCAGTTGGGGATCAGGACATGGTAATTAGCTGGAGGTTTCCATGCCCACGTTAGATCTGATGCCATGAGTGGAACTTTTGCTGGGTCTGAACTGCCAGCAGGACAAGACACACCCAGAGATAGTGACAATGTTGTCTGAGATATTGTCTATAAGGTCTCATTTAATGAGAATGACTATATCAGACAGCCTTGATCACTTTGTGCGACAGGTCTCCCAATTTTAGCATTAGTCACCAGATGTTATTGAGGAGGACTTCGCATGATTGACAAGGCTGTTTTTTTGCCACTGTTTCTGGTGCCTTTGTCAAGGAACAGAAAACAAAGACAATTTACAGCCCAGGAACAGTCCCTTCGGCCCTCCAAGCCTGAGACAATCCAAATCCACTGTCTAAACCTATTGCCCAATTCCTAAACTTCTGTATCCCTCTGCTCCCCACCTACTCATGCAACTGTCCAGACGCATCTTAATGAATCAACCGTGTCTGCCTCTACTACCTCTGCTGGCATTGTGTTCCAGGCACCTACAATCCTCTGTGTTAAGTATTTGCTGCGTATATCCCACTTAAACTCTTCACCTCTCACCTTGAATGCATGGCCTCTTGAATCCCTCACCCTGTGAAAAGCGATCTCTATCTATTTAGTCTATACCCTTCATGATTTTTAGACCTCAATCAGGTTCCCCTTCAATCTCCTTTTTTCTAATGAAAACAATCCTAACCTACTCAACCACTTTCCATACCAGGCAGCATCCTCATAAACCTCCTCTTCACCCTCTCCAAAGCGTCCATATCCTTTTGGTAATGTGGTGACCAGAACTGTGCATAGTATTCTAAATGTGGCCAAACCAATGTCGTGTACAACATTAACATGACCTGACAGCCCTTATACTCAATACCCCGTCTGATGAAGGCAAGCATACCATATACCTTCTTGACCACTCTATCCACCAGTGCAGCTACCTTCAGGATACAATGGACATAAACTCGCAGATCTCTCTACTCATCAATTTTTCCCAAGGCTTGGAGGGCCGAAGGGACTGTTACTGGGCTGTAAATTGTCTTTGTTTTTTGTTCCTTGACCAAGGCACCAGAAACAGTGGCAAAAAAACAGCCTTGTCAATCATGCGAAGTCCTCCTCAATAACATCTGGTGACTAATGTTAAAATTGGGAGACCTGTCGCACAAAGTGATCAATCAGTAGTCTGATATAGTCATTCTCATTAAATGAGACCTTATAGAAGGCTAATGCCCGAAACGTCGATTCTCCTGTTCCCTAGATGCTGCCTGACCTGCTGTGCTTTTCCAGCAACACATTTCCAGCATCTGCAGACCTCACTTTCTCCTCTTCTGTTTACAGTATAGTTCCCTGTAGAATTAGACTTCCCAAAATGCATCACCTCACATTTGCCTGGATTGAACTCCATCTGCCAGTTCTCCACACAACTCTCCAGTCTAACTATATTCTCCTGCATTCTTTGACAGTCCCCTATGCTTTCTGCTACTCCACCAATCTTCGTGTCATCTGCAAACTTACTGATCAGACCAACAATGTCCTCTTCTAGAACATTTAGGTATATTACAAACAACAGTGGCCCAAGCACTGATCCCTGTGTAACACCACTGGTTACCTTTCTCCATTTTGAGAAATTCCCTTCAGCTACTACTCCCTGTCTCCTGTTGCTCAACCAGTTCTTTATCCACCCAGCTAGAACACCCTGCACACCACGTGACTTCACTTTCTCCATTAGTTTACCATGGGGAACCTTACCAATTGCCTTAATAGAGTCCATGTATATGACATCTGAAGCCCTTCCTTCATTTATCAAATTGGTCACTTCCTCAAAGAACTCTATTATATTGGTAAATCAATCTACTCCACTCAAATCCATGTTGCCTATCTATCCAATGGTTGATCCATCCAATTTAATTCCTTTTCTCTTGGTAATGGTTAGGTACAACAAAATGGCTTGCTCAGCCATTTCAGGGGCACTTAAGATTTCTGTGAGTCTGAACTCGTGTGTAGACAGACTGGGGGAGGGTTTCCTTCTCTAAAGGGTGTAAGTGAGTTTCCTGCGGAAGAGAATTCCACAGATTCTCAACTCTCTGAGTGAAAAATTCTTCCTCATCTCAGCTCTGAATGGCTTAGACGTTATTCTTAGACTGTGTATTAAGGTACTAATAAAAATATTCTGTCAACTGCATTGCAAAATTTTTTAAAAATTGTGAAACTTTTCTTCTCATCAAAAATAATTTGCATTTTTATCACACTTTCATGACCTCAGGACATCACAAAGCACTTTATAGCTAACAAAGTCTCTGCTGTAATGTAAGGAAAGTTTAACGTCTCAGCTATAAGAAAATGCAGCTCTCCCGCAGTATTACACAGGTCAGTCTTTCACGTTATATGCTTCTCTTGATTTGTGTTTGACCTCTTTACTGTCTTGTTCCATTTCTGGTGTTTCTTTCTGGCTCACATCTCTGTCTCTTATTATGGTTTAGATTAGATTAGATTACTTACACTGTGGAAACAGGCCCTTCGGCCCAACAAGTCAGTGCTAACCACTGTACCACCGTGCCGCCCACGAATATTAGTGTTCACCACATTTCTGATGTTTCTTTCTGGCTCACATCTCTGTCTCTTATTATGGTTTAGATTAGATTAGATTACTTACACTGTGGAAACAGGCCCTTCGGCCCAACAAGTCCACACTGACCCGCCGAAGCGCAACCCACCCATACCCCGACATTTACCCCTTACCTAACACTACGGGCAATTTAGCATGGCCAATTCACCTGACCTCCACATCTTTGGACTGTGGGAGGAAACCGGAGCACCCGGAGGAAACCCACGCAGACACGGGGAGAATGTGCAAACTCCACACAGTCAGTCGCCTGAGTCAGGAATCGAACCCAGGTCTCTGGCGCTGTGAGGCAGCAGTGCTAACCATTGTACCACCGTGCCGCCCATATTAGGTCCAGAGATGTGCAGGCTAGGTGGATTCACCATGTGAAATGCAGGGTTACAGTGATAGGGCATAGGGTGAGGATGCTCTTTAGATGGTCGATGTGGACTCTGAGCCAAATGGCCTGCTTTCACACTGTCAGGCTTCCAATATTCTGATAGAGGTGTGGGGAAAGAATATATCCAACATCATCCTCATCTTGATTGCCAATTTAGTGCATGGCTGCATCATGGACTCTGAGTATCAAATATCAAACATCACTAAGTACTGAGGTTCCACCTGTTGTGAAGAATGAGTCTGGCCACTTTGCCACGGAAAAGTTCCAAGTATTTGGACCATATCACTTGTCCCCTATGGAGATGCATGTTCAGAAAAACCCCCTTGACTACAAGTCCATTGGCAAAGGTGAGCATGTAATGTCCTCGATTTGAGGAAATTATAATGCTGTCAGAATGTCCTGTCACCAGAACTTTCCAACAAGCACTAAGACAGAGCTTGGCTGGTGTTAAAAAGATCTTTCATGCACATCCAAACTCTTTCAGCCACTACACTAGAGATGATTGAGAGGGAAGACACCATTGCTTATTTCCTTTTAAAATGATCCTTTGTAAAGAAGACCTGGAGAGAACTGCAGTGGTATTTGTCACTGCTTCTCGGGATACACCGAGACAGATATCAGCTGCACCTGGAGAACCATTAATTTGGTGAAAGACAGTCTTTGTTCTATCTGAAACTCACTGGTCTTCCAGTGTAGAGAGTTGTCCTCATCAAGTGTTGTAGACTGCCACATTACATGCTGCAGGGCCAAATACTGAGGGAGATAATAAAGCTTGGGGCAGTCCCACCAGAAGCAGTGAGGAGAGATCACTGTCTAAGACATGTGTGCTATGATATTCCAAGGGTCTTATAGAACCCTTGGTCGCTTCTAGGGGAATTTAAATAGTTTCTCATCATATTTAGCAAATATCCCAATACTACATTTGGATTGAGGGACTCCAAGGGTGTAAATGCTCAAATAAAAATGAAATATTTTTATTGTATCTCTGTAATGAACTTGAACTGTTTAGTAATGTATTTAGATGATTTAGGAATAAAGAATATTTTTACAAAAAAAAAGAAAGAAAATGAGATAACTAGAGTTCAAGGTCTACATGGTTCTGTGAGGGTGAAGGGCAAGGTTGGCAGGAATAGGGAACTCTGGATGATAAACGATATTGAGGGTCTGACCAGAAAAAGAGAAGCCAGCGTGGCTCAGGTACAGGCAGCTGGGTCTGGGGAATCTCTGGAGGTATATAGGGGATACATGAATTTACTGAAGAAGGAAATCAGGAGGATGAAAAGGGGGCATGACTTAGCCTTAGGGTGACTCCAAAGAGGTTCTTTAAGTATATTAAAGGAAAAAGAATAATTAGAGTGAGAGAATAGGACCCCTCAAGGACCAAAGTGGATATGTATGTGTAGAACCACAGGAGATGGGTGAGGCCTTCCATGAATATTTCTCCGCTGTGCTTACCATGAGAAAGAGATGTAGACTTGGGAAATTGATCTAGTTAGTGTGAATATTTTCGGGACAGTCCGTGTCACAGTAAAGGAGGAGTTGGATATTTTAGAATGTAAGAAGGTGGATAAATCTCCTGGTCCTGACCAGATATATCCAAGAATCTGGCAAGATGCTAGAGAAGAAATTGTGGGGCCCTGGCTGATATTTTTCATCACTTTTAGCCATGGAGTGAGTTCCAGGAAGACTGGAGGGTAGCGAAAGTTGTGCCCTTATTCAAGGAGGGCTGCAAAAAAAAAAAGCTTAGGAACTAGTGTGAAGAAGGTATGCTTTCCTTTATTGGTCAGAGCATTGAGTATTGGATTTGGAAAGTCATGTTGCAGCTGTACAGGACATTTGTTTTGGAATCTGAAAGGGTTCAGAAAAGATTTACAAGATTGCCAGGGTTAGAGGATTTCAGCTGTAGGGAGAGGCTGAATAGGCCAGGGCTGTATTCCCTGGAACATTGGAGCCTGAGGGTTGACCTTATAGAGGTTTATAAAATCATGAGAGGCATGGATAGGATAAATAGATGAAGTCATTTCCCTGGGGAAACTAGAGGGCATAGGTTTAGGGTGAGAGGGGAAAGATATAAAAGGGACCCAAGGGGAAACATTTTCAGATAGAGGGTGGGGTGTGTACAGAATGAGCTGTGGTGGAGAAGTGGTGGAGGCTGGTACAAATTACAGCATTTAAAAGGCATCTGGATGGCTGTATGAATAGAAAGAGTTTAGAGGGATATGGGCCAAGTGCTGGCAAATGGGACTAGATTAGATCAGGATATCTGGTCGGCATGAACAAGTTGGACTGAAGGGTCTGTTTCCGTGCAGTACATCTTTATGACTCTACGACTCTATAGACATGAAGCTTAACATCTGTGGTAGTTAAATCATTTGAGAAGATTCTGAGGGATGAGATACACATGCATTTGGAAAATCAGGGTTTGTTTAGCATAGCTTTGTGCGTAGGAGATCATGCCTCACCAATTTGCTAGAGCTCTTTGATGAAGTGACTAGGGAGGTTGATGAGGTCAGGGTGGTAGACATAGTCTATATGGATTTCAGTAAGGCCTTCAATAAGGTTCCACATAGTAGGCTGATCTGGAAGGTTAGATCACATGGAATCCAGAGGGAGCTGGCAAATTGGATACACAATTGGCTTGATGATAGAAAGTAGAGGGTAATAGTTGAAGATGCTTGGGAGACTGACTAATGGTGTACCTTAGGGATCGGTGCTGGGCCCATTGCTGTTTTTCATCTATATCGACGATTTGGTTGAGAATGTATAAGGCATGATTAATAAGTTAGCAGATGACACTAAAATAGACAGTATCATGGACCGTTATCAGAAATTGCAGCTGGACCGTGATTAGTGGGCTGAGAAATGGCAAATGGAACTTTAATATAGATATAGAGGTCTTGCATTTTGGAAAGTCAAATCAAGATAGGAGTTTCATGATAAATGGTAGTGCCTTAAGGAGTGTTGTGGAACAGAGGGATCTTTGGAGTTCAGGTTCACAGTTCTCTGCAAGTGGAGTCATAGGTAGACAGGGCAGTGAAGAAGGCTTTAGGCACACTGGCCTTCATTAGCCAGGGCATTGAGTATAGAAGTTAAGAAGTTATGTTGCAGTTGTACAGGACGTTGGTGAGGCCAAAATTGGAATACTGTGCACAGTTTTGGTCACACTGCTATGGGAAGGATGTTATTAATCTGGAAAGGTGCAGAAGAAATTTACAAGGATGTTATCAGGACTCAAGGGTCTGGGTTACGGGGAGAGGTTGGACAAGTGTGGACATTTTTCTTTTTAGCATAAGAGATGAGGGGACATCTTATAGAAGTGTTCAAGATTATGAGAGGCATGGATAGGGTGAATGCACTCAGTTTTTTTCCCAAGGTTGGGGAATCGAGGACTAGAGGGCGTCAGCTTAAGGTTAGAGGGGAAAGACTAAGAGGGAATCTGAGGGGCAACATATTTACACAGTTTGGTACATATATGAAATAAGCTGCCAGCAGAAGTGGTTGAGGCAGGTACATTAACAACATTTAAAAGGCATTTGAACAAATACAAGAATAGGAACGGTTTAGAAGGATTTGGGCCAAGTGCAGGGAAATGGGGTTAGCATGGACGGACATTTTGGTCAGACCAGTTTAGGCTATCTCCATGCTGTAGGACTCGATGTCTCTATGAACATATGGTGATTGGAAAAAGCAGCATAATGGACATAAGAAAAAAATTGCAGCAAGTGGTTAGGATCTGGAATGCACTGCCTGGGAGTTTGGTGGAGACAGGTTTAATCAAGGCCCTCAAAGACTATTTTAATTATATTCTGAAGAGAAAAAGAGTTTGGACAACAGAGGGAAATGTCGAAGAGCCATACTCATTGCATTGTTGCTGCAGAGAGGTGGCACAAACAAGAATGGCCCATTCCACGGTTTATCTCTTCTACATTTGTAGGTTTGTACCTTTAGGTTCTCACTTATGCCTCATTTTTATCAGATTTTGTATGACCAGTTAAAGATTTGATTTTATACAAAATTGTAAAATAACACAAGAAAAGCTCATAAAAAGACATTCTGTCCAAACAATAGAAGAATGTAGCTTTGGCAGTCATTAAAATGTAACCAAGGAAAAAATCAGCAGTGATTAAGATAAATTTTAACTAGTGAGTCTTACCGTTCATACTATCTGTCACACTGCTGTTGATATGCAGTATGGGAACTGCTCAAACTCATCCATTCTCTCTCGTTTATCAATGTGAAATTCCAGTAATCCTCTCATATATCATTGGAGAAGCCCGCACATTACTGTTGCCAGACCATTCCTGGGACTTGAAAAAATATTTTTAATAGCCGATTTGCGAATTTGATATTCAGTTTTTAGATTCAGTGATCCACCTATGAGACCAAGTGACCTTCTTTCATCCAATTTCAGTATTTAAAGAGAATCCTTTTGTGATGAAAAAGGACTGCAGAAATGATATTCACAGACTGAGTTTGCCTCTTACAATCAACGAGAGGGTGACTATACTGAATATTTTTTAAAGTGATTTGATTGCAGGATTATTTAGCACATGTTTCAGTTCACAGAGGTCACTGGTTATCATCTAATATTAATTTATGAAGTGAAGCATCAGTGACCTGGGTGCTTAGAAATTGTTGTCTGACAGTCTCTTGCATCAGTGTATTAGTCAGTCTCCCTGTCAGAGTTTGTACTTCTGTTCTTTATGATGGTTGAATGTTAAATAGAGAAATCTTTTTTTCACAAATCTTGCACATTTAATAAGTAGATTGATCTGTACTTACCATATATGGTTTTTGAGTAATCTCTGCTCACAACAGAAATGTCCAATTAAATATTTATTTCTACAAATGAGGTTCAGTGGAAACAAACAAGACATATTCAGTCTTGTTTAGTGAAATATTCGGCTAGAAACATGCCTGAGCCTGAATGTTGGGCCGAAGCTTAATTGATTATATGAGTAAGCCTGGAGCACTTCCACAGCAGTTCACCCAATTCCAGATTTCACGGGGTGAATGTAAGGCTGGTAATAAGCCCCATGTAGAGTTGGAAAGAATTACAGGGGTGAAGGAGATAAGTTGGGAAAGCATCGTTTAGATTCCGTATGCCATTGCAGAGATTCTGATTGGTAATTGTTTAATTTAACTTGCATTTCATTGGCACTTAGGTAATTGAATAGTCTGATATATCCCCTACTGATTGAGAATTGGTAGCAGCAAATAGATATGAACCAATTATTGACTCTATCATTTTCTGATGTAAACAACCCATCGCCTGTTTTCAGTCGAGTGAGTTTTATTCATTTGGTAGTTTCTGTAACACAGCATCAGATCGGGTTCACGAACTGCTCACTAAAATTTCTATCTTCTGCTTGAAAAAGAAACCCAACAAGTACCATTTTTATCCCATAGAATTTATGTTAAATTAACAACAAGAAATATATAATTAAAGTAGCAGTAGTCTTTTCAAGCCAAACTAAGGATGTAGTCTCCCTCAGCATCACGAATTGTAAATGTAATATTCATTCCTGTTCAAGCCTTCCTGAAAATTTCCTGGTCAAAAAGTTTTGAAAATAATACGTTTCTGGTCAAATGTTAGTCCACACTCGAGTAGTGATAGAAAATCCAGAACATGTCCTTTCATCAGTAAATAATCACTTTATAGTTGAATACATCCACTGAACCATCTTTAGAGAGGCAGGTATTTTTCTCAACCTAGTTCAAAATCCAAAGAACTGCAGTTTTCTGGCACACAGTATTCTAATGCTTTAAAAACAATTTAGAAGCTGTCATTTTTGTAATTACAAGAACTAATTACCATCCTCAGCAACTAAATTGCTAAACATAATGCAAGTTGAATCAATTTTGAAAACATACAAATTTCAAGGCAAAGGGAGCATTTTGGCATATTTGAAAAGGAAATGGGAAAATAATACACTTTGTTTTGTCCTCAGATAATTCCCAGGGAATATCATATCATAAATATTTGCATTCAGTTCTTATCAAAATATTTGCATTTGTTTTTTATCCAGCTCCAAACTGGACTCTGCCAGATACTGCGAGGAGCTACACGCCATGCACATATTTCTAATGAAATATGTCTTGGGCTGATATATTTTGGCTAGAACTTTATCAAAATAATGGCGAAGTCAGTTATTCTCAGCAATGTCTCATTTTGCAATTAGCTTGTAATGTGATTCATCCAGGATTAATTCTGGATAACAATATATATCATATATATATCGATTAGTCAATTACCCAAGATAACTACACTTGACTTTTTGAATATTTGGTCATATAATTGCAATATGCATATTAAAAGTTGTTTAAATGTTTCTTGTTTGAGTGGGATTATATCCTTTAAGAGCTCATGCTATGATTAATATTGAGACAGATTTTTCTCTTATCCTTGCTGTCAGTTCTTTGAGAGTCTTTCCACTCACTTAGGTCTTTATCAATTGCTTTAAGATTGTGCACTGAGTCTGTGGAGGGATTTCTGTTAACTGACTGTTATCAGGGCCAAGGGATACAGGAAATCCAAAATGTTTATAATTGCAAATAGTACAGACATACATGCAGAAAGGACTTATCTGATTAATAGATGGGAAATATTCAATGCTGAAGCAATGGCTTTGAGTTTCACACTTTATTTAGTTGAAACTTTGTAGTGTTTCAAAAAAATAATAATTTGGTGGTTTTATGTTTATCTGTAAACTTTTACGTCTTCCCTTAAACAGTATGATTGTAATTCTATTATTGTTGATATTCATACTACATTTTTCTTAGTTGGTTTTACACATTCATTACATGGTACAATTCAACAGTAACACTGTTACTGCTGATCACCATTTATAGCCCTTCAAATCTTTTCTCTCTAACCACTGCTGACCATTGTCATTCTTACTGTTCAGCAGCAACTGTTTCAGATTTTCCCAGGTTTATTTCCTTTTACACAACTCTGCATCTATGCAAATTGACAACAAAATAATCTCATGGTGCTATAAAACAAAATCAAGCAAATATCGAATTATATTTTTTTTGGCTTGTTTGGCATCATTTTACTCTGTTTATCACAATGTCAGATTTTCTCACAGTTCAGAAATTTAAACTGTGAACAGTTGATAGCAATGTTAATTTTAAACAAACATTTGATTTCTAGTTCCATAAACTAATCAAGCAGGGTTTCAAGTGCATGGATGTTCTAAGAGAAAGAAATCTTGAATCAGGTACATGTCACAGCTTACACACATTCCTGGGATATTCTAAAGTACTTCATAAATGATGGTTATCTTTTGTCACTTGTTATGTAACTAACCAGGCCAAGAAATTACAGATAGTCATTTTTGGTGTGAGAGGTAACTAGCCTCGGTATAAGCCAATGTCTCTCTGATAATGCAACTCTCACCCAGTACTGTACTGTGTCAGCCCAGTGCATACACTCAAATTCCGTAATGGTTTTGATACTAGCAGTCTAAATTATGAGATTTTAAGTACAAAATCGTGAATAAAATGTGGCATTAATAGGAAGGGAACTTCATGAATGAGAAGTACAACATTTATTATTTCTTATTCACAGGATATGGGCATCAGGGACTAGACCAGCACTTATTGCCCAGAAGACAGTTATGATTCAACCACAATGCTGTGGACAATATATAGAGTCATATGTAGGCCAGACAAGGTAAGGATAGCAATGACCCAGATGAGCTTTCCTTGATAAATTGCAACGGTCTTATGGTTATCATTAGATTCTTAACACCAGGTTTTTACGAATTCAAATTTCACTACCTGCCTTGGTAGGATTTGAACCCAGGTTGCCAGAGCATTATATGGATGAATAGTCAGTGATAATACCACTATGCCATTGCCTCCCCTGCCTACTAAAAGAAAACAAAACCATATTTATTAAAATATCTTTTGTTTTTATGATATTAATGATTGTAATTCGAAGTAGAATTAAGAGAACACTGCATCTTACATTTTGTTGAGCTCAATGCGAGTTGTGTTGGAATTCTTGGAGGGATTTCCTCTGCGGGAGTCCTAATAAATTTTTTCATTCAATCTTACCAAATTTGCATCAGTACTACCTACCTCACCATTATTGTGTCCCTCTCATCAAATTCTATACCCTTGCTGTTCCTAGAACAGCTCACCAACTAGCAGATCTCGTCTAAAAGACCAGTGTAACTTGCTCCCCTGCTATCTTTAAAAGGCTGCTGTGTGCCTGGACAAGCATTCACAATCTGGTGTAGCCCTTCACCAGCAACATCATGGTACTGCAGCTACAGAGCAATGTGAAGCTGGCATGCTGATGTTTCCTTGCATATGCAACCTCATTCTCTCAGCCTAGTCGTCATTTAACCACCAAGCAACACAGTTTCCCTGTGGTTAGATATATGCCATTTAGATATAGCTTTAAATTAAGGGGGGGTAGATATAGGACTGATGTTAGGGGTAGGTTCTTCACTCAGCGAGTCGTTAGTTCATGGAATGCCCTGCCAGTAACAGTGGTGGACTCTCCCTCTTTATGGGCATTTAAGAGGGCATTGGATAGGTATATGGAGGATAGTGGGTTAGTGTAGTTTAGGTGGGCTTGGATCGGCGCAACATCGAGGGCCCAAGGGCCTGTACTGCGCTGTATTCTTCTACATTCTACATTCTACATTCTACATTCTACATTCTACATTCTACATTCTACATTCTACATTCTACATAAACCTCTCTATGTACTGCTACTGTGTCCCCAACAAAATGAACTGATGTGATCTTGCATGGATGGCATCATTCATTGTTCTAATGCACTTGTGAGTGTCTGACTGACAGATCTCAGGTGTATCACCATCTGTCCCTGAGGAGCAGTCACATGGAAGTTCAAAATAGCTGTCCCTTCACATGCTGATAAGAAAGTGGCCTCCCCACTTCTGCATCCATTACAGCGCCATCTCAGTGTCCTGGGATATACGGAGCCTGTACTGACATTGTGCCTGCATAATGTCCCTCCCTTCTGTGACACAGTGTCCGCTCAACTCTGCGACCTAAGCACCAGTAATCAAGCTCTGACAGTTACAAACCTCCCTTGGACCAGACGCCCGATCATGTTGATCCTCCAGTTTGAGGTAGACGGCTCAAACCAGAGCAGTTTGCGTCATTTGCAAATTTGACTGGAATTTCCTCCTGGATGAATGCTGTGATTGGAACCATAGTCTAGATTAGAGTGGTGCCATTGAGTCATAGAGTCATGGAGATGTACAGCATGGAAACAGACCCTTCGGTCCAACCTGTCCATGCCGACCAGATGTCCCAACCCAATCTAGTCCTGCCTGCCAGCACCCGGCCCATATCCCTCCAAACCCTTCCTTTTCATATACCCATCCAAATGCCTTTTAAATGTTGCAATTGTACCAGCCTCCACCACTTTTTCTGGCAGCTCATTCCATACACATACCACCCTCTGCATGAAAAAATTGCCCCTTAGGTCTCTTTTATATCTTTCCCCTCTCATCCCAAACCTATGCCCTCCAGTTCTGGACTCCCCCATCCTAGGGAAAATACTTTGTCTATTTAACCTATCCAGGACCCTTAAAATTTTGTAAACCTCTATAAGGTCACCCCTTAGCCTCTGATGCTACAGGGAAAACAGCTCCAGCTTGTTCAGCCTCTCCCTATAGCTCAAATCCTCCAACCCTGGCAACATTCTTGTAATCTGTTCTGAACCCTTTCAAGTTTCACAACATCTTTCCAATAGGAAGGAGACCAGAATTGCATGCAATATTCCAACAGTGGCCTAACCAATGTCCTGTACAGCCGCAACATGACCTCCCAACTCCTGTACTCAATAGTAACCCTCTTCGCTGTCCACTACACCTCCAATTTTGGTGTCATCTGCAAACTTACTAACTGTACCTCTTATGCTCGCATCCAAATCATTTATGTAAATGATATAAAGTAGAGGGCCCAGCACCGATCCTTGTGGTACTTCACTGGTTAAAGGCATCCAATCTGAAAAACAACCGTCCACCACCACCCTCTGTCTTCTACCTTTGAGCCAGTTCTGTATCCAAATGGCTAGTTCTCCCTGTATTCTAACCTTGCTAATCAGTCTCCCATGGGGAACCTTGTCAAACGCCTTACTGAAGTGCTGGAAAAGCACAGCAGGTCAGGCAGCATCGCTCGAATCGAGACTCTGGTTTCCAGCATCTGCTGTCCTTGTTTTTACCTGGTTGATTTTAAACCTACTGTGAATCCTCTTGCAAGAATGCATGCCTTGGAGACATTTTCCTCCTCTCTCTACAAGAACCTCAGTGAGTCTCTCTCTCTCACTGCAACCCCCATGTCATCTCCTCTGCCCTGAAGCTCTTCAACCATGTCCTGAAACAGACTCGTTGCCACAGCCACATTTGCTTTCTCAGTGCCTGCCTCTGTAACCAACTCATTCCACGCGTGATTGGAACCATGTGGACCTTATTAATTATGAGATCCTTGATTGGGGCTGTTAATGTTGTGGTGGCACGGTGGCTCAGCAGTTAGCACTACTGCCTTACAGAACCAAGGACCAGCCTTCGATTCCCACCTCAGGCACCTGTCTGTGTGGAGTTTGCACATTCTCCCTGTGTCTACATGAGTTTCCTCTGGGTGTTCTGGTTTCCTCCCGCAATCTAAAGATGTACAGGTCAGGTGAATTGGCTATGCTAAATTGCCCATAGTGTTAGGTGCATTAGTCAGGGGTAAATGTAAGGAAATGGGTCTGGGTGGGTTATTCTTCAGAGTGTCGGTGTGGATTTGCTTAGCCAAAGGGAGTCTAATCTAATCAGGGAATTCTGGCTGACCGATATAAAAAAGGGATTCAGAATCTCCTTACTTCAGGCACTGACTCTGAGCGAGCTGGCCACACAGCCAGTGCACCGTTGTTGGTTTTTGTGTTTGCAGACTGGATTCATGAACTGGTTGATATACAAATCCAGTTTGTTCCTGGTATTCATTTATTGAAGACTGATTTCTGGACTGGCTGATCTTCACATCAATGTGTTACAGGTGTATTTCAGTTCTCATTAGGGAAGTGTTGTTTCACTGACTGGTTACAACCTATGTGTTACTCATTTTCTGTGTTTCATTTTGAGAAAGGACAATGCTGATTTTGTGGCAGGGCTTAGCCCTTGCACACTGTTATTTTTAGTGTCTGCACTTTCCTTTTTGCACGTGGTTTCACTTTTTGGTGTTTGAACTGAGCCCCTGTGAGATAACTGCTCCTTTCGAGATGAACTGTTCCTCTTTGAGTAGATCTGGCCCTCTGTGGGTGGACTAGGCCTCTGTAAAGACTGAATACCTGTGTATGTGCTAGGAAGTAAGCATTTATTGCATGCAGGAGTGGATTCTGCCTTCAAGAATGAGCTCTGCCTTTGGGAGTGGACCGAGCCCCTGTGAGTAAACTGCACCCTTACAATGAACTGTATTCCTGTGAATGGGCCCAGTCCTCTGTGGATGGACCAGGTCTCTATTGAGACTAAACACCTGTGTGTGCTGTGGGTGTGCATTTGTTGCTTTCAGGAGTGAACTCTGCACACTGTAGTGGACTCTGCCTTCGGATGTGGACTCTGTTTCTGGCAATGGACTCTGTATACTGGAGTGGACTGTGTTCCTGATAATGGACACTGTATACTGAAGAGAACTGTTTCTGGTAATGGACTCTGTGTACCAGAGTGGATTCTGTTTTTGGTAATTGACTCTTGCTTGTTGGGGTTATCATCTGCATTGTCTTGTGTCCCTGGATCTGGCAGGCCTTACTGTGAGCGGGGAGGCTTGCAAGTCATCCTGAAAACTGTTACCCTGGGAGCCTGAGGGTGGGTAGGCTGTCCTGTGAGCCAGAAGTTGAGCAGGCTGCCCAAAGAGCCGGAAGGTGGGCTGGCCATCCCGATGCCGGTCATTCTGAGAACTGGAATGTGGGTAGGCCATCCTGAGTGCTGTCGCCCTGAGAAGGGAGTGGGATGGGCTGGCCAAAAGATGTGTCAGGGTGGCTGAGAGCCAGGTGCGTAGGGGTAGGCCGATGGCCTGAAGGCGTGTGAGCTGCCCTGTGGGCTGTAGTCCCAGGGAGAGGGACGGGATTTCCAAGAGGTGACCGGAAGGTGCGTTGAGTCAGTCGACAGGCCGGATGGTGCATCAGAGTGGGCTGAGAAGCTGGAAGGAGCATGAGGTGGACTGAGAGCTGGAAGGGCAGAGAGGCGGGCTGCCTTTGAGTGGCCAGTAGGTGGGAGGGACAGGTGACTTGGTGGGTTGCTGGGGGGGGGGGGGGGGTCTATGTTCTATGCACTGTTTTTCATTGGATTAGACTATCTTGTCTGTGTTTATTATTTTTCTTTTATGACGAAAGGTGGGACTTGAGGTTTGCCTGAATTTCACTGATAACTGATTGAATGGTGAGGTTTGGACTTTGGTTTTGCTGTCCCTTCCCCTGTAAGTAGTATTTATTTTGTAATTTATTTATTTATTTATTATTTTGCTTTTTGTTTATTGTTAACTGTTTGTATTTTGTATGGTTTCATTAAAAAATATAAAGGGAATGAGAATCTCCTTACGTAAGGGACTGACTCCGAGCTCGCACAGTGACGGGATACCGGCATCTGTGCAGTTATTTTAATGGCGAAGGGAGAAAATAGTACATGTCTGAAGAACATTTACTTGCAACAGTTGCCTTTGAGTGGGGTAAGCATTTCTGACATCATGCCTTTATTTGCGAAGTTTGACGTTTTCATTGAAGACACGGCCCATATGTGGAAAGAATGCAATATCTTTTCCAGGCAAATGTCAGTGGGTCAAAAGAAAAGCCATGAGTAATCCTTCTGACTGCTTGCTGACCAGCTGCATTTTCAGTTATAGAGTCATAGAGATGTACGGCATGGAAACAGACCCTTTGGTGCAACCTGTCCATGCCGACCAGATGTCCCAAACCAATCTAGTCCTGCCTGCCAGCACCCGACCCATATCCTCCAAACCCATCTTATTCATTTCCCCATCCAAATGCCTCTTAAATGTTGCAATTGTACCAGCCTCCACCACTTCCTCTGGCAGCTCATTCCATACAAGTAACAACCTCTGCATGAAAAAGTTGCCCCTTAGGTCTCTTTTATATATTTCCCCTCTCACCCTAAACCTATTCTTTTATATATTTCCCCTCTCACCCTAAACCTATGCCCTCTAGTTCTGGACTCCCATGCACCAGGGAAAAGACCTTGTCTATTTACACTATCCATGCCCCTCATAATTTTGTAAAGCTCTATAAGGTCACCCCCTCAGCCTCCGACGCTACAGGGAGAACAGCCCCAGCCTGTTCAGCCTCTCCCTATAGCTCAAATCCTCCAACCCTGGCAACATCGTTGTAAATCTTTTCTGAACCCTTTCAAGTTTCACAACATCTTTCCGATAGGAAGGAGACCAGAACTGCTCGCAATATGCCAACAGTGGTCTAACCAATGTCCTGTACATGACATCCCAACTTCTGTACTCAGTACTCTGACCAATAAAAGAAAGCATACCAAACGCATTCTTTACTATCCTATCTACCTGCGACTCCACTTTCAACGATTTATGAACCTGCACTCCAAGGTCCCTTTGTTCAGCAACACTCCCTAGGACCTTACCATTAAGTGTATAAGTCCTGCTAAGATTTGTTTTCCCAAAATGCAGCACCTCGCATTTATCTGAATTAAACACCATCTGCCACCTCTCAGCCCATTGGCCCATCTGGTCAAGATCCTGTTGTAATCTGAGGTAATCCTCTTCATTGTCCACTACACCTCCAATTTTGGTGTCATCTGCCAATTTATTTACTGTACCACTTATGCTCGCATCCAAATCATTTATGTAAATGACGAAAAGTAAAGGACCTAGCACCGATCTTTGTGGCACTCCACTGGTCACAGGCCTCCAGTCTGAAAATCAACCCTTCACCACCACCCTCTGTCTTCTACCTTTGAGCCAGTTCTGTATCCTAATGACTCGTTCTCTATGCATTCCGTGAGATCTAACCTTGCTAATCAGTCTCCCATGGAGAATCTTGTCGAACGCCTTACTTAAGTCCATATAGATCAAAAAATCAATCAAGTTGTGAAACATGATTTCCCATGCACAAAGCCATGTTGACTATCCCTAATCAGTCCTTGCCTTTCCAAATATATGTCCATCCTGTCCCTCAGGATTCCCTCCAACAATTTGCACACCTCCAACAATTTGACGTCAGGCTACTGGTCTATAGTTCCCTGGCTTGTCTTTACCACCTTTCTTAAACAGTTATTCAGAGCTTATTTTTCCCAGAGGCACTGGGTACGAAAACCTTTCCAAGAGTTGACAGATGTTGTTAAGGAATATTATAACCCACAAACCTTCTCTAATTCTGAGACTCTATCGGTTTTATTTCACTGTTCAAGAACCAAGAGAATCATGTCAGGATTTTTGACTAAGTTAAGATGACTGACAGTGGCCCATGATTTTGTATTAACCTTGAATGAAATACTGAGAGATGATTTGGTATAAATGGCATAACCATGCAAAAGTGTCTACTAGCTGAAGTCCACCTGGACTTCAGACAGACATGACAACTGGCGTTGTCATTAGAAGATAGCAAGTGGAGCATGGGAGCTACAGGGCATTCCAATGGAAGTGGACACCCTCACCTGTCCAACTAACCTGAGGGAACACCACTTGAATGTAAGCAATTGCAGAGCCTCATGCAGGGCACATCCTGAGCAGAGGGACCCCAGGCCAGTCCACAGCGAAACCCCACAACGAAGCCAAATTACTAAAAGGTTCTTCAGGATCTGGGCCAGTAAGCCATTGTAGCTGCTGCTGCTCTGTTAACTCCAGACAGCAAAGGAATGCTGCAAGGCCACCCATGAGTAGGAAAGCTTGTAGGTCAGTATCCAGGAGAGTGCTCGCCCTGAAAAGTTCCCCTTCGTGAGGGTTGGCAGCAACCAAATCAGGACCAATTAAAGGTAATGTTTGATTCAGTTATCACTTGGTTCTCATGGATGTTGAAACTATAGCTGTATCTGTATTTTAGGAGAAAGTGAGGACTGCAGATGCTGGAGATCAGAGTTGAAAATGTGTTGCTGGAAACGCGCAGCAGGTCAGGCAGCATCCAAGGAGCAGGAGAATCGAAGTTTCGGGCATGAGCCCTTCTTCAGGAATGAGGAAAGTGTGCCAAGCAGGCTAAGATAAAAGGTAGGGAGGAGGGACTTGGGGGAGGGGCATTGGAAATGCGATAGGTGGAAGGAGGTTACGGTGAGGGTGATAAGGTGAGGGTGATAGGCCGAAGTGGGGGTGGGAATGGAGAGGTCAGGAAGAAGATTGCAGGTTAGGAAGGTGGTGCTGAG
>NC_057713.1:70691487-70701150 GCF_004010195.1 Chiloscyllium plagiosum
CCAGTTTCCTCATTTCCCCTCCCCCCACCTTATCTCAGTCCCAACCCTCGAACTCAGCACCACCTTCCTAACCTGCAATCTTCTTCCTAACCTCTCCGCCCCCACCCCACTCCGGCCTATCACCCTCACCTTGATCTCCGTCCACCTATTGCAATTCCAACGCCCCTCCCCAAGTCCCTCCTCCCTACCTTTTATCTTAGCCTGCTGGACACACTTTCCTCATTCCTGAAGAAGGGCTTGTGCCCGAAACGTCGATTCTCCTGTTCCTTGGATGCTGCCTGACCTTCTGCGCTTTTCCAGCAACACATTGTCAGCTCTGTATCTGTATTTTAACAAGCTTTTCTCTGGACTCCACTCCTTAAGTTTCTACATGACTTTGTGGGGATTTCAACCAAACAATAATCCACTTCTTGCAGCTGGATAAGGACCCAATCTCTCACATAGAGGACTTGAATGCAAGATTGGCAGATTTGGCTGTCCGTCATAAAACTGGACCTGAGCCAAGCCCACCTGCAATTGCAGCTAGATGACGATTCCCAGAAGTACACTGCAAATAATATCCATTAGAATTTGTCCCAATATATGAGACAGCCATTTGGTTATCATCACCCTGCGTCCTTTTCCAGCAGATAATGGAGAACGTTTTATAATAACCAGGAAGACCAATAAAGAGCATTTGGAGAACTTGGACATGGTGCTTAAACATTTCTCTCAGGCGGGTGTAGTTCTTAGAAGTGAAAGTTGTGAGTTTCAGTCACCCCAAACAATCTACTTGGGTTACAGAGTCGACAAAGCAGTATTACGCCCATTGGAAGAATGCGTGTAGGAAATCAAATGAACCTTGGATCCCACGTCTGCACCGAACCTTAGATTTTTTTTGTGTTAGTGAATTATTCCATAACTTGGCCTCCATCTTGGCATATTGCTATTGAATCTTGGCATACCTGCTATTGAAAAACGGTCAGCTTTGGGAAGGGTCATGCAGCCAACAGGTAGCCTTTAAGGAGTGAATAAGCAGCTACTGTCATCGAAAGTGTTGGCCCACTATGATCCGTAGCGAGAAGTGGTGCCGACATGCGATGCCTCCCCGTATGGGATTACAATAGTGTTGGCTCACTGGTGGCCCAACGGAGAGAAACACCTCATAGTGGATCCTTCCCGGACTTTGGCTGATGCCAAACGCAAATATTCCCAGATAGAGAAGGAAGGTTCGGCAGTCATCTTTGGTGTGAGAAAGTTGAACCAATACCTTTACAGAAGTGAATTTGTTATAGTAGCGGACCACTAATCTCACCTAGGGTGACTTAAGGAAGAGAAGGCAGTGCTGCCCATAGCTTCTAGTTGAATTCAGCAGTGAGCTCCTATTCTCAGTGCATACAAGTTGGAATACAGTACAGGAAGTCAAGTGACTAATGCGATGCCTTGAGCTGCCTCCTGTAAACAGATACTTCACTAGTGGCACCTCCCCTGGAGAGTCCATTCTGGTTTTAAACTTTCTGGACATCCTTCTGGTCACCTCTGACAATATCTGACTGGTCCCAAAAAGATCCTGTCCCAGTAAAACTAAAACAGCTGATGGTAATGTGGGAAACAGAAGCACCATCCCATTAGGACTGAAATCTTTCTGGATCTGGC
Organism: Chiloscyllium plagiosum; assembly: GCF_004010195.1. Taxonomy (NCBI): domain Eukaryota; kingdom Metazoa; phylum Chordata; class Chondrichthyes; order Orectolobiformes; family Hemiscylliidae; genus Chiloscyllium; species Chiloscyllium plagiosum. Next base: position 70,693,123 of record NC_057713.1, read on the forward strand.
AAGACCAAATCACTATGGAAGATCACATATGACTAAGGGAAGGAAGAGTGATTGCCCCAAGTAAATAAGACCGCCAAATACTGGCTGAACTCCACCAGGGTCATTTCCATGTTGTACATCTCTATGACTCTATAAGTTATGTCTGGTGGCCAGGATTGGATTCCAACTTAGCTGCATTAGTGGGGTAGTACTTAGAGTGCTAACAGGGATGGAAATTGCTGTCCCAATGCCCACACATTCATGGGAAGAGCCTGGTAAACACTGGACTCAGTTACATGTCAACTATGCCATTCCTTTCATGGGCTCAATATTCCTGGTTATTATGGATGCCCATTCAAAGTGGTTAGACATGCATAGATTTCATTCAGCAAAGTCAGGAATGATAATTGAAAAGCTGCAAGTATTGTTTGCGATACACAGACTCCTGACAGTATTGGGATAATGGGGTGTCATTTATCAGAAGGGAATTTGAGTATTTCCGAAAGTTGAATGGCATTCGGCACATAAAGACAGCTCCACGCCATCCATCATCCAATGCCATGGTGGAATAAGTAGTCCAAACATTGAAGGCAGTCTTAAAGAAACAGTCTGCAGCTTCACTCAATACCAATCTATCCTGGTTCCTGTTTCATTGTCAGACCACCTAAAGGGGAGTTCCAGCAGAGTTGTTGATGAGGAGAAGACTCTGCACCAGGATAAACCTGATATCCCTGGATCTTGGGGGGGAAGGGTTAAACAGCATCAGAAACACCATTGCCAGCCACATGCTTCCTCTAAGCGAGAGAGACAGCTTTTTTTAGGAGACAAAGTTTGGTGCTGCAAGCGTGGAAATGGACCTACCTAGGTGCAAGGCGAGGTCAGGCCCCATAACATACAAATTTTGGGTAGGTGAGGTGGTCCTGAACAAACATATGGATCACCTGAAAACTGGAGCAGGAGCAAAAAACTGTCAACTCTGATCTCCAGCATTTGCAGTCCTTACATTCTCCCAGGAGCAAAACATGCCTGACCCCTCAGAACAGCCAGAAGGCCTGTCAGAAACCATGGGTTCTCCCCCTCTGTCTAGTATTAAGGAAACCTCAGAGTTCATGATGGATGCAGCTTCGGCGTGTTACCGCCAGAAGAAGAGGACAATATAGTCCTGAGATGCTCAGAATGCAAGAGACTGGGTACGGTCTGGTACATGCCACTTATGTCACGGTCCAAGTCAGAGGAACCAGTCGCAGGAGAAGCAACCTGAGAAAGACTAGGCTTTCATCCCCAGACTTAGTGGGGAGGGATGTAGTGATTGGAACCAGGGGGACCTTGTTGACTGAGAACCTTGATTGGGGTTGCTAACCCTGAGCCAATTAGGGAGCCCTGACTGATTGATATTAACAGAGAATTCAGAATCTCCTCACTTCAGGGGCTGACTCCGAACTGGTATCCTGCCATCTGGCTGCAACCAAGTGAACCAGACAGACACACTGTGGTGCTTCACTATTTTTTAATTGAGAAAACAAAAGAAACATTTTTGATGAATATTATGTTTCTGGGTCCTCAAGACTGAAATAAAGTCAAAAATGATGTTATTTACCTCAAAGGACATCACTAAATAGATTACTGTAACATGAGTACAAAGCATGCTGAAGCATTGTAAAGTCCTTTAACAATTTTTGTTAATTAAACGTGGAACAAATGATGAAGAAGCTTTGAATTACGGAAATTGCTCCCCAGTCCCCAGCTCAGTAACACGATTCATCATCCCAGACAAAAGAGAAGAATCCATTGGAAAGTTCCAAGTCATTTCCAGCTGATGTCAAGTTTGGATTTTGTAGATACTGGTAATTATTTTGACTGTTTATATTTTGTTTAATAAAAACCAGCTTATGAGTTCTTTGTAAAGTAAACCTCCTTCAAATAAAAAAAATCTTCAAGTCATATAAATGGAAGTATTGCCTACCTATACACTACCCCAATTATATATTTTTAGGTATTTGCATTACTTTGCTACAGTAAAGATTGTAAGTCTTTCGCTCCATACACAAGCACAAACATGCACACAGTATGCAAACATAAACAGAATGCACAAATTCATCAATAATCCTCACCTTCCAACCCCACCACCACTTCCATCTAGAAGGACAAGGCAGCTATGAGAACATCACCACCTTCAAGTTCCCCTCCAAGCCATTCGCCATCCTAATGTGGAAATATATCGCCGTTCTTTCACTGTCGTTGGGTCAACATCCTGGAATTCCCTCACAGAAGGTGGACTGCAGCAGTTCAAGAAGGCAGCTCACCACCACCTTCTCAAGGGTAACTAGGGATGGGCAATAAATGTTGGCCACATTCACATCTCACAAAATACACAAATATACATATGAACACATGTTGGTAATTTTGCTTAGTTGGCTGGAAGGCTGGTGACTGAGTGTGATTTCAATTCCTGTACAACCTAGGTCACCATGAAGGTCCTGCCTTTGCAACTTTGCCCCTCACCTGAGACTGGTGGTTCTCAGATTAAATCACCACCAATCATCTCTCTTGAATGAGGGAATAGTCCTCTGGGACTATGACAAATTTAACTTACTTTATACAAAAACATGAGACTGAGTATTCATAACATTAAACAGTAACAAGAGTTGGAGCAAATGATGTATGATTTTGAAAAGACTGAAAAATATAAATTCCTGGATCAGCACATTCCCAGATGTTTACTCCAATGTGATGGAACTTGGCGGAAGAGTCTTTTTAAAAACGAAGTCAGGGATAACATCACTTGGTTACCACAATAATGGTGATCCCATGTAAAAGATTAATTAGGACAGCTGATGTGCCTTTTTGCAAAAACAATATTGTGCAGAAGCTGTAAATCTGAAATACTCACAGAAAATGCTGCAAATACACACTTGCCTGATTACCATGTATATACATGGTAGATTAGGACTAATTTTACAAAACCTTTCCACTGACCTTCAAGAGCATGATAGAAGGAACATCTTGGACAGTGCATGCCTATGTTTTCAATGCACACTGTGAATGCATAAAAGAATCATTAGCAGCACAGTTTCATAAATGCAGTTAACACAGCTTTGTGAGGGGCAGGTCATGTCTCACAAACCTTATAAAATTCTTTGAGGATGTGACTAGAAAAGTTGATGAGGGGCAAGCTGTGGATGTGGTGTATATGGACTTTAGCAAGGCATTTGATAAGGTTCCCCATGGTAGGCTCATTCAGAAGGTCAGGAGGAATGTGATACAGGGGAACTTAGCTGTCTGGATACAGAATTGGCTGGCCACTAGAAGACAGCGAGTGGTAGTGGAAGGAAAATATTCTGCCTGGAAGTCATTGGTAAGTGGTGTTCCACAGGGCTCGGTCCTTGGGTGTCTACTGTTTGTAATTTTTATTAATGACTTGGATGAGGGGATTGAAGGATGGGTCAGCAAGTTTGCAGACAACACAAAGGTTGGAGGTGTAGTTCACAGTAGGCTGCAGCAGGACATTGACAGGATGCAGAGATGGGCTGAGAGGTGGCAGATGGAGTTCAACCTGGATAAATGCGAGGTGATGCATTTTGGAAGGTCGAATTTGAAAGCTGAGTACAGGATTAAGGATAGGATTCTTGGCGGTGTGCAGGTAGATAGATCCCTTAAAATGGCCACCCAAGTGGACAGGGTTGTTAACAAAGCATATGGTGTTTTGGCTTTCATTAACAGGGGGATTGAGTTTAAGAGTTGTGAGATCTTGTTGGTTAGACTGCATCCAGTTCTGGTCGCCCTATTATAGGAAATATGTGGATGCTTTGGAGATGGTTCAGAGGAGGTTTACCAGGATGCTGCCTGGACAGGAGTCATTGGGGACATTTAAGAGACTGCTGGACATGCATATGGTCACAGAAATTTGAGGGAGCATACATAAGGATCAATGGTCGTCACAACATCGTGGGCTGAAGGGCCTGTTCTGTGCTGTACTGTTCTATGTTCTATGTTCTAATTGTACACTTACATCGGTAAGTTTTCACATGGTTGTATTCTTATCTCATTTATTAATTGGGTGTAAATGTCTTGGGAAGAAGAGTATTTAATATCCATCCTTAATTACCCTTCAGTAGGGCACATATCCAAATCAAGATGGTGTGTGATTCAGAGGAAAAATTGCAGATGGTGATGTTCTGTTTCTGCTGCTCTTCTTCTTCTAAATACTAGATGTTGTGGGTTTCAGAAATACTCTCTAAGGAGCCTTAGTGAGTGAATGCAATGCATCTGTAGATAGTACACATTGCTGCTACTGGGCATCAGTGGTGGAGAGAGTGGATGTTTGTGGATATGGTGCCAATCAAGTTGGCTGCTTTGTCCTGGATGGTGTCAAGCTTCTTGAGTATTGCTGGAGTTACTCTCATCCAGGCAAGTAGAGAATATTCTATCACAGTCCTGACTGTACCTTGTAGATGCAGGACAAGATTTGGGAGGACAGGAGTCTCTTGCTGCAGGATACCTAGCCTCTGATGTTTCTTGCAGTCACTATGTATGGCTAGTCAAATTCAGTTTCTGGTCAGTGGTGAACCCCAAGATGTTAATAAGGAATTCAGTGAGAATAAAGTAATTGATTGTCAAGGGGATGTGATTAGATTCTCTCTTATTGGAGATGATAATTGAATGGCACTTGTGTGGGGCAAATGGGAAGTGATGGCCTAGTTGAATTATCGCGACACTATTAATCCAAGAATTCAACTTCTGGGAACTGAGTCCGAATCCAGTCACAGCATATGATGAAACTTGAATTCAATATAAAATATCTGGAAATAAGAACGTACTGATAACCATGAAACCATTGTTGATTGTTGGAAAACTCCATCTGGTTCACTAATTTGCATCAGGGAAGGAAATCTGCCATCCTAATCTGGTCTGGCCTACATGTGAGTCCAGAGCCACAGCAATGTCTCAGTTGTCCTCTGAAGTGGACCAGCAAGTCATTCAGTTGTACCAATCACTACAAAGGCTCAAAGAAATGAAACGAGATGGATCGCTTGGCATCAAACTAGCATCAGGAAAACTTCAGCAGAAACAACTCTGCAAAGCCATCCTTCCTGACATCGGAGAGTGGTCTCACTGAATAGTCAGCATCAGCCTGTCATAGCCATACTCATGGAATCATACCTTACAGTTAATGTCCCAGAAACCACTATCACCACCCCTGAATATGTTCTGTCCCATCAGCAGGACAGACCCAGCAAAGGAGGCCTTACAGTTAGGAGGAAGTTGCCCTGACAGTCCTCAACATTGACTCCAGACCCCATGAAGTCTCATGAATTCAGGTTAAATATGAACAAGGAAACATCCTATTGATGATCATGTACTGTTCTCCTTCAGCTGATGAATCGGTACTCCTCCATGTTGAGCAACCCTTGGAAGAAGCACTGAGGATGGAAAGATGACAAAATGTACTTCAGGTGGGGGATTTCAATGTGCACCAAGAGTGGCTCAGCAGCAGTACTACTGATCATTATGATTCGGAGATGCCGGTGTTGGACTGGGGTGTACAAAGTTAAAAATCACACAACACCAGGTTATAGTCCAACAGGTTACAATTAAACCTGTTGGACTATAACCTGGTGTTGTGTGATTTTTAACACTGATCATTATGGTTGTGTTCTAAAGGACATAACTGCTAAACTGGTTCTGCAGGAGGTGGTGAGAGAACCAGCAAGAGCGAAAAACAGACTATACCTCATCCTTATCAATCTGACAGCTACAGATCCATGACAGTGTTAATAAGAGTGACCACCACACAGTCCTGCGGAGACAAAGTCCTGCCTTCATGTTGTGAATAACCTCCATCGTGTTGTGTAGCACTATTGCCATGCTAAATGGGACAAATCTTGAACAGAACTAATGTCTCATGATTGGGTATCCAAGAGGTGCTGTGGGTCATCAACAGCAGCAGAATTGAACTCCAGCACAATCTGCAACTTCATGGTCCAGCATATTCCCCCACTCAATCAGGGATCAACCCTGGTTCAATGGAGAGTACAGGAGGACATGCCAGGAGCAGCAGGTATACCTGAAAATGCAGTGAGGTTACCAAACAGGAGTACTTGTATACAGCAAGAGAGAGACAGAGCTAAATGATTCCATTCCTGAAGAAGGGCTTATGCCTGAAACGTTGATTCTCCTGTTCCCTGGATGCTGCCTGACCTGCGCTTTTCCAGCAACACATTTTCAGCAGTAAATGATTCCATAAACAGTGGATCAGATCTAAACTCTGCAGTCCTGTCATGTCAGTCATGAATGGTGGTGGACAATTAAACAATTTACTGTGGAGGAGTATCCCAATTCTCAATGATGAAAGAGCCCAGAACATGAGGACAAAAGATAAGAGTGAAGCATTTGCATCAATCTTCATCCAGGAGTGCCACATGGATGTTCTATCTCAGCTCCCTCCTGTGATTCCCCAGCATGACAGATACCAGTCTTCAGTCAATTCGATTAATTCCACATGATATCAAGAAATGGTTGAAGATATCGAATACTGCAAAGTCTATGGGCCCTGACAACATTCCGGCAATTGTACTGAAGACTTGTGCTCCAGAACTTGCTGCTCCCTTAGCTAAGCTCTTTCAGTACAGTTATAATACTGGCATTTACCCGACAAAATTTAAAATTTCCCAGGTATGTCCTGTATATAAATAGCAGGTCAAATCCAACCCAGCCGATTACTGCCCCATCTATTCTCGATCATCAGTAAAGTAATGGAACGTGTCATCAGTAGTACTAGCACGCAGCAGCTGCTCGGCAATGACCTGCTCAGTGACACCCAGATTGGATTACACCAGAGCCACTTGGCTACTCACTTCATTGCAGCCTTGCTTCAAACATGGACAAAAGAACTGAATTCCAGAGGTGAGATGGAAGTAGACATCAGGCTGCATTTGATCAAGTGTGGCATCAATGAGCCTAAGCAAAACTAGAATCAATGGGTATCAGGGTGCAAACTCTCCATTGGTTGCAGTCATACCTGGCACATAGGATGTTTGTGGTTGTTGTCGGTCTGCCATCTCAGCTCCAGGCCATCTTTGCAAGAGTCCCTCAGGGTAGTGTCTGAGGCACAACCATCTTCATCTACTTCATCAATGACTTTTCTCCATCATAAATTCTGAAGTTGGGATGTTGTACATAGTTCAGCACCATTCACGACTCCTCAGTTATTAAAGCATTCCATGTTCAAATGCAATAATATCTGGACAATATCCAGGCTTGGGCTGACAAGTGGCAAGTAATGTTCATGTCACACAAATGCCAGGTATGACCATCACCAATAAGAGACTGTTCCTTGGTATTCAATGGTGGTACCATCACTGAATCCCCACTATCAACATCCTGGAGTCATCTTAACCAGAAACTCAACTGGACTCACCACATAAACACAGTGGGTATAACAACAGGTTAGAAGCTAGGAATACTGTGGTGAGTAACTTACCTGCTGACTCCATCAAAGCCTGTCCATCATCTATAAGACACGAGTCAGGACTGTGATGGAATATTCCGCACTTGCCTGGATGGATGCAGCTCCAACATCACTCAAGAAGCTTGACGCCATCTAGGATGAAGCAGACCACTTGATTAACACAACATCCACAAGCATAGAACATAGAACATAGAACAATACAGCACACAACAGGCCCTTCGGCCCACGATGTTGTGCCGAACATTTGTCCTAGCTTAAGCACCTATCCATGTACCTATCCAATTGCCACTTAAAGTTCGCCAATGATTCTGACTCTGCCCCTCCCACAGGCAGCGCATTCCATGCCCCCACCACTCTCTGGGTAAAGAACCTACCCCTGACATCTCCCCTATACCTTCCACCCTTCACCTTAAATTTATGTCCCCTTGTAACACTCTGTTGTACCCGGGGAAAAAGTTTCTGACTGTCTACTCTACCTATTCCTCTGATCATCTTATAAACCTCGATCAAGTCACCCCTCATCCTTCGCCGTTCCAACGAGAAAAGGCCGAGAACTCTCAACCTACCCTCGTACGACTTCC
>NC_057713.1:70703643-70741893 GCF_004010195.1 Chiloscyllium plagiosum
TCCACGTTTCCGTGATGGCCACAGCATCGTAGTCCCAGGTACCGATCCACGCCTTAAGTTCACCGACCTTATTTCTGATACTCCTTGCGTTGAAGTATACGCACTTGAGCCCATCTCTGTGTCCGCTAGTAGTCCCTGTCAGTGCTACCTTCTCCACAGCCTCCCTACAGTCTTTTGCATCCTGACACACAGCTAGCTTACTTGCTGGACTACAAGTCCGGATCCCATCCCCCTGCCAAACTAGTTTAAATCCCCCCGAAGAGTGCTAGCAAACCTACCCTCCAGGATATTGGTGCCCTTCTGGTTCAGGTGCAGCCCGTCCTGTTTGTACAGGTCCCACCTTCCCCAGAATGCAGTCCAATTGTCCAAATATCTGAAGCCCTCCCTCCTACACCAGCCTTGCAGCCACGTGTTCAACTGCACTCTCTCCCTATTTTTTGCCTCACTGTCACGTGGCACCGGCAACAACCCAGAGTTGACGACTCTGTCTGTCCTAGCTTTTAGCTTCCAGCCTAACTCCTTGAGCTCTTGAATGACCTCCCCATCCCTCTTCCTACCTATGTCGTTGGTGCCAATGTGCACCACGACTTCTGGCTGCACACCCTCCCCCTTAAGGATTCTGAATACACGGTCTGAGACGTCTCGGACCCTAGCACCCGGGAGGCAACAAACCATCCGAGAGTCTTGCCCATGTCCACAGAACCGCCTGTCCGTCCCTCTAACTAGAGAGTCCCCTATCACTAGCGCTCTCCTCCTCTCCCCCTTTCCCTTCTGAGTCTCAGTGCCACAGACCCCTTCACTGCAGCTTACACCTGCAACGCTGTCCCCCCCAACAGTTTCCAAAGCTGTATATTTATTTTTTAGGGGAACGACCACAGGGGAACCCTGCACTGCCTGCTTCTTCCCCTTCCCACCTCTAACTGTTACCCAGCTACCTTTGTTCTCTGGCGTAGCTATGTCCCTGTAGCTTCTGTCTATCACCCTCTCAGCCTCTCGAATAATCCTCAGTTCATCCAACTCCAGTTCCAGTTCCCTAACCCGTTCTGTGAGGAGCAGGATCTGACTGCATTTCCTGCAGATGAAGTCGGCAGGAGTATCGGTGGTCACCCCTACCTCAAACATCCTGCAGGAGGAACATTCCACTACCTGCGCTGCCATTACTCTACACTTCGTCTCCAAAACAAGAACACTGAGTAGCTTACCTGTGGACTTTAAAGTTAGGTTAGAGGAGGATGGGAGGGAGGCCCTACTATGTAGGGCCTGGGGTCTAGAACACATCCACTCAAATATCAATCACTTATCTTCCCGACCAGTTCTGCGCTCCAACTTCACTTCTGCCCAGCTCGCGCCGCTCTCTGCTGTGAAAAGCATTACTCCCTCCACCATCGAAGCTCAGTTACAGCAGGGTGGACTATCTACAAGATGCACTTCAGAAATTCATCAAAGATCCTCAGACAGCACCTTCCAAATCCCCGGCTCCTTCCATCTGGAAGGACATGGGGAGCAGTTAAATGGGAACATCACCTTCACGTTCCCCCCCAAGCTATCCAACATCCTGACTTGGAAATATAGCATTGTTCTTTCACTCAAGCTGGGTCAAAATCCTGGAATTTTCTCCTTAATGGCATGCACAGCATATGGACTGCAACAGTTCAAGAAGGCAGCTCACCACCACTTTCTCAAGGCAACTAGGGATGAGCAATAAGTGCTGGCCAGCCAGTGACACACATATCCCACAACTGGATAAAACATGTTATTGCCACTTTTCAGCCTAAACCTGTAAATTGACCAGGTCTTTCTGGAACTGAACAGAGTGCTTTAGTAGCTGAAGCATTGTGAAGATTATTGAATCCTGTCCAATCTTCAGCAAATATCCCCAATTCTGACCTTATGATGGAGGGAAGATCATTGATGAAGCAGTTGGAGATGGATGTGCCTAGGACATTATCCCCAAGGAACTCTTGCAGAGATACGATGTTTTGGAGTTGAGATTATTGACCTCTGAGCACCACAACCATTTCCCAACATACTAGGTATGTTTTCAGCCAGCATAGAATTTTCCTCGCTGATTCCCATTGATTTGAGTTTGGATAGGACTCCTTGATACCATACTCAGTCGAATGCAGCCTTGACATCAAAGACTGTTACATCCACGTCACTTCTAGAATTCAGCTTTTTGTTTTCATGTTCGAATCAAGGCTATAATGAGGTTCGAGGTTGTGTAGTCATGACAAACTCACTATGTGTTTGTGAGCAAGTTATGGCTAAGCAAATTCTGCTTGATGGCACTGTTGATGGCACTTTCCATCAACTTACTGATGTTCAAGTGTAGAGAGATGTAATTGATTGGATTTGTTCTGCTTCTTGTGAGCAAGATGTAATTGGATAGTTTTCCATATTGCTGGATAGATTCTGTGGCATACATCTTCAGCACTACAGTGGGAATATTGTCAGGGCCTTAGCCTTTAAATTACCCAATACGTCAAGCTGTTTATTTGATATTACGTGGAAATTGGCTGCAGACTGGCATCTCTGCCATCGTGAACATCAGGATGAGGCCAATCTTGACTGAAAATGCTTTATCTTTGCATTAGAGTTTGGGTCAATAGTTCCCCGCACCCATTGAGGATTTGGATCAATGTGGAGCTGTCTTCTCCAGTGAACTGTTTCATTGCCCATCACCATTCATGGTTGCTGAGAAACCATGGTTTCTTGCTCACGGCATCTGGGATCAATGTTTAGGACTCCCCAGGCAACTCCCTCCCAACCATTTAGCACTGTGCTTCCTTTTCTGATGGTTCAAAAAGAGAATTAATTCTTGATGAAGGGCTTTTGCCTGAAACATCGATTTTCCTGCTTCTTGGATGCTGCCTGACCTGCTGTGCTTTTCCAGCACCACACTCTCAACTCTAATCTCCAGTATCTTCAGTCCTCACTTTTGCCCACGAGAATTAAGAAGACAAGCGCAATTTTGTCCTATATTGCCAGGTGTTTGAAATTTAAAAATAGAAAAGTCATGTTACAAAGAACAAAGAGAACAAAGCAAATTTACAGCCCAGGAACAGGCCCTTCGGCACTCCAAGCCTGAGCCAATCCAAATGTACTGTCTGAACCTATCGGTCAATTCCTAAGCATTTGTATCCTTTGCTCCCCACCTACTCATGCATCTGTCCAGACGCATCTTAAATGAATCTGCCGTGCCTGCCTCTACCACCTCTGCTGGCAATGTGTTCCAAAAGCCCACCACCCACTGTGTGAAAAGTACTTGCTGCATGTATCCCCCTTAAACTTTCCACCTCTCACCTTGAAAGCATGACCTCTCATTGTTGATACCTTCACCCTGGGAAAAAGCTTGTCTCTATCCACCCTGTCTATACCCTTCATGATTTCGTAAACCTCAATCAGGTCTCCCCTCAATCTCCTTTTTTCTAGTGAAAATAAACCTATCCTACTCAACCTCGCTTCATAGCTAGCACCTTCCATACCAGGCAACATCCTCGTAAACCTTCTCTGCACCCTCTCCAAAGCGTCTACATCCTTTTGATAAAGTGGCGCCCAGAATTGTACACAGTATTCAAAATGCGACCGAACCAATGCCTTGTACAATTTTAACATGACTTGCCAGCTCTTATACTCAATAACCCGTTCAATGAAGGCAAGCATACTATATGCCTTCTTGACCACTCTATCCACCTGTGCAGCAACCTTCAGGGTACAGTGGACCTGCACTCCCAGGTCTCTCTGCCCATCAACTTTTCCCAAGGCTCTTCCATTCACTCTAGAATTAGTCTTGCCTAAATGCATCACCTCACATTTGTCTGGATTGAAAGCCATCTGCCACTTTTCCGCCCAACTCTCCAGTCTATCTATATCCTCCTGTATTCTGACAGTCCCTTATGCTTTCTGCTACTCCACCAATCTTTGTGTCATCTGCAAACTTGCTGATCGTACCAATAGTGCCCTCTTCTAGATCATTTATGTATATTACAAACAACAGTGGCCCCAATACTGACCCCTGTGGAACACCACTGGTCACCATTCTCCATTTCAAGAAACTCCCTTCAACTACTACTCTGTCTCCTGTTGCTCAACCAGTTCTGTATCCACCTAGCTAGAACACTCTAAACTGCTTTCTTCCTTTTGACGAGAAGCTCCTCTGTTCTCGTCATCTGAGGTTCCTTAATCTTATCCCTTCTTACCTGCCTCAGAGGAACAAATTCATGCATCACTAGTAACAACTGCTCCACATGTCCGCTGCACCCTTTTTGTGGAACAATTGCTCCCAGTCTGTACTTCCCAACTCCTGTCTGATAGCATCATAATTTCCTTTTCTCCAATTAAATATCTTCCCTCGGCAACTACTACTTTCCCTCTCCAAGGCTATGGTAAATGTGAGGCAGTTGTGATCACTGTCACCAAAGTGTTTTCCCACCGCGAGATCTGACACCTGTCCTGACTCATTGCCGAGCACTAAATCCAAAATGGCCTCTCCCCTCGTCAGTCTGTCTACATACTGAGTAAGGAAACCCTCCTGAACAAACCTGACAAAAATGGCTCCAAAACCATCTGCACTTAGGAGGTTCCAGTCGATATTGGGAAAGTTGAAATCATCCATAACTACAACCCTGCTACATCTGCATTTTTCCAGAATCTGCCCACCTATGAGTTCTTCAATCTCTCTACTGCTTTTAAGGGGTCTATAGAAAACCCCCAATGAGGTTACTGTTCCCTTGCTATTCCTAACTTCCATCCATACTGACTAAGTAGACAAACCTTCCTCAATAACTTTCATTTCTGTAGCTGTAATGCATTCTCTGATTAGCAATGCTACACCCCCTCCTCTTTTTCCACCCTTCCTGTTCTTTTTAAACATTCTAAACCCTGGAACATCAAGCAATCACTCCTGCTGCTATGAAACCCACGTCTCCATTATGGCCACAACATCGTAGCCATATTCTAAGTTTGTCACTCTTATTTCTGACAGCCATCGCCTCCCAATAGATTCACCACATCCTGTCACTGCCCCATCTGCAACTGCACCCCCTCTCAGATTTATGGCTCTGTTTCCCATCCCCCTGCAAATTAGTTTAAACCCTCCTGAATTTTGGCCCCCACACCTCAGGAAAGACATACTGGCACTGGAGCATGTCCAGCAGAGATTCACAGGGATGACCCCTGGAATGGTAGGCCTAACATATAATGAACGGCTGAGGATCATGGGATTGTATTCATTAGAGTTGAGAAGGTTGAGGGTTGACCTAATAGAAACTTACAAGATAATGCATGGCTTAGAAAGGGTGGAAGCTGGGAAGTTGTTTCTGTTAGGTGGGGAGACTAGGACCCATGGGCACAGCCTTAGAACTACAGGGGGTCAATTTAGAACAGAAAGGTAGAGACATTTCTTCAGCGAGATAGTGGTGGCCTGTGGAATTCATTGCCACGGAGCACAGTGCAAGCCGGGATGTTAAATGTCTTCAAGGCAGAGATTGAGAATTAAGGGCTACGGGGAGAGTGTGGGTAAGTGGAGTTGAAATGCCCATCAGCCATGGCAGAGTGGACTCAATTGCCCGAATGGCCTTACTTCCACTTCTATGTCTTATGATCTTATGGTCTTTTGGTCTTACTAAGATTGTCATCCCCAGATTACTTCAAGTGTCACATGTCACTGTGTGTAGGAAAAGGAAGATAGTTCAGATGAGAGCATGGCTAAAGAGACGGTGTAGAAAGAGGGCTTTAGATCTTTGGATCATTTGGAACAGTTTCTGTGGTCTGTGTCACCTGTATAAGATGGACAGGTTGCACCTGAACCATAGATCTTGGGGAGGTTTATACTAATTTGGTAGGGTAATGCAAAATAGATGCCTGCCTTCATCTGTCGGAGCATAGAGAATGAAAATTGGTAAGTCATGTTGCAGCTGTATAGAACTTTAGTAAGGCCACATTTAGAATACTGTGTACAGTTCTGGTCACCACACTACCAGAAGGATGTGGAGGTTTTGGAGAAAGGCTTACCAGGATGTTTGGAGTGAGAGTTGGACAAACTAGGTTTGATTTCAGTTGAACGTTGGAGGTTGAGGGGTGACCTGAAAGAAGTTTATAAAATTGCGAGACATTGGCTAGTCAGAGTCTTTTTCCCAGGATTGAAATGTCAATTACAAGGGAACGTATGTTTATAGTAAAAGGGAGAAAGTTTAAAGGAGATGTGAAAGACATTTTTTTTATAAAGAGGGTAAAATGTGCTGCCAGAAGAGGTGGTAGAAGCAGATACAATACCAACATTTAAGACGAATCTTGACAGATAAATGAATACAGAAGGAAGAGAGGTATACAGACAGTGTAGAGGCAACAGATTTTCAGTTTAGAAAGGTGTAATGCATCAGTGCAGTCTTGGTGGGGCAAGGAGCCTGTTCAAAGCTGTTCTGTTCTTTAATCTTTAAATGTAGGGATATGATATTTTCATCTGCTGAGATATATTTGAAGGAATTGCAGACTGAAAGGGTATAGAAGTTTCAGGTGGAGACATTGTATTATTGATAAAGGAACAGGCCAGGCAGCATCCGAGGAGCATAAGCCCTTCTTCAGGAATGAAGCTGGTATGCCAAGCAGGCTGAGATAAAAGGTGAGGGGGTGGATTTTGGGGGAGGGGCGCTGGGAATACGATAAGTGGAAAGAGGTGAGGGTGAGGGTGATAGGCCAGAGAGGGGGTGGGGACAGAGAGGTCACCCCCTCTCCGGCCTATCACCCTCACCCTCACCTCCTTCCACCTATCGTATTCCCAGCACCACCACCTCCCCCCCCACCTTTTATCTCAGCCCGCTTGGCACACCAGCCTCATTCCTGAAGAAGGGCTTATGCCCGAAACGTTGATTCTCCTGCTTCTCTGATGCTGGCTGGCCTGCTGCGCTTTTCCAGCACCACACTTTTCAACTCTGGTCTCCACCATCTGCAGTCCTCACTTTCTCCTTATTGATAAAGGGGACCATCACTGCAGTAATGAGTGAGGATGACTTAGTAGGCTCTTCAGGTGAAGTTATCTGGGTAGAGCTTAGCAATAAAAAAAGTGATCACTTTGCTGGGAATGTACTATAGGCCTCCAAACAGCTAAGGGAGATAGAGGAGAGAGATACAAATCATAGAGAAGTGTGAGAGGAATAACTTTTTACAGTAGATGGGGATTTCAAGTTTGCTAATATTAACTGGGATCACATTGGTGTTAAAATTTTAGATGGTGTGCAATTTTTAAAGTGCATCCAGGAGAATCTTATGTGCTAGTATGTAGATAGTCCTTCTGGAGATTGGACAATACTATACTATAATGAAGCCAGTCTAGCCATTGAAGTATCAGTGGGCAAGCATGCTGGGATTGATAACTATAACACTAAGTTTCAAAGTCATAATGGAAAGGGATAAGGGTAGAGCAGAGTTTGTGTCTAAACTGGGAAAGCCCAATTTCAGTATCATTTGACAGGATCTGGCAAACGTACTGACAGACATTACTGCAGATAAGTCTACATTTGGTAAGTCAGAGTCTTTTAAAGGTAGCATTATGAGAGTTCGTGGCCATATTGTTAGATAGCATATTGTTAGATTTAGAGTATTAAACATAGGGGAGGCCCTTCAGGAGAATAACAAGTGTAGCAGCATGCTTAAAAAAAAGAGGCAAAGAAGGGCCACAAAATATCTTTGGCATTAAGGAAAATGCATTTTATAAGTATATTAAGAGCAAGAGGATTGCGAGGCAAAGAGTGGGGCCTGTTAGAGAAGAAAGAAGCAATCTGCCCGTGGAGACAGTCAATGTGGGTGAGGTCTTAAATAAATATTTCCCATTTGTATTCACAAATGAGAAATATGTGTTAGTTGGAGATTTCACTTGGGATGCTGAGGTTCTAGTAGTGATTTAGATGCTTCAGAGAACATAAAAGTACAGGATTTCCCAAGGCCTGATGAAATGTATCCAAGGCTATCATGGAAGGTAAGGGGGGAGATGGCTGGGACCCTGATGAAGGTATTTAATACTGTACTGGCCACAGGTGAAGTGCCAGATGACTGGAAGATGCGGTTCTTTTGTTCAAGAAGGGCAGCAGGGATAGATCAGGTAATTACAGACCAGTTAGTCTTACGTCAGTGGTAGGGAAGTTATGAGACAATATTCTGAGGGACGGGATTAATCAACACTTGGAAAGGAAGGAATTGTTCAGAGAAAATCAGCACTGATTAGTTGGAGAGAAATCCTGTCTGAACAATTTAATTGAGTTTTTTGTAATGGTGACTAAATGTATTAATGAGGGTAGTGTAGTTAATGTGGTTTACAAAGACTTCACTAAAGTCTTTGACAAGGTCCCACATGGAAGACTGGTCCAAAAAGTAAGATTTCATGTGATCCAAGGTAAGTTGACAAACTGGATCCAAAATTGACTTGCAAATAAGAGGCAAGAGTAATAGTAGAGAGTTATTTTTTGTGATGGGAAGCCTGTGACCAGCAGTGTGCCACAGTGATCAGTGTTGGGATATTTGCTGTTTGTTATGGACATTAATGACTTGGATGTGAATGTTGAAGGTTTAATTAGTAAGTTTACAGATGACACAAAAATTGGGGTTGTTGTTGATAGTGATGTGGATGGTCTCCAGGTACAGTCTAGCATTGACCAGCTGGTAAATAGGGCAGAGCAATGGTAGATTGAATTTAATCTTAATAAGTGTGAGGTGATGCATTTTGGGAGATCTAATAAAGGAAGAATTTACACAATAAGTGTTAGGTTCCTGGAGAGTACTTTGGTGTACAAGTCCAGAGGTCCCTAAAAGTATCAACTTAGGTTGATAGGATGGTGGGATGCTTGCCTTCATTAGCTAGAGCGTAGAATATGGGAGCAGGAAAGCCTTCTTGCAACTTCATAGAGAAATGGCTAGGGCATGGATGGAATACCGTATGCAGTTCTGATCACCATACTATCAGAAGGTCATGATTGCACTAGAGTGGGTGTAGAGTAGATTAATGAGAATGTTGCATGGAATGGTAAGTCTCAGTTCTGAGGAGAGACTGAATAGGCTGAGTTTGTTTTCATGGGAGCAGGGGAGGCTGATTAAGGTATTAAATCATTAAATTGAGGTATTATTATGAAATCAAAATTATGGGATGCATAGTTAAGGTAGATCGTGAGAATCTTTTCCTCATGGCAGACATATCTATGACGAGACAGCATATGTTTAAAGTGAGGAATGAGTTATTTACAGGTGATCTGAAGAAAGGTTTTTCTCACCCAGAGGGTAGTAGAAATAAGGAATATGCTGCCTGAGAAGGTGCTGGAAGCAAATAATTTTCACAACATTTAAGGAGCATCTGCACAAGTACTTAAAATGCCAAGGCACAGTGGGCCATGCACTAAGTACAGGCAAACAGGATTAATACAGTTTAGTGTTTGTTGGTTGGCATAGATATGGTGGTTCAAAGGGCCTGTTTCTAAACTGCATGACTGACTGACTCTGAGATTAAAATGTGTTTTAGTCTCAAGAATCATAGAGTCATAGAGATGTACAGCACAGAAACAGACCCTTCGGTCCAACTCGTCTATGCTGACCAGATATCCCAACCCCATCTATTCCCACCTGCCAGCACCTGGCCCATATCCCTCCAAAGCCTTCCTATACATATACACATTCAGATGCCTTTTAAATGTTGCAATTATACTAGCCTCCACCACTTCCTCTGGCAGCTCATTCCATACACATCTGCGTGAAAACGTTACCCCTTAGGTCTCTTTTATATCTTCCCCTCTCACCCTAAACTATGCCCTCTAGTTCTGGACTCCCCTACCCCAGGGAAAAAATGTTTTGTCTATTTAACCTATCCATGCCCCTCATGATTTTATAAGTCTCTATAAGGTCACCCCTCAGCCTCCAGGGAAAACAGCCCTAACCTATTCAACCTCTCCCTATAGCTCAAATCCTCCAATCCTGCAATATCGTTGTAAATCTTTTCAGAACCTTTTCAAGTTTCACAACATCTTTCCTATAGGAAGGAGACTAGAATTGCACGCAATATTCCAACAGTGGCCTAACCAATATCCTGTACAGCCGCAACATGACCTCCCAACTCCTATACTCAATATTTTGTCCAATAAGGGAAAGTATACCAAACACCTTCACTATACTGTCTACCTGCGACTCCACTTTCAAGGAGCTATGAGCCTGCACTTCAAGGTCTCTTTGTCCAGCAAGACTCACCAGGACCTTACCATTAAGTGTATAAGTCCTGCTGAGATTTGCTTTCCCAAAATGCAGCACCTCACATTTATCTATATTAACCTCCATCTGCCATGTCTCAGCCCATTGGCCCATCTGATCAAGATCCTGTTGTAATCTGAGGTAAGCTTCTTCGTTGTCCACTACACTTCCAATTTTGGTGTCATCTGCAAACTTACTAACTATACCTCTTATGCTCACATCCAAATCATGTATTAATGTATTTAATTGTGATACTTTCACATTCAATGCCTCTTAGTACATTGATTTTACATCAATATTTGACATCTTCACATTTGGCATTTTCATTCAAGCAATGTTCTCTAGTAAATTAAATCATCAGATTTGTTCTTTCATAGAATATAGAAAGTACAGAACAAGAACAGTCCCTTTGGCCCACTATATCTGTGTTCACCATGATGCCATTCTAAATTAATCCTGTATGACTGGATATGGTCCATATCCCTCTGTTCCTTGCCTTTTCACGCGTCTGCCTAAATGCCTCTTAAATATTGTATCGCTGAATTTTCTTTTGGCAATCATGGAGAATAGTACATGGAGAATTAACATTCAGTCTGAGAACAACTTCAAGGGGCTAAATTAACTAGCTGAAAAGATTGTTCTATTAGTTCTCTATTCCTTCTTAATCCCTCCTGGAACTCAGACATGCTGTGTTCTGTGTTATAGAAACAGATACAGCTCAAAGTAATCATCCTGACAAATACGCACTAATAATGTCAGTGGAGCCAGAAACAGGAAATTCATATTTTGACATCCACAGTTAATGTTGACCAGCTCAGTGCAATACTTTTTATTTATAAAATGTGAGTGAGTTATTCACTGTAGTCAGGAAGAGACTGGGAAATTCTAGACAATGAATGAGAGTTGCTTTTCACAACTCTCTTGACAGACTGGAGTCTTTTGAACAGTGATCCCTTTATAATGCATGTTTAGAATACACTGCAGGATATGAAGAGCCATTTGGGCTTGGTTTCCAGTTCTTAAGGATTGTAAAGGGTTTGAGTTTCTTTTTGACAAGGTCACTCTATGATCAGACTACTCATTCATTGATCAGTATATGAAGGGTTGGGTTTCACTGCCATCGCAAGTTCAAATAACTATAAGTATTTGTGTGCCTGAACATTTACAGAAGACCTTTGACATTACAATTAAGAACTGCCTCTACAAATATCAGTGGCAGATATTCAATTTGCAAAATAACACAGACCATGTTGCAGATTAGGACAGCCCCTAAAAATGGAGCATTAGTGGTGCTAAAATAGCCTTGCCAGGGGAAATATCAAAATGCAGACTATTGGGCCTTGAAATAAGAGTAGAATGTAAACCATAACTGGAGATTACAAAAACATCAATGAGGGTTCCAACTGCAGCTAGGCTGAGGTTGTGTAGAAAACTGAATGGTACACAGGGGCTGAGATAAGGTGGAAATCTGTGTGATAGTATAAAGGGACCGAGAGAGGATGGAACGCTGGATGATAGTACATTTGCATGGGTATATGAATAGGAAGGGTTTGAAGGGATATGGGTCAGGTGCTAGCAGGTGGGACTAGATTGGGTTGGGATATCTGGTCAACATGGATGGGTTGGACTGAAGGGTCTGTTTCCATGCTGTACATATCTATGACTCTATGATTCTATGGCAGCACGGTGACACAGTGGTTAGCACTGCTGCCTCACAGCGCCAGAGACCCGGGTTCAATTCCTGTCTCAGGCGACTGTCAATATGGAGTTTGCACACTCTCCCCTTGGGTTTCCTCCAGGTGTTCCAGTTTCCTTCCACAGTCCAAAAATGTGCAGGTTAGGTGAATTGGCCATGCTAAATTGCCCGTAGTGTTAGGTGAAGGGGTAAATGGGTCTGGGTGGGTTGGCTTTGGCGGTTCGGTGTTGACTTGTTGGACCGAAGGGCCTGTTTCCACACTGTAAGCAATCTAATCTAATGCTGCCTAATTATAGATGAAGGCGGCAAATCCTAGGGTTTTTTTGAATAGTGCAGGGAGAGGAAACAAAGTAAATGCTAAAGATACAATGGCTGCAATTCAATTGGTAAGAGTCAAACCATGTGAAGGTCATTGATAGAGCTGGACAAAGGGGGCAGCATGGTGGCTCAGTGGTTAGCACTGCTGCCTCACAGAGACCCGCATTCAATTCCCGCCTCAGGCAACTGTCTGTGTGGAGTTTGCACATTCTCTCCATGTCTGCGTGGGTTTCCTCCGGGTACTCTGGTTTCCTCCCACAGGATGTGCAGGTTAGGTGAACTGGCCATGCTAAATTGCCCGTAGTGTTAGGTGCATTAGTCAGGGGCAAATGTAGGGGAATGGCTCTGGGTGGGTTGCTCTTCGGAGGGTCGGTGTGGACTTGTTGTGCCAGAGGGCCTGTTTCCGCACTGTAAGTAATCTAATCTAATCTAGAAATCTAATCTACTTGTGGTTGCAGGATAACATAAGTAACTTTGTGCAGGACTAAAGAGGCTAATGGTAATAGTCATGATGAATGTTGTTTGTCACATCCTGCCTTTTTTACATTCTATCACATTTTCTACAAAGCCTTCCCCATTCAGCCAGTTTATGACACTAAATGTCTGACAAGTTGCAATCTCAGTTTTTGATATATCTATTTTACTCCTCTCTGCTGTCTATTCCATGCCCCTAAAGAGGCCACCACCTTCCTTTACAGAGCCATACTTATCGGTTCAGAGTCTGCTACTCCTGCTGTTTTCCCACAAAAACACTACCAAAGATCTCAGAATTCTCTAGCACTTGTAGGCATTATCGGTGAGTTTTGAGACCTTCATATGTCTGCCAGCATTTCATTTAAGTTTTTTTTCACACAGAAAATATGCCCCTGATTAGTCAACCTCCATATATCGACATATTTTAATACGTATGTTGTTTCTAATGATTCCAGACTTTACATTAGATATATTCGATATTTTAAGTAATGTTTCAAAATTTTATAGCTTTAATGTTTGTGTTGCTGAATGTGTTTGTACTTAAAAAAATGTACTTGTTATTCACACAAGTGTGCTTGTATTGAGTAAAGTTAAAAATCACACAACAACTGGTTATAGTCCAACAGGTTTATTTGGAAGTACTGTATCAGCTTTTGGAGTGCTGCTCCTTTGTCTGTTCCTTCATTCTGTGTCTTATGATCCTGCTCCTTCAGCTGTGGAGCAGGATCATAAGACACAAAATTTATAGCAAAAGATTACAGTGTCATGCAACTGAAATGATATATTGAATAAACCTAGATTGCTGTTAAGACTTTCATCTTTGAGAATGGGTTGTAGGTTTCGGTTCATTAATATGTAAATCCCAGAACTTCTTTTAAGTCACATTCTCAAGATAACTTAAGCTTTTATAAAAAAAGGTGACATCTCAGCTCAAACAATGTATTAAAGGTGTGAGGTAAAGTCTGTCTGAATCCCAATCTTGAGTCATGGGATGTAACTGATAGGGTACCCTTTATTATCCAGTACTTCCTGGGAGTTGAGAAACTGCGGTATGTTCTTTGCAGCTTGCAACACATTATTGATGAGGCTGAGCACCTCACCAAGACCTTCCTACACCTCCACTTCTCACCTTTATAAAACCGCCAAACCTTAAACAGTCCATTGTTTACAGTAAACTGCCCAGCCTTCAGGAACACACCGACCATAACACTGAAACACTGTCATTGGCAATCACTGCAAGACATGTCAGAGTGTCGACATGGATACCATTACACATGTGGATACCACCCCCCATGTGCGCAGTAGGTACTCATGTGACTCAGCCAACATTGTCTATCTAATACGCTGCAGGCAATTGCCAGACAGGATGTTCCCTCCCAGTTGGGGAATACTTCAGCAGTCAGGGACATCCAGCCTTGGATCTTCGGGTGACCATCCTCCAAAGTAGGATGGCAACAATGTAGAGTGGCCCAGCAGAGGCTGATAGCCAAGTTTGGTATCATGAGGATGGCTTCAACCAGGACCTTGTATTCATGTCACACTACAGGTCACCCCACTACACTATACACTCTCACACACAAACACACATACACACACACTCTTACATACTCTCACACTCATGCATATCCTCTCTCATACACACACATGCACGTGCGCGCACACATACACATACACCTCCCACACTCACACCCATGTACACACCCTCTCACAGGCTTGTACTCCATCACACTCACACATTTTACCAAGCATTCATACATGCAAACACACACTCTCCTTTGCACAATCACACTCACACACAGACACTCACATGCACATACTCACTCTCTCTCTCGCTCTCATGCACGCACACAAACATATAAGTCTAGGGATGAATTTGCATTTGCAGAAATGTATATGCAGATACATTCTATTTTGCTCAAAAAGCACACAATCTGCAAGCAGTCAATGCAGGCAGCCAATCCATGTAACATTTTATAAATTTCTACTTTGGAAATATAATCAGTCTGACTCAAGATTGGAACACAGACAGATTCTAACCTCATCTTTAATGCATTGTCTCAGCTGAGATGTCACCTTTTTTTATAAAACCTTAAATTATCCCAAGAATGTGACTTAAAAGAAGTTCTGGGATTAGCATATTAATGAACCAAAACCTGCAACCCATTCTAAAAGATGGGAGACTTAACACCAAGTCTGTTCAATATATCACTTCAGTTGCATGCCACTTTAATCTTTTGCAATAAATTCTTGACTTATGATCCTGCCCATAGCTACCTGATGAAGGAGCAGTGCTCCGAAAGCTGGTACAGTACTTCCAAATACATCTGTTGGACCACAAACAGTTGTTGTGTGATTTTTAACTTGATCCATCCTAGTCCAACACTGGCATCTCCACATCATGTATTGAGTAGGGTTTCTAACCTGAGCTGTTTTGAGGCAGGTTGAACTCTTGGAACAGTCTGTTAACAACTCCAACACACAGCTGCTGTGTTGGTTGCTGTTTCATATGCAATATTACCTTATTGTGCCTTATTTGATGCAACAAAATATTTAAACAACACTTTTCATATTTATGTTCAAAAGCTAAAATTCTGCATTTATAAGTGATGGGTTTACACAAGAACATATAACATTTCTTTAGCCATTCTATGTTTAAGTGCAAGCTGCAACATGACAAAACTTCCCTGCCATTCAAATACCAAAAATATTTAGCAGGAGCTTTTTGGGAAGCAGTTTTCCATTAACACAAATATTTGGATATAAGACAAGTCGTTTTGCTACATATTACAACAAGGCTTGTTGAGCAAGAATGGTATTGTTGCACTATACCAGTTGCTGACTCACTGTCCACAGACCTGTAGTCTCCTCAATCCCAAGTAATACGAGCAAACACAAATTGCTTGGGTAGAAAATCTGTTTCTTGTTTTAGCCACTAAACCAGGTTTGACTGATGTGTTATTTCAATGCATTGAATAATGACAGTTGGGGTTTTCAAGCTACCATTTCACCTGCCCTGCTGTGTCTTGGTCCTCAAACATCGATTAAATCATGGTCAGACGGAAGGATCTTAGCTGTAGATGTATACCCCAGCAAGGACTGAACCTTTGATGTAGGAACAGATAAGAGAAAAGTTGTGAAAAATGTTCAATGTTAAAAAATCAAATAATCTTTAAATATGTTCTTTAGTGCATAGATTTTTAGTAATTGCTCTAATTATTTTCTTGATAGAATATGTAGTTATCGATGATAATTACAGATGAAGTGTTATTTTTTCACATCATCTTGTAAGGCAACTTTCTAAAACTGTCTGTAAAGAGTTGAAATTAACTTAGAAGGGGTGTGGGAATGATTCAGGAGGAAAAGCAGAGAGAGTTGGGAGAGACAGGTTCTTTTAGATTTGAAAATGGAGTCAAATTAAGAGGGAATGAAACAAGGTCAAAATTACTGTTACTGTGCATGTATGTGAATGTAGAGTGCAGTAAATAGATTGGCAAGCTGTGACGGCAGATAGCCAAATGGGAATGTGATGCTATGATATTAACAAAGACTTCTAAAAGGCAATTGCTACAATGCGACACAACTAACTAACTTGAACCCCATGGTATAAAAGGGTCAGTGTCAGCCTGAACGCACAAAGTTCACAAGAACATACAGGAATCAGAGCATAATTTGTGTTTTGTAATGGGTAGCCTAAGGGTCAGTGTGCAGACCATTGCTTTACTTGATCTAAATGTTAGTGATCGAGACTTGCCCAGGACTCAACATAAAATCTTCTAGATGACCCAAGACTTGGAATTATTGTGCATTATAAGGAGAACAAAGTTAAACTTAAAAAGATTTGGATATGTTGGTAGAATGGATGGACATGTGAAAGAAAGGTAACGTAAACAGTTTGAAGTGATTAATTTTAGTAGGAAAAATGAGGAAATGCAATATAAAATTAAAATTACAATTCAAAAGGGAGGGAAAGTCAGATTAAGAGTCTTTCTGGGCTTTATAGAAGCTTGGAAATTATGTTGAAACTATATAAAATATTGGTTAGATCTCAACTGGAATAGTATGACCAGTCCAGAGCACCAGACTTGAGAAAAGATACTGAAAGAAATGATGAGAACGGAACATAGGACATAGGAAGAGGAGTAAACATCTTGCCCTCAAACCTGTTTCATCATTCAGTGAAATTGTGGCTAATCTGTTGCCTAACTCCACATACCTGTCTTTGGTCCTTAGTATCTTGCTTAACAAAAACTTGTCTATCCCAGTTTTAAAAATTAAAGTATCTGGTTTGCTTTACTTTATGCTGGTTCTACAGGCCCAGTTTTCACCTCAGGATGTGTCTGAGGCCTTGTTGTGTTGGTTGAGTTGGTTGATTTACAGAATTTGTCGGTTCTTGATCTACTGGTCATGGTCAGTTGCTGTTTGCTTTCTTGGTTCAGAACAGGCCTGTATCTGGTACCTCTTGCTCAGAAGCTCTCAGATAGTTCTTTCAGGTGAGATCAGTACTTGCAATTATACTGATTGTGGGCCCCTTATCTGCCCACCAAACTGTGCTTTCCATTGTGTTTCAGGTGTTTCATTCATAGAACATAGAACATAACAGCGCAGTACAGGCCCTCCAGCCCTTGATGTTGCGCCGACCAGTCATACCAATCTGATGCCATCTAACCTACACTATTCCATGTACGTCCATATGCTTGTCCAATGATGACTTAAATGTACTTAAAATTGGTGAATCTACTACCGTTGCAGGCAAAGCATTCCCTACCCTGAAAAGTCCTTCAGTCCAAAGATGTGCAGGTCAGGTGAATTGGCCATGCTAAATTGCCCGTAGTGTTAGGTAAGGGGTAAATGTAGGGGTATGGGTGGGTTGCGCTTCGGCGGGTCGGTGTGGACTTGTTGGGCCGAAGGGCCTGTTTCCACACTGTAAGTAATCTAATCTAAAAGTCAATTGGTTTCCTGATTGTTAGAGTATGGGTGAATGGATTTTGATTGAAGTTGAATGTCTGGTGTCTCTGTAGGCCCCATACTGTCTCTGCTGGGCAGCCTGAGATGTTAACGTTGTCTCAGGCTACAGTCTGTTAATTTTGGTTGATTGTCCGAGTATAAATTGGCATTCCAGGCTGAACAATAATCCTAGACAGAAATCCCCATTCTGCTGGCTTTGTTGGGGTTTATAGAACATAGAACATAGAAAAATACAGTGCAGTACAGGCCCTTTGGCCCTCGATGTTGCGCCGATCCAAGCCCACCTAACCTACACTAGCCCACTGTCCTCCATATGCCTATCCAGTGCCCGTTTAAATGCCCATAAAGAGGGAGAGTCCACCACTGCTACTGGCAGGGCATTCCATGAACTCACGACTCGCTGAGTAAAGAATCTACCCCTAACATCTGTCCTATACCTACCACCCCTTAATTTAAAACTATGCCCCCTCGTAATAGCTGACTCCATACGTGGAAAAAGATTCTCACTGTCGACCCTATCTAAACCCCTAATCATCTTATACACCTCTATCAAGTCACCCCTAAAACTTCTTTCCTCCAATGAAAACAGCCCCAAGTGCCTAAGCCTTTCCTCATACGATCTTCCTACCATACCAGGCAACATCCTGGTAAACATCCTCTGCACCCGTTCCAGTGCCTCCACATCCTTCCTATAGTATGGCGACCAAAACTGCACACAATACTCCAGATGCAGCCGCACCAGAGTCTTATACAACTGCAACATGACCTCAGTACTCAGGAACTCAATTCCTCTACCAATAAAAGCCAGTACGCCATATGCCTTCCTCACCCCACTGTATTTAGCAACACTGTAGGAAGACAGAGAAGAAATTGTGGTTGTCCTGGTTGGCACTTTTGCATCATCGCTGGCCAACTGATAAGGTCAAGGAGGACTGGAGGTTAACGAATGCTGTGCCCTAATTCAAGAAGGGCTACAAAAAACCTCTGAGAACTATAGACCAATAAACCTAAAATCTAGTAGGTAGGTTACTTGACAAGGTTCTGAGAGATAAGATATCCATGCATTTGGAAAGACACTGTGTGTTTATGAATAAAATCAGAGCGGTACTGGAAATCACAGCAGTTTCGGAGCATGAAATCACTGTTTTGGGCAAAAGCCATTCATCAAAGTCAGCATGGCTTTGTGCCTGGAAGATAATGGCTCACAAATTTGTTTGTGTTCTTTCATGAAGTGACAAGCAATGGTATACGTAGTCTATATGGATTTCAGTAAAACCTTCAATCCGTTTCCACATGGTACGCTGCTCTGGAAGGTTAGATTGCATAGAATTAAGGGGGAGGTGGCAAACTGGATACAAAATTGGCTTGATTGTGGGAAGCAGAGAGTAATACTGGAAGGATGATTGTCAGACTGGAGGCCTGTGACTAGGAGAATGCCTCAAGGGTTGGTGCTGGGACCACTACATATTTCATATATCTATGATTTAGAAGCGAATGTTCAGGCATGATTTATAAGTTTGAAGATGACACTAAAATGGGCAGCATCATGGGGAGTGAGGAAGGTTATCAGAAATTTCAGAAATTACAGCACTACGTTGATCAGCTGGGGAAGTGGGCTGAAAAATGGCAAACGGATGTTAATACAGATCAGTGTAAGTTCTTGCATTTTTGAAAGTCAAATCAAGGTCAGAGTTTCATGGTGATTGTTTGGGTCATAGAGAATGCAGTGGAACAGAGATACCTTGGAATTCAGGTGCATCGTTCTCTGAAAGTCGATTCAGAGGTAGACAGGACAGTGAAGAAAGCTTTTGGCACACTGGCCTACGCCCTTGCCTTGAAGCCTACTTTTCCAAGCCACACATCCTAAGTCATGCCTCACCGCATCATAATTTCCCTGCCCCCAGCTATAACTCTTGCCCTGCAGTGCACACTTATCCCTCTCCATCACTAGTTTGCTGCAGCCTCACTCCAAGGTCTCGTGCAGTATTTTAGATGATAGGGATTTTTGTTCAATCCTGCAGCATTTCTTCCTGATAACAATAGAAGGGAGGTTACTAGAATTTGTCATAACTTACATGATAACTGGATAATTAGGAAATAATGTCAGATTGGGACGAGTCAACTTGTGTTTACAAAGGATGAATTTTATGGGATGCATTGAGTAGAAATGATAAGGGACTACCAGTGGATATGGTGTATTTGCATTTTCAGAAGGCTTTCAGTAGATGCCATGCAAGAGGTTAATTTAAAGAAAGAGGATATAGGTATATGGGGGTAATATATTGGCATGAATTAAGCATTGGTTAACGGACAAATATAGAGTAGGATGAAGTGGGTCATAATCAAGTCAGCAGCCTGTGACCAGTGGGATCCCACAAGGATCAGTGCTCAGACCCCAACTGTTCATAAAGTATATCAGTGATTTGGATATGGCGGTCAAATGTAATATTTCCAAGTTTGCAGATGATGATTCAAATCTAGGTAGAAATATGTAATGTGAGGAGGATGGAGTGAGACCTCAATGAGATGTGGACACCTGTGTGAGTAGGCAAGAACATGACAGATTAGATTACCTACAGTGTGGAAGCAGGCCCTTCAGCCCAACAATTCCACATCGACCCTCTGAAGAGCAACCCACCCAGACCTATTCCCCTACATTTACCCCTGACTAATGCACCTAACATTATGGGCAATTTACCATGGCCAATTCACCTGACCTGCACATCTTTGGACTGTGGGAGAAAACCAGAGCACCCGGAGGAAACCCACGCAGACACGGGGAGGATGTGCAACATCCACACAGTCATCCGAGGCTGGAATCGAACCTGGGACCCTGGTACTGTGCGTCAGCAGTGCTAACCACTGAGCCACCGTGCTGCCCCACGGGTCTGAGCAGCTTAATAAGACTTCTTAAGCGGATAGCTAAAGGAGAAGCCGTAAATGTAATAATTCTGGATTTTCAAAAGCTGTTTCATAAGGTACCACATATCAGGCTACTTAATAAGTATAGCCCCTGGTGTTGGGAGTGGGATATTAGCATGGATTAAGGATGGTTGAGTAATGGAAGACTGAGTTGAGATAATGGGAGTATTTTCAGACTGGCAAACTATAACTAGTGTGTCCTGCAATAGTCAGTACTGGGATCACCATTATTTACAATGTATACTAATGATTTAAGGATAAGTAAAGTAAATGTCCTATAGTCAAGTTTGTGGATAACACAAAAGTAGGTGGGAAGGCAAGTAATGAGGATGATACAATGTGTCTGCAGAGGGTTATGGGCATATTAAGTGAGTGGGCAAAAACACAGCAATTGAATATAATTTGGAAAAATATGACGTCATGTAATTTGCCAAGAAGAATATTGGAGCTGAATATTATTAAAATAGAGAAAAACTTCAGAAAGCTATGGAGTGAAGGGATTTGGGAGTCCTCATCCATGAATCACAGAAAGCTAGCAACCAGGTTCAGTGGATAATATGAAAGCAAATAAAATGTTAATAGAACATAGAACAATACAGCACAGCACAGGTTCTTCAGCCCATGATGTCGTGCCAATCTTTTATTCTACTATATGATCAAACTAACCTGCATACCCTACATTTTACTATCATCCATGTGACTATCCACGAGTCGATTAAATGTCCCTAATGGATCTGCCTCTACTATCACTACTAGCAGTGCATTCCACACACCCATCACTCTCGATATAAAGAACCTACCTCTGACATCTCCCCTAAACCTTCCTCTAATCTCCTTAAAATTATGCGCCCTCATGATAGCCATTTCCACCCTGGGAAAAGGTCTCTAGCTATCCACTATGTTTCTCATCATCTTGTACACTTCCATCAAATCACCTCTCATCCTTCTTTGTTCCAATGAGAAAAGCCCTAGGTCCCTCGACTGTTCTTCATAAAACATGAACTCCAGTCCAGGCAGCATCCTGGTAGATCTCCTCTGCACCCTCTTTAAAGCTTCCACATCTTCCTATAATGAGGCGATTAGAACTGAACACAATATTCCAAGTGTGGCCTAACCAGGGCTTTATAGAGTTGCGGCATAACATCGTGGCTCTTAAACTCAATTCCCCTGTTAATGAAAGTCAACACACCATACATCTTCTTAACACCCTATCAATTTGGGTGACAACTTTGAGGGATATATGGATGTGGACCTCAAGATCCTCTGTTTCTCCACACTGCCAAGAATCCTGCTTTTGACTTAATCTCATTGAAACTTACAGAAACTGAACGGCCTGGACAGGGTGAACACTGGGAAGATGTTTCCATTGGTATGAGAGACTAAAACTCAGGCCACAACCTTAAAAGGAAGACCCTTGAGAACAAAGATAAGAAGAAACTTCATTAGCCACAGAGTGGTGAATCTGTGGCATTCATTGCTACAGAAGGCTATGGAGGCCAGGTCATTGAGTACATTTAAAACAGAGATAGACAAGTTCTTGATTGCCAAGGGAACCAAAGGTCTTTTTTAGATTACTTAGAGTGTGGAAATAGGCCAGTCGGCCCACAAGTCCACACCGACCTGCCGAAGCGCAACCCACCCAGCCCCATTCCCCTCTATTTATCCCTTCACCTAACACTATGGGCAATTTAGCATGGCCAGTTCACCTAACCTGAACATTTTTGGACTGTAGGAGGAAACCAGAGCACCCGGAGGAAACCCACGCAGACAATGTGCAAACTCCACAGAGTTGCCTGAGGCGGAAATTGAACCCGGGTCTCTGGTGCTGTGAGGCAGCAGTGCTAACCACTGTGCCACCATGCCTCCCCAGGTTAGGGGGAGAAAGCGGGAAAGTGGAATTGAGAAACCTTTTAGCCACAAGTGGTGGCGCAGACCGTGATGGGTTAAATAGCCTAATTTCTGCTCCTATGTCTTAGGGTCTTTCACAGCAATCTTCAGACAGAAGTGCCTCCTGCAGTGGTCCCCAGCATTACAGATATAAGTCTTCAACCAAATTGATTCGCTCCATGTGATATCAAGAAACGGTTGGAGGCATTGAATACTACAAAGGCTACAGACTCTGAAAACATTGTGGCAATAGTACTAAAGAATTGTGCTCCAGAACTTGCTGCTCCCTGAGCCAAACTGTTCCAGTACAGTTGCAACACTGGTATCTACCCAACAATGTGGAAAATTGCCCAAATATGCCCTGTACGTAAAAAACAGAACAAACCCAATCCAGCCACATCAGTCTGCTCTTGACCATCAGTAAAGTGAATGAAGGTGTCATCAACAGTGCTATCAAACAGCACCTGCTCAGCAATAGCCTGCTCAGTGATGCCCAATTTGGGTTCTGCCAGGGCCACTCAGCTCCTGACCTCATTACGGCCTTGGTCCAAAAATGGACAAAAGAGCTGAATTCCAGAGGTGAGGTGAGAATGACAGCCCTTAACATCAAGGCTGTATTCAAAGAGAATGAGGTATAAAAGTAGCAAGACGTTGCAAGGTGCAAGGCAGACCACACTGGGAATACTGTGAACAACTTCAGGTCCTTATCGAAAAAATCATATTCTTGTACTGGAGGCAGCCCAGAGAAGGTTCACTTGGCCATAGTGAAGCCAAGAAAATAATTCACAGAGGGAGAGGAGTTGGTTTAGGCCAGGGGTCTGGGGTTTCAGAACCTGAAGTGTCCGTGTGTGTTGGCTCGATTAAAGACATATTCTGGAATTCTGGAGTAAGTTGTGTGTTGCAAGTGGAGGAGGTGCATCCTACTCCCAATGTGGAAAATGGTGAAGGAAGGAGCTACCAGGAGGCAGAAACTGAAATTACAAATGCCACAAATCATGGGACCCTGGACAGCTGGCCAACTTAGACCTCAGCGTGGATGATCTGCCTCAGAGCTTCAATCTCTTAGAAGCTACCAATGTAGAGAATTAGCTGAGAAGCTGAAAATGTGTTGCTGGAAAAGCACAGGAGGTCAGGCAGCATCCAAGGAGCAGGAGAATCGACGTTTTGGGCATGAGCCCTTCTTCAGGAATCTTTCCGGCTCATGCCCGAAACGTCGATTCTCCTGCCTGACCTGTTGTGTTTTTCCAGCAACACATTTTCAACTCTGATCTCCAGCATCTGCAGTCCTCACTTTCTCCCCTAATTAGCTGAGAAGGTCTTCTTGGGAAAATACTGGATATCACTCTAACTCTTATCATTTGTCCAATTTGGAGGAATAAGGAGAGACCATTGACATTAATGTGGATTTGCACATCCTCCCCATTCAGACCACAATTGAACTTTTAAGCAACTACTTAGAGCATGATCACATGTGTAGTTGCTAGGATGGCGAGTATCAAGTAGAGAAATATTTATTGGGACCTGCAGCAATAGGTGGCAATGGTGACGGAGGCTGCTGACGAAAGGAGCTGAGCAGTTCAATTGGCCACCACCAACAGGTGATGTTAGTAAGGGAGGACAGCTGGAGCAAGTGAACAACTTCTTGATGGAAAGAAATTGTCTTTGGTGGAGAGAGATCTGATGGGAAGGGATAGCCAACATGAACTAATTTTTAATATGTCTGGATTAACCAACATTTGTAACCTTGTCATGTCTCTTAACTTTCTGAGTGTAGTATGTGTAGAGAGTAGGAAAGTAATTTCTTGCATTTGGAGAGTATTGCTAATAAATCCTGTCTTTGATCTCATCTTAAAGGTATTTGCTGTGAGTTTATTTCAAAAATTGGAATCCAAGAGAGTAGAATTTGGGGAATCCCTTCAGTCAACCCAGGAAAGCTATAAGCAAAATTCTAGTTCTACAGGGCTTTAGGGGTGTTGTGTCACTAGAGAAATAGAACTGGTGATGGTTTAACCTGAGGTAAGGGCAGAAACTGAGGAGAGTCCTGAGGAGACTAAAGCATTGGCATTGTTTTGCATTGCAGTCCAGCTGTCCAGCCAAGCAGGCTAACTGACACCACAATACTCCATAAGAGACAAGAGTAGAAAGGGAAAGCAGTAAACAAAGCAATAACTCCTTACTTGGTCTCAAAAGGAGAAAAATCAAATCGTAATTTAAGTTCACCACTGTTTCCCCTTTTGTCTATGACAGATGAGGAGCTCATGCCTGAGATTGGTTAAAATTAACTAAAAAGTTGATCAAAACTTTCTCCATTATCCAGAATTTCATAATAATCTTGAACTGAATTAATAGAACTCAATTGGAAGACAATAGAAAAAGTTCAGAGACTAAAACTATATGTAAAATAAAACCAGGAACCATAACAAATCCTCTTCATTCAGATTTTGATACAAATGTGCTTTTTGAGCTAGAGAATCCTAGTGAGTGAAATATTGATATTCTGAAGCACAAACCAGTTAAAAATAGTAGCTGGGAAACAATAATTAAAATGAGATGAGATTAGATTCCCTACAGTGTGGAAACAGGCCCTTTGGCCCAACAAGTCCACACCGACCCTCCAAAGAGCAACCCACCCAGACCCATTTACCCCTGACTAACGTACCTAACACTATGGGCAATTTAGCATGACCAATTCACCTAACATGCACATTTTTAGATTGTGGGAGGAAACCGGAGCACCCGGAGGAAACCCAAGTGTCTGCGTGGGTTTCCTCCGCGTGCTCCGGTTTCCTCCCACAGTTCAAAAATGTGCAGGTTAGATGGATTGGCCAGACTAAGTTGCCCGTAGTGTTAGGTGAAGGGGTAAAATGTAGGGGAACAGGTTTGGGTGGGTTGCGCTTCAGTGTGGACTTATTGGGCCGAAGGGCCTGTTTCCACACTGTGTAATCTAATCTAATCTAATGTGCAAACTCTACACAGACAATTACCCAAGGTGGGAATCAAACCCGGGTCTCTGGTGC
The DNA here is from genome assembly GCF_004010195.1 of Chiloscyllium plagiosum. Classification (NCBI taxonomy): domain Eukaryota; kingdom Metazoa; phylum Chordata; class Chondrichthyes; order Orectolobiformes; family Hemiscylliidae; genus Chiloscyllium; species Chiloscyllium plagiosum. Next base: position 70,729,144 of record NC_057713.1, read on the forward strand.
TGTGAGGCAGCAGTACTAACCACTGAGCCACCGTGCTTCGAGGTGCTGTTTCAATATCCTATCATCAGTTCACAATCAGAAGAGTTAGATGGAAATGAGAACTGGAAACTGGGCTCCATTCAGCTACCTCAGTTAAGAATGGGAGCAAAAAGGGAAGAGAATAAATCAAACACTACCTCACTGTGGAAAAGCAATCATAAATTATGTGGAATTTAAGCTTATGTGGAAAAGCTTATGTGGAAAAGCAATCATAAATTAAATTTACCTCTATTTCCTCATTGTCAGTGAGAATGGACTAAACAGTGTAAGTACAGGTAGAAAGTTTTTCCTGGTTGGGGAGATAAAGAACCAGTCTCACAATAAGAGATAGGCCATTAGGACTGAGATGAGGAACTGCTTCAGTGTGTACTCCACGGTGGCTCAGTGGTTAGTATTGTTGCCTCACCACACCAGGAACTCAAGTTTGATTCCAGCCTCGGGTGGCTGGCTGCTTGGGGTTTGCGCATTCTCCCTGTGTCTGCATAGGTTTCCTCCCATGGTTCAAAGATGTATAGTTTAGGTGAATTGGTCATGATAAATTGCCCATAGGGAAGTGTAGTTTTGGTGCATTAGTCAGGGGTAAATGTAGGGGAATGGGTCTGGACTTGTTGTACCGAAGGGCTCGTATCCATACTGTAGGGATTCTATGATGCCAAAGAATTCACTGACATTTTGATGAAACTTTTGGGGTCACTAGATGAGACGCTTATGGAGAGTAAGCGAGACTAATTACTTTTGTTTTGAGATAAGTATTACCTGACAACACGATTCATAAAGCAATTTACTGTGCAGGAAGGAGCATGAAAGTGTATGCAGCCTATCCATGGAGCAAACCAATCAGTCTGACTCTCTCTGTTTTATCTTATTTTTCTTCAAATGATCATCTTACTTCCTTTTGAAATTATTGATTGTTTCCAAATCGTGATCATGACTACATCAGATGGGCCAAAAAAATTACCTGAAGGCTATAATGAAAAGAACAAATCACAAAAAAATCCTTATATTGTAATGAAAGCCTTAATGTGCCAGTCTCTTAAAACCGTTGAAAGATTTTCCATCCAGAAATATATTTTTGTGATTTCACAGGTGGAAGTGCCAGCAGCTATAAATCAGTCAGTTAAACTTCAGTGATGGGGAACCTTCTTGAAGTAATAATTCAAGTCAAAGTTTATAGGCACATGGACAAATGCATCCCAATTAAGAAAAGACATATACTCTCTATGTCTTTCTGATTTCAATGCTCGCTTTTACTATCTCAACTGAAAGATTGGTTCACTCATTTGGCTAGCTCAGGCTCTTAATAATGGAAACATAATTTTCAATCTCAACTGGCTAAAGTTATTCTTCGAGCTATCTCCACTTCTTACCCCATTGTGGTATAAGGGCATCATCACGCCATAAATTGCAACCTTTGCACAATAAGACACTTTGTGATGAGATAGCAACTCAATTATCTCCTCTTTCACTTTGACCTAAACAGCATTCTCTTCCTTAGTAAAACAGGTGGAAAATTCTAATTTAGTATCTCAGCCTTCATGGTACCCCTTTTTGGTACCTAAACTCCCTACTCTCCCTCTTTCTACTACTTTTACCATTTATATGATTCTGGAAGATTTTGGTTTCCTTCAGTATGATTTCATATGCTCCCTCATTCTGTATCAGTTTATCTTCTATTTCTTTTGCAATACAGGAACTATGGCTTTCATTGTCCTAGTTTTGCTCCCTCTGAGAGTGTACTACATATATAACTACATCATCCCCTTTTAAAAGGCAACCCATTATTCCGTTATAATTTTGCTGACCAATTTTTGAAATCAAATTACCTGGAACAGAACCAGATTCAGCATTCCATTTTCTTCATTGAGTCAGACACATACGAACCAAGAAAATTATCCTGAATGCATTTCTGAAGCTCTGTGCTCTACACTGATATAATCTTAGCCCCTTAAGATTATTGCAGTCCTCACTTAGCACTATTCTCTACTTTTTGCATCTCTGTCCTTTTCTGGCACATTGTTCTCTATTTTTCCTATTAGTTCATGGTCTGTGCAATCAACTGAGTAATGTGATGATGTTTGTATTCTCTTTATAGTTCCAAATAGATTCTGTTTTTGACCGTTCTACAAATTTGTCTCACTCCAGCACTGCAATAATTGCTTAATTATTAGAGATACCTCACCTTCTTTCTTCCTTTTCTATCTCTGTTGAACAACTTGTATTCAGGAATATTTTGAACCCTGCCAATCTGGCCTTTTCTTCAGGCAGGTTTTTATCACCATGATGTATCATATCTAATAGCTATCTCTGTTTATTAGCTTACCAACCTTATTAAATAACTTTCTGTATTTGCTTGTAAATCTGTAAACTTAGTTCATAGGTTAACTTCATCTTAATATTTTTTGCCCAAGTGCAATCTCCTTGCCCCAAACCTTTGTGTATTTTACCTATCCTTCATAATGCTACATTCCTTTTCCCAATCCCTGCTATGATCTTGTTTGAATTGTCCTCAGTCGTGTCAGCAAACTATCATACAAGGGTCTTCTCCTTTTAGGTGCAATGTATCCACTCATATTGGTCTCAATGCCTCAGGGGTCTAAAGTGCTTCCTTTTGCAACAACTCTTCATCTACACCTTCATCAACATTATTTTCCTATTTCTATAATCACTGGTAGGTAGCATTGAGAATAATACAAATATTACTACCTTTGAAATCTTACTTGCTAGTCTGCTTCCAAGCTCCTTAAGTACCTACATCATTAGAACTGATATGGTTCATAACTTCCACTGCTCATCCACTTACCCTCACAGGGATCAGGGACTACCCCAAGTCATTCTTGATCAAGTTTATGTCAACAAGCACTTTTGTCTGTTCTCTTAATTATCAAATCCCTTAAAATTATTACTTCTAAAATTCTCCTCCTACCTTTTCACGCCATCCCCCCCCACATCATCCCTTCGCCCTATATCCACTAATAGATTAACCAGTTTTGGAGCAGCCAAATTTCCAAAACGGGTAGAGATCAAGTGTTATAGGTTTCTATATAATATTCCTATTCTGGCCATTTTCCTTCTGTCTGTCTATCAGTTAAGCTCAAAGGGAAATTCATTTTATTGTCTTAATAATATTCGGTATTGCAAAATTTGTTGATTGCAGAGTAAAAAATGAGGCTTTGGCTGGAGAGACTCCAGAGAGCAGCAGCTCAGAAAAAAGTACAAGTAAGCTCAAGTAAAGTCCTTTTTAACTTTCCTTTTTAGTTCTCGAACATTTAAGATGGCAGATAGGGCAGTCACATGTTCCTCCTGCAGGATGTGGGAGCTCAGAGAGACTTTCTGACGATTATAATTGTGGTAAGTACACCCAGCTGCCGTTCCTGAGAGAACGTGTTAGGGAACTGGAGCTGGAGTTGGATGCATTCAGGATCATGATGCTGAATGCTTCATCGATAAGAGTTTTTGTGAGATGGTCACAGGCAAAGGTACAGGCAAAGAGTAGTTGGATGACCACCAGGAAAGGCAAAGGGAGTAGGCAGAGAGTGCAGGAATTCCCTGTGGCCATTCACCTCGAAAACAAGTATACCATTTTGGATACTGTTGGGAGGGAGGTGGGGGATTGGGGGGTTTACTGTTCAGGGGAAACCAGCAGTAGCCAGGTCAGTGGCACTATGACTGGCTCTGGGGCACAGCGGGAGAGGGTAAAGGTAAACAGGATCTTAATAGTAAGAGATTCACTAATTAGAGGGACAGACAGGAGATTCTGTGGCTGCAAACGAGAATCCAGGATGGTGCGTTGCCTCCTAGGTGCCAGAATCCAAGATGTCTCAGGGCGGCTGCAGAACATTCTCAAGGGGGAGAGTGAGCAGCCAGAAGTCATTATGCATTGTTGGCACAAATTACATAGGTAGTAATAGGGATGAGGTCCTGCAGAAAGATTATAGAGAGCTAGGAAAAAGTTAAAAACCAGGACCCTGTTGGTGATAATCTCCGGATAATGCCATGTGCTAGTGTGGGTAAGAACAGGAGGTTATGGCAGATGAATGCATGGCTAAAGAATTTATGCAGGAAGCAGGGATTCACATTTTTAGATCATTTCTGGGGCAGAGGTGATCTGTTCAAGTGTTCGGGTTCCACCTGAACTGGAGGGAGAACAATACCTAGGCAGCCAGGTTTGCTGCTGCTGCAAGGGAGGATTTAGGGGGTAGGATCCTCAACAGCAGGGAGGGAAGTGTGAGACTTGAAGGATATACAGTAATCAGAAATAGTAAGTTGAAGAGACAGGTCAGGCTGGAACATGTCAGAGTGAGGAATGGCTGTTGGGTTAAATTCCATCTATTTCAATGCAAGAGCAGGTAAGGCCGATCCACAGGGTGTGGACATGTACATGGAATTAGGATATTCCAGGTATTATAGAAACATAGCTAAAGGAGGGACAGGACTGGCAGCTTAATGTGCCAGGGTACAGGTGCTTTAGGTGGGACAGAGGTAGTGGAAGGAAGGGAGGGGGAGTTGCATTTTTGATTAAGACAAATATTACAGCAGTCATCAGATACTTTGTGGGTGGAACTAATAATAAGAAAGGAATGGTGACATTATTGGTGTTGTACCGTCGGCCCCCAGATAGTCAACAGGAATTAGAGGAACGAGTATGCAGGGATACTGGGACACTTGCAGGAGCAATAGGCTTGTAATAGCAGGGGATTTTAATTTTCCTAACATATACTAGGACTGCCAGAACTTTAAAGGTGGGGTGGGATTTGTTAAGTGCATTCAGGAAAGTTTCCTCAAGCAGCATATAGAGGTCCTATTCGGGAAAGGGCAAAACTCAACCTACTCTTGGGAAATGGGGCAGGGCAAGTGATGGAGGTGGCAGTGGGGGAGCACTTTGGGACTAGTAACCATAGTTCTGTTAATTTGGAAATAGTTGTGAAGAGGGACAAAACTAGCCCACAGGTTCAAGTTCTAAGTTGGGGCAAGGCAAATTTTGATGGAATTAGACAGGAGCTGGCAGGGGTTGATTGGAGTAGTTTGCTTGCAGGCAAAGGGAAATTAGCCAGTGGGAAGCCTTTAAAAGTGAAATAGCTGGAGCTCAACATTTGTATGTTCCTTTGAGGGTGAAGGTCAAGGTTGGCAGGAATAGACAACCATGGATGACAAGAGGTATTGAGGCTTTGACCAGAAAAAAGAAGTTGTGGCTCAGGCACAGGCAGCTGGGATCAAGGGAATCCCTGGAGATATGCAGGGAATACAGAAGTTCACTGAAGGAGGAAATCAGGATGGTGAAAAGGGGGAATACGATAGCCTTGCCTCACCTGAACAGGGTGAATACAAAGAGGTACTTCAAGTATATTAAAGGAAAAAGAACAACTAAGAGAGAATAGGGCCCCTCAAGGACCAAAGTGGACATACATGTGTAAAACAGCAGATGAGTGAGCTACTCAATGAATATTTCTCCTGTGTGTTTACCATAGAGCCTTGAGAGCTTGGGGAAGTTAGCGGTGATATTTTGGGGACAGTCAATATCACAGTCGAGGAGGTGTTGGATGTATTAGAATGAATAAAGGTGTATAAATATCCTGGTCCTGACCAGATATATCCAAGAACCCTACAAGAGGCTCGAGAAGAAATTGTGGGGGCGCTGGCTGATACTTTAGCATCATTATTATCTACGGGTGAGGTCCCAATGACTGGAAGGTAGCAAATATTGTGCCTTTATTCAAGAAAGGCTACAAAAAAAAACTTGGGAAGCTTAACATCTGTGGTGGGTAAGTTACTTTCGAAGATTCTAAGATAAGATATACATGCTTTTGGAAAGACAGGGTTTGATTAGGAGTAGTCAGCATGGCTTTGAGAGTGGGAAATCATGCCCCACACATTGGGGTGGCACGGTGGCTCAGTGGACATGCAGGTCCTTGGCCTCCTCCATCGCCAGACCATGGCAACACAACGCCTGGAGGAAGAGCGCCTCATCTTCCGCCTAGGAACCCTCCAACCACAAGGGCTGAATGCAGATTTCTCCAGCTTCCTCATTTCCCCTCCCCCCATCTTATCTTAGTCCCAACCCTCGGACTCAGCACCGCCTTCTTGACCTGCAATCTTCTTAGAACATAGAACATAGAACATAGAAGAATACAGCGCAGTACAGGCCCTTGGGCCCTCGATGTTGCGTATCGCATTCCCAACGTCCCTCCCCCAAGTCCCTCCTCCCTACCTTTTATCTTAGCTTGTTTGGCACATCCTCCTCTGTCCTGAGGAAGGGCTTATGCCTGAAACGTCGATTCTCCTGCTCCTTGGATGCTGCCTGACCTGCTGCGCTTTTCCAGCAACACATTTTTCAGCTCTGATCTCCAGTCCTCACTGTCTCCTGCTCTGGAAGGTTAGATCACATAGAATCCAGGGGGAGCTGGTACATTGGATACACAATTGGCTTGATGGTAGGAAGCTGAGGGTAATAGTGGAAGCGTGCTTGTCAGACTGCAGGCCTGTGACTAGTGGAGTGCCTCACGGGTTGGTGCTGGACCCATTGCTATTTGTTATCTGTATCAATGATTTGGATGAGAATGTACTAGACATGATTAGTAAGTTTTGCAGATGACACTAAATAGCTGGTATTGTGGACAGTGAGGAAGGTTATCAGAAATTGCAATAGGACCTTGATCAGTTAGGAAAGTGGTCTGAGAAATGGCAAATGGAGTTTAGTACAGATAAGTGTGAAGTGTTGCATTTTGAAAAATCATATCAAGATAGGAGTGTCATGGTGAATGGTGGGTCCTTAAGGAATGTAGTGGAACAAAGGGATCTTGGCATTCAGGCTCACACATCTCTGAAATTGGAGTCACAGGTAGACAGGGCAGTGAAGAAGGATTTTGGTACACTGACCTTCAACAATTCAGGGCATTGAGTATAGAAGTTGGGAAGTTATGCTGCAGTTATACAGAATGTTGGTGAGGCAGCTCTTGGAGTACTGTGTTCACTTTTGGTCACCTTGTTATAGGAAGGAAGTTATTAAGCTGGAAAGAGTGCAGAAGAAATTTACAAGGATGTTGCCAGGACTCAATGGTCTGACTTATAGGGAGAGGTTGGATAAGCTAGGACTTTTTTCTTTCGAGCATAGGAAATGGAGGGTGAATCTCATGGATTGGGTGAATGCACTTAGGCTTTTTTTCCAGGATTGGGGAATCGAGGACTAGAGGATACCAGTTTAAGGCTAGAGTGGAAGGAATAAAAGGGAACCTGAGGGACAACTTTTTTTACACAGAGTTTGGTTATGTATATGGAATGAGCTGCCAGCAGAAGCATTTGAGGCAGGTACATTAACAACATTTAAAAGGCATTTGGACAAATACAAGAATAGGAGAGTATTAGAAGGATATGGACCAAATGCAGGGAAGTGGGGTTAGCGTGGATGGACATTTTGGTCAGCATCGACCAGTTTGGGCCGAAGAGACTGTCTCCATGCTATAGGATTCTATGACTATATGACTAACAGAAAATGATTTGACAATTTTGTTGGTTTTCTGACTACGTTAGCATGCCAAAGTTATATCAGTTTGACAATGTTTCTGTCATTGCCTTTGCAAACTAACAGGGTAAACAGTTGTTGCCTCTTCTTCATCAATACGCCATCTGTTTGAATTAGGAATTAGAGATTGCACAGGGCAGGAGTTTTAGGAAAAGAGGCAGTTTTGTAATGTGATACTTCTCAGAATTATGGAAGGTACTGTGTCAAAAAAGCAGCTTAGCTGTAGCTTGAAGTCATGTAGCATCACTCAGATCAATTCCAGGTTAAAAATAATTATAAATAAACAACTCTGGTAATCAGTACCATATGCTAATCCTTTTTCAAGCATGTTAAATAAGTCTAATTTAAATTAAAGTTCAAAATACACAAAATATCAGTGAACTGAATAACATTGTGTGAATGGAAGTGTAGATTAGAAGTCATGTTCTGACATTAAAAGCACATTTTATGGGTGGCATGGTGGCTCAGTGGCTTGCGCTGCTGCCCCATAGCACTAGGGTCCCAGATTCAATTCCAGCCACGGTGACTGTCTATGTGGAATTTATGCATTTTTCCTGTGTCTGTGTGGGTTTCCTCCCACAGTCCAAAAAAGTGTGAATCAGGTGAATTGGCCATGCTAAATTGCCCATAGTGTTACGTGTATTAGTCAGGGGTAAATATAGGATAGGAGAATGCGTCTGGGTAGGTGTGGACTGGTTGGGCCACAGGGCCCGTTTCCACATTGAAGGGAATCTAACCTATCTTTAACAAAATTTGCACAAATTAGCATTTCCATCAAGGTGGCCTGCAAAACCTTTTAAAGAAAATAAAGCATCAACTTTTGTTATCTACTGTACCACCCAGAGGTTTCTATGGAGAAGAGCACAAGACTGGACTTCATCAGATTGCTGGCAGAGACCAGACGATGTGGGAGGAAACGTACATCTTTAGTTTGCTTCAGGAGTCTTTGTTAGCCTGTTGGGTGGCATGGTGGCTCAGTGGCTAGCATTGCTGCCTTGCAGCACCAGGGATCCTGGATTCAGTTCCAGCCTTGGTTGATTGTCTTTGTGGAGTTTGCATATTCTCTCCACATCTTTGTGGGTTTTCTCCCACAGTCCAAAAGTGTGTAGGTTAGATGGATTGGCTGTGCTAAATGGCCTGTAGGGTACAGAAGTGGTGTGGATTAGGCATGAGAAATGCTAGGATAGGGTTTTGAATGGGGCTGAGTCAACTTGTGCTAAATGACCAATTTCCACAATATAGAGATTCTAATACACCCTGACACTGGGCAGGTAGTGATCTTTTATCCAGCAGACTACAGAAATAATGCTTTGTTAGGGCTTTTGGAAATGTTAAACTTAGGTCAGTCTGGGATAAATGGTTAAATACGAAAACTAAGCATTTGAAGATGTTCAGATAGAACACTGCAGAGAACCTTCCCCAGTTTCTCATTCTTCTTAAAGTATAACTGTGCCAGGGTTCTGGAGATTATCTAGTCAAGTGTTTCTGTTCCTAAAGAGGAACATGCAGAGGTTATAAATCAAATGGTGATTGAAGATAAGTTGAACACAAATGGGTGAGGGTTATTTTGATCAATTACCCACTTGTTGACTTCAACATAAGTGGTCACATGGTCACTGAGTGACTGAGTCAACATTGCATGTTTTATGGTATTACCTAAAGTGCTAAAATATTTGAGAAATATAAATGTGAAGTAATGTCAATGGTGGTCTGAAAGGAACAAAAAGCCAGTCATTGCTTTAAATATTCAGCAGATCAGGCAGCAGTTGTAGAGAGAGAAAATCAATTGAAGATTCAGGTCGATCACCTATCTATAATTCCACTCAGATTATTTTTCCCTAGCATTAATTGTTAAGTGAAAAAAAATTATATTTTCATAATATATTCAATAAAGTTAATCCCAGGAAGTTAAAAATCACACAACACCAAGTTATAGTCCAACAGGTTTAATTGGAAGCACTAACTTTCAGAGCGCTGCTCCTTCATTAGGTGGTTGTCAAATTGGATTGAAGTAGGCTTGGAAATGATGTAATCCAGGGTTTGTCGTCATGTACAGTTTTGTCCTCCTGCTCCTACCAGAAGAGCCTATTACATTATCCAATTAGATCATGTCTAATTGGCATCTACTTAACATGTTCCGTGAAATGCCTAAAAGAAAGCATAGCAATCTGAGTTTTCAAATGTGTAAATGATCTTGCTTCAACATCTTTTTGGAGGAGATCTTCAGGTTTTTTTTGTTTTTCATCTCTCTTTCAAGTTTTTGGAAGAGCCCTCCACCAATTTTTGGCTATCCTTTCCTTAGACAGCTATATCTCTGCTATTCCACAGTTTGAAGCTTCTTAATTCTCTTAGAGTCAAAGTAGATGGTCTCACTTCACCATATTTGTGGGCGGCACGGTGGCACAGTGGTTAGCACTGCTGCCTCACAGCGCCTGAGACCCGGGTTCAATTCCCGCCTCAGGCGACTGACTGTGTGGAGTTTGCACGTTCTCCCCGTGTCTGCGTGGGTTTCCTCCGGGTGCTCCGGTTTCCTCCCACAGTCCAAAAGATGTGCAGGGTCAGGTGAATTGGCCATGCTAAATTGCCCATAGTGTTAGGTAAGGGGTAAATGTAGGGGTATGGGTGGATTTCGCTTCGGCGGGTCAGTGTGGACTTGTTGGGCCGAAGGGCCTGTTTCCACACTGTAATGTAATCTAATCTAATCCATATTGAATTACACTTATCATTGCTTTGTCCACTGATTGATGTGGTCAATATCCATGTGAAACTTTCGGCTTTCAGTAACAATTACATTGCCACCTCACTTAATGTTGCCAGCAAGACTGTGCATAAGTCTTTGCATTCTGTCACTGAGTTCATTCAGGAATATGGTGAAAATCTGAGGTCCTAATATAAATGCAAACGGGTACTACTAGCCACATGAAAAGCCTTATCAAAATTTTCCTTTACATACAATTATCCATTTTCCTTTCGAAAGTTGCGATTGAATCTGCTTCAAAAATCCTTTCAAACAGTGCATTCCTGATCACAGCAGCTCACTCTGTAAAAAATGTTACTGTTCAGTGTTCTTCACTTTTTAGCAATGATCTAAATCCATATCATTTGGGACTGGCCATCCTGTCAGTAGAAAAGCTTTCCCTTATTGACTCTGTCATTGTTATTTCTCCTTATAAAGACCTCAGGGGAACTCAGGTTTTCAGGTTAACATTACATTTAATTAAACAACCTCAGCCTTAGATTGCCTGCAGAATTCTGCTGGTAATCATTTTTACCCTTTCACTTTTTTGACAAATTCTTGCAGCTCTTTATTTTCCAAATCCAGCTGTAAAGCACAGAAATGGACACCGTAAGATAACTTATTCCAGATTGTTTCTAACTTAATTGATCTTTCATAAGCTCTTTCTAAAGCCTATCAAGGACATACGCATAACTACCATCACATATTTCTAAAATTTCTAGTACAGCTTAGGTTACTGATGATCCTACTTCTTCCATTAAACTCCAACGGGCACATTTTGCACATTTTGAATATTATAATAGTTCAAGTGCTCATCCAAATGTTTTTAAAGGTTGTAAGGTTTTCAGCCTGCATTATCTTCTTAGGCACCACCTTCTGAGTGAACAAGTATTTTCTCAAATCCCCTCTGAACCTCCTACCACTTACCCTGAAATTATATCCCCTCTTGACTGATCCCTTAATCAGCTGCTCCCAACTCACCTTATCCATTCCCCACAAAAACTGATACAAATATTCCCAAGGCCACAAGAAACATTTCATTCATGTAGGTGCGCATGTCAGAAGTAGGGAGAGGAGGGAGGGCATATGTACTCTCTTCACTTGGTCACAATGTTCTTGGTGCTAGCCAAATGATCCAATTCAGTTCTCTTAAAAGCAACTTCTTAAGCAAGGTCACAAATGTCACCAAGAGGGAACTGTCAATAATTAATCTCATCTGCACTTTCCTTTCCATTTAACGACATCAAAATGAGTCATTCCTATTTGATGCTGTGTCACTCTATTATTATTCTTTTATTCAAAGTGTGGTCATTCCCATGAATTATCGTTCTTTTTGATTCCGAAACTCTGGAGAAAAATTATTGCCCAATGAAAAAAGTTGTTCCTGTAAGAACCCTTAAGCAGAGTTAAGGAAGAGATCAAGACTCTGCTCAAGTCCCTTTCTCCCAGTGAAGTTAAAGAAGCGCTGTATGAAAATTGGATTGTACTTAGAGAATTTCCATAACTATTATCATAAGACAATCCCTCACATTGACTGAAGACCATGATGAAACAAGGGGTGGTGCACAAACATTACAGATTGAAAACATGTTTGATCAAAAGAAGTAATCTAATCTAATCTAATCTAATCTAAAAAGAGTTTAAAATGTGAATTTCTCTGTGAATTACATGAACTTACATTTAGAAAGTGAGTTTTGAAATGCTTAAGTGCTTATTGTGAGTAAATGTATAACATATTCCAAAACATACAGATAAATGAAAGTTTGACTGACATCCAATTTGAACATGCTTGCACTTGTCTAGTTTCCATGAAAAAAAAGAACAAAATATAGTGTAGATAGTGGGATAGCGCAGGGGGACAAGCTGAGAATAGTACACAGGTTGGCGGAACATTGAGGGCCAATGGGCCTGTTCTGAGCTGTATTGTTTTATGCTTTATGTTATATATTCTAAATCATACAAAAAAGTTTTTTTTAAGATTCCCTACAGTATGGAAACAGGCCCTTCAGCCCAACAAGTCCACACCAATCCTCCGAAGAGTAACCCCCCAGACCCATTCTCCCATCCTATATTTATCCCTGACTAATGCACCTAATAGAGATGGAAATGTGTTGCTGGAAAAGCGCAGCAGGTCAGGCAGCATCTAGGGAACAGGAGAATCGACATTTCAGGCATTAGCCCTTCTTCAGGAATGAGGAAAGTTGGTCCAGCAGGCTAAGATAAAAGATAGGGAGGAGGGACTTGGGGGAGGGGCGCCGGAAATGTGATAGGTGGAAAGAGGACAAGGTGAGGGTGATAGGTCAGACTGGGGTGGGGGCGGAGAGGTCGGGAAGAAGATTGCAGGTTAGGAAGGCGGTGCTGAATTTGATGGATTTGACTGAGACAGGCTGGGGAGAGGGGAAATGAGGAAACTGGTGAAACCCGAGTTCATCCCTTGTGGTTGGAGAGTTCCTAGCCG
>NC_057713.1:70743136-70765388 GCF_004010195.1 Chiloscyllium plagiosum
TGCGGTGGGGGGCATCGTCGACCACGTCGGGGGGGGAATTGCGGTCCTTGAAGAAGGAGGCCATCTGGGATGTGCGTTTTTGGAACTGGTCCTCCTGGGAGCAGATGCGGCGGAGTCGAAGGAATTGGGAGAATGGGATGGCGTTTTTACAGGGGGCAGGATGGGAGGAGGTGTAGTCCAGGTAGCTGTGGGAGTCGGTTGGTTTGTAGTAGATGTCCGTGTTGATGCACCTAATACTATGGGTAATTTATCATGACCAACTCAACCGACCTGCACACCTTTTTGATTGTGGGAAGAAATCAGAGCACCCAGAGGAAACCCAGGAAGACACGGGGAGAATGTGCAATCTCCACACAAGCAATTGCACAAGGCAGGAAACAAACCTGGGTTAGTGAGAAAAAGCTAAAAGTGCAATGTGTTGTCACCTAGTGACTTGTACCTACACTTTCTTAGATCAGCAGAAGTTCACCCTTTCTGCTGACAGCTTTATAAATCTCACCTCACACCTTGTGTATTGCGAGATTTTGAACATATTTGAATTGTCAGATATGATTAATCCTAACCAATGACTTCTAACCAAAGCAACACTGAATTTTGTTTTTGTGTTTTTAAACAGGGCTCAAGGAGATCATCTTTGGTTTACTTTCCAAGTTAGTACAAATTGGCATTGGGTAAATAAGATTAGAGTGATGAATGCATGGTTCAAAGACTGGTGCAGTAAAAATGTGTCCTGGTTTGTGGGGCACTGAGAGCAATCCTAGGAAATGTGTGGGATCTGTAATGTCCTATACCCAAAAGGTGATGGCTCAGTGCTCTGTTGAGCTGCATAACTAGTAAAGTAAAAGGAGTTTTAGACTAACTAGTATAGTGAAAGGATCAGATTTGGAAAATTTGGTAAGTCAAAAAGTAGACATAAGGTAAGAGGAAACGGTGTCAATATGGGAATTGATAAACAGACTGTGACAGGAAGAAAGAGAGATTATTACCCAATTTTTAAAAAATTCAAGTAGGTCAATTAAGCACAAATTATTTTATAAAATTCTTGCTGTATGTCCTTAATTCATCCACAGTTTTTCACGTGATTGCTTATTTTTTTCCAGATTATACCTTCTAAAAGCTTTCTGACCACTAAGGTCAACTGGCGCATGATTGCTTACTTTTATTTACATCCTTCTGTGAGCTAATATTTACATTTGCAATTCTCCCATCCAGTTGTAACAGCCATGTGTCTAAGGATGATTAAAGGATTACTTCCATAATTCCAACCTTCTCTTCCCTTAAATACTTGAATACTTCTTGCAGTCTGTTTGCCACTTTAAACTTAATTAGCCTTTAATATTCCTCTTGTTTATCCATTTTAATTCACCTGCCATCTCAATTACCTTCTCTCACTATGACTTAAGTAGCATCTTCCTTGGTAAGGACTCATAGTACACATTTAGTCCTTCAGCTATGTGTCTGGTTCCATTCCCCTTTAGATCTCTAATCAGCCATCTATCTATTCTTTTACTACATTTTTACTATCTACAGATAGACTTTGGGACTCTTTTTCATCTTAGCTGCCTGTTTCTTTTTTTATTTGCTCTTTGTTTCTTTTAATATTTTTTTCATTTCCTTTCTGAAATTTCTATATTCAGGCTCATTCTCACTTATATTACTTATCTAAAATAAATTCAGTAGAAGAGAAAAATGATCGCTAGTTTGGAATTACGAAATAATTTTACGTTGACACATAAATGAATATGATCAATGAAAAACAACTAAAGCACTTTGATACATTTCTCGAGAATTGAAAAGGAGGAATGAAATGTCGTACACCTGTATACCTTGGTTCAACTAAGAGAGTAGTCTCCATTTTATAAAAAGGAGAAAGAAGCAGTACAGAAGAAACATATTTCAAAAGGTTTACCAGAATTCAAGTGTACCTTTAGAAAAACTGAATAAGAAATATCTCAGCTTATCTGGAAATGAGGAAGATGATATTGATAGTGGTCTTTAAGATTATGAAAATGTCTAGTTTGACTTGGCAGTTGTTTTCACATTTTTTAAGTCTGAGCCACTATTTAAATTAATCATGGTTAAGCTGTGCCTGAACTCCCATCTTTGAATCATATCCCTTGATACTATTTCTCCTGGAGCTCTCTGCCCAAAAGTAGGTCTGATCCATCTCTGCCATAGGCAGGCAACATCATGTCCTGAACCTGTGCCAACAGGAACAAGAATTAACCCACGTTGTTGGTAACAATCTGATTTACACTAGTTATCCAAACAATGGGTGGCATGGGTAGCACAGTGGTTAGCACTGCTGCCTCACTGTGCCAGAGACCCGCATTCAATTCCCGCCTCAGGCTGTGTGGAGTTTGCACATTGTCCCAGTGTCTGCGTGGGTTTCCTCCGGGTGCTCCGGTTTCCTCCCACAATCCAAAAGATGTGCAAGTTAGGTGAATTGGCCATGCTAACCGTAGTGTTAGGTGAAGGGGTAAATGTAGGGGAATGGGTCTGGGTGGGCTGCTCTTCGGAGGGTCGGTGTGGACTTGTTGGGCCGAAGGGCCTGTTTCCACAGTGTAAGTAATAGAACATAGAACATAGAACCGTACAGCACAGAACAGGCCCTTCAGCCCACGATGTTGTGCCGACCACTGATCCTCATGTATGCACCCTCAAATTTCTGTGACCATATGCATGTCCAGCAGTCTCTTAAATGTCCCCAATGACCTCGCTTCCAAAACTTCTGCTGGCAACACATTCCATGCTCTCACAACTCTCTGTGAAAAGAACCCGCCTCTGACATTTAAAACTATGACCCCTCGTGTTAGCCATTTCTGCCCTGGGAAATAGTCTCTGGCTATCAACTATCTATGCCTCTCATTATCTTGTATACCTCAATTAAGTCCCCTCCTCCTCCTTTTCTCCAATGACAAAAGTCTGAGCTCAGTCAACCTCTCTTCATAAGATAAGCCCTCCAGTCCAGGCAGCATCCTGGTAAACCTCCTCTGAACCCTCTCCAAAGCATCCACATCTTTCCTATAATAGGGCGACCAGAATCTAATCTAATCCAATCTAAACTGGTCCCCTAAGGAGTCTGAATTGCTGTGGTCTCAGTTTTGTGGTAGAGGTTTTTTTTCCATCATATGGCTGACTGGGAATCTCTTCCACTCTCATCTAATATTGGCACATATTGGAAGGCCTTAGGGGTGGTTAACCTGCGTCTTTGCCTGCATTATGAAAGCAACATGATGAAAGAGTGGGATTTGAACCTGGAGCGCCTTGTTCAGAGCCAGGGGTCCTACCCCTTTTACTTCAGAACTTCCTTGATATCCTTTCATAATAAAAATAAACTGTCAATCTCTAGCTTGAAAATACCAATTCACCCAACTTTCAATTCCATCCCCAATTGAGATTCACCAAGTTCATATTCCTTGGTATTACTTCCTTCACAACATTGATTAACCTATTGTTACTTTACCCTCACTTTTAAGGGAGAACAGGAAGATTTACCAGCAACAACTTGCGGAGTTAAGAGTGAAGGGGTAGAATAGTCTTATCTTTGTTGTATTATTACAATCAAGTAAAAAGAATAAATATCCTCTGTTCCCAACAAATGGGTTCTGAAAACTAACATAAATAAAATATGACAGAAAATGCCTACAAGCATACTGTTTTGAATAACACTGAAGAGTGTTAAATATTTTTCAATAATGTTGTGCATGATAGCTTGGGCAGTACGGTGGTACAGTTAGCATGGTGCATCACAGCGCCAGAAATTCATTTCAATTCCAGCCTTGAGTGACTGTCTGTACAGAGTTTACATGTTCTTTCCATGTCTGTGTGTTTCTGCTGCTTGCTCGCTCCAGTTTCTTCCCATAGTTTAAAGATGTGCATATTAGATTAGATTACTTAGTGTGGAAACAGGCCCTTCGGCCCAACAAGTCCACACCGACCCGCCGAAGCGCACCCACCCAGACCCATTCCCCTACACCTAACACTACGGGCAATTTAGCATGGCCAATTCACCAAACCTACAAATTTTTGGACTGTGGGAGGAAACCGAAGCAACCAGAGGAAACCCTCACAGACATGGGGAGAATGTGCAAATTCCACACAGTCAGTCGCCTGAGGCGGGAATTGAATCCAGGACTCTGGTGCTGTGAGGCAGCAGTACTAACCACTGTGCCACCGTGCTGCCCATATTAGGTGGATTGGACTTGCTAAATTGCCCAATAGTACCTAGGGATGTGTAGGCTAGTTGAATTAGCCATGTTAAATGTGGGAATCGGGATAAAATAGAGGGTGGGTCTGAATAGGATGGCCTTTGGAGGCTCTGTGCAAACTTGTTGGGCTAAATGACCTCTATCTGCACTGAGGAATTCTATGATTCTAATTGAATGTCATGGTTTGCATTTTATGGTACTACCAGGGGAAATGTTTGGGTGGCATAGTGTGAAAATTCCTGTATTAACTGGCATCCTGACACCATTCCTCATATTAGAGACTTTCAGCAGGTAAGGGAAGGGTAAGGGTGATCCAGATACTGACCTATTAGAACAGGGATTCCACCAAAGCATAGGAAGACAGCAACTAGCAGTGACTCCCTTGACCCTTGGTCTTCAAGTCCACTGGTGATGAAAAGCAACATTTTCCACTGGAAGTACTTAGACCTTGGCATTGATGTGGCAGAGATGAGAGGGATGGGAAGGCAGAAGCCATACCCACTGTCAACATCTGTAGCTGAAGGAAAGATGACTAAATACCAGTGCTGGAAAAGACTACATCCAAAGGCAGATGGCCAAAGAGTCAGGGCACTTTGTTTCTTAATGAGGCCTCCCCACCTGTGTGTGTTTTCCATCAGTCACATCTTCATGACCAGCATGTTACAGTGTGGCATGCATCAACAGATCATACCTTGGCCTGATACCTGCTCTTGTGGTATTTTCCACTTCTTTAAGAACCTCACTTTCATCCGTTCCTAAAATTATCACTGTCCTTCCAAGAATAAGCACATTTTATTACCATGACATCTTCACTTCTTTCCTCCCTTAGTGCTGAACAACTTTTCATCTCTTGCTATTTTTAACTTCCATTGTGCTCTCTTTTATGTAATTATGTTCTTTTCCCTTCGTGTTAAACTCTCCAACTTATAGTCACAGCACTTGACCTTCCCATCTCATATGGTCTTGCTAGTTTTATATTATTAATCACACAATTTCATCTCTGATCACGTCCTTCCACTAACTATACCTTTTGCACTCCAACCCTATCATCGAGGGAAAAGTATTTTCAAAATCCCAGCTGTCCAGTCTCTGGCCTTCCTTTTGTTATTTGTATTTATGTGAATACTCAACCATATACTTAATGTTCTGCTTCCTGAACTATTACCATTGAACTGTTACTCATTCGTACCCTGAGTATTCCCCCAGTATGATCCGCAACTTTGCTTCTTTAAGCACACTCAAGATATTCACAGTTGAAATTATATGGCAGACAGTTTAGTTGTTCACTTCTAGAAGGGACTGGACCACGAAGCATCATCAGGTCTTGCACTCATCTGCTCAAATACCTTACTTCTACAGACTTATTCTGAAATGCAAAAAAAATATCCTATTTTGTCTATTGTAAATGACTTAAACCTTTCTCACCTCTCACCTCCACCGTCATGTCCAAGGTCAGAGATGTTTATGAACTCCCCACACTAAAACAAAAATTGAGACTGTCTGTTCAGCTGACTCTGCTGCTGCCGACCCTTCCACTAACCTATTTGACCAAATCTTTTGCATTCTCCTCCCCATCCTAATCCTTCACCTTGAATTTGCAGCTACTGCTAATTACTTTCCTAGCTCCCTCACATCATCTATATACAGTAGCGCCTCGATTTACGAACTTAATCTGTTCCGGGACCCGGTTCGCGAACCGAAAAGTTTGCAAACTGAATCAATTTTTCCCGTTGTTCGGATAGCGTAAGAATGCTTGGATGTAGCAATGAACGCTGTTCACAGCGCACGCGCCAAAGATGAACTGAATGAGATCACGCAGAACCCGAGAGCTTTTGCGTTCAACAAGCGCGTAGCAAAGCAGAACAATGAAACCACGTGGTCGCACATGGGCTTTTTGCGTTCATATCTTCGTTCATACCTTGAATTTTGTACGTACGTTGAAGAAAAAGTTTACGTACAATCCTGTTTGTAAACCGATTTGTTTGTGAACGGGGTCATTTGTATGTCGAGGCACTACTGTATTCATTTTTTTTGTCAAACTTATTGCCTTGACCCTCAATCCTATTCTCCCTGAAATGAAGATCACCTGACTTCACCTTCTGCTTCCTCCCATCGTCATGTTAGCTGATATTATCTCTTTAGATGTTGTCCCTCTCTTCTTTAAGATTACTGTTATCACCCATCTTCCAAAACAAAACTCTTATCCCCCCATCCTTGCAAATTACCATCCATGTCCAATTACCCTTTTCTCTCCAATGTCTTTTGACAAATGATTCCCCATCTTTCCTGAATTGCTGTGTCTGAATCCTGCCAATTAGGTTTCTACCTCTCCCACAGTAACAAAACCATCCTTTTAGAAATAGTAAATGCCACTCTCTGTGACTATGGCAAAGGTAAACATTCCCTCCTTGTCCTTTTCAACTTGTTTGCAGCCTTTAACATGGTTGACTGCACCATCTTCATCCGAGATCTTTTCACTGAATTCTCAGTTCCATATTGGATATCTTGTGATAATCCTTTATAGTTGTGCTTCTAGTTATGCTGTTCCACAGAAGAGGAAATAACAAACTTAATAAACCTTAACAAACCTCACTATACCTAATTCCACTTCAAGCTCTTCTCACGCCTGGCTTCACCACCACCTCCTCACCCACTTACCATGGCCCTCTCCCTCATTGTGAAAGATAATTGGCAGATGTAGAACCCTTCATCTCATCTAGACCTTCTTGTGGGCAGCTATTATCTTGCAAGGACAGAGTGATAATGGCCATTGCTAACAACCCCTTTTCATTAGAAGCTGCATATTTCATAACTGGCAGCTCTACAGGCGTGATATGTCTCTGGGTCAGTAAATATCCTGGCTTTCTCTCCCATGTTCAAGAGTCGCAGGTTATCTTGTTCTCCTCAGCTAGAAAGGCTGTGAAAGAATACCCAGAGGTTTGTCCTGACTGTCCAGCATTACACTCATCTTTTTTTGGAGCAAGTAAGGCCATTGAAACTCCTCCAATATTAGACTGAGTTTCTGAGCACCATACCCCACTTGCTAACAACCTTGGTGATCTCCATTCAGGGCTGTTTTGTTTGGCTGGGTAACCTTGCTCTATATCTCTTTGAACATCTCCTTCCAAAATGCCAATTGTGGTGAGGAGGCAAAATGCACTTTCTGCAATTCAGACAAAAGCCTTTATCCTTGCAGCAAGCTCAACAAGCATCTTTATGTTTCTGTGTAGATAAGGTGATTTAATCTAGGTGCTGCCACATTTAAGTTGAGGAATGCTGGATCACTACTCAGCCGCTCCCTTATGCTTGAGGATTTCATTAACAGAGTGAACCTGATATTCATGTCTTGCTAATGAATTCTGGACCCATGAACGAACTGCAAATCTAAGGCATGTTTTCCCTTCAGGAGCAAATCACCCCTCTCCTGAGAGAACTCACTCAATCACATGTTCCTTTGCTCAACAAGAGCTCAGAGGCAAATGTCTTGGTGAATGACAAGTCTCGACACTGGTGAGGTGAATCATCAGAAGAGGCCAACCAGAGGCTGATGATATCTCAATCCAAAAGTCCACCAATCAAGTTTTGCTTCTTGCAGGATCTAGTGGCAAGACTGCAAGTATTTGTTGTACACATCTCAGGCAGTGCAGATAGCAAGCAGTATGGGGTCAGAGGCAAGGGTAAGGGGTTATCTTTCTGAAACTGTGCTCTTTGCTTTCAGGCTGGTTGCCCTGCTTTTCCAGTTTAGAAATGAGACATGTTGCTCGCACGCTAGAAAGGCAGGTATTCAGTTTTGTGGGAAGTTGTGGCCCTTAAATGACCATAAATTGGCTTGGTGTAGGTCATGAAGGTCATACATGGGCCTGTTTGCTTGACATGTTTGTCCATACGCCACTGAAGGCAAAAGGGCATGCTGATAGGGTGATTAAAAAGGCATATGGGACACTTGTTTTTATGAATCAAAACAGATTACAAAAGCCATGCTGGAGTTAGAATAATACAAATCCCTACAGATGAAAACAGAGTATTTGGCCCATCAGGTCCACACTGATCCTCCAAAGAACATCCCACCCAGACCCACCCTTTATCCCTTAACTCTGCATTTCCCATGTCTAATCCACCTAGCCTGCAAATCCTTGGGCAATTTAGCATGGCCATTCCACCTACCCTGCAAATCTTCAGATTATGGGAGGAAACTGGTGCTGACACGGGAAGAATGTACATGTGAATATTGCACAGTCGTTCAAAGTGGAATCAAACCCGGGTCCCTGATCCTGTGAACTAGTGACACTGACCACTGTGCCTCCAAAGCTTATAGAATTTTGATGAGGTCACAGCTAGAGTTCTGTGTGCAGCTCGGATCACTACATTACAGGAAGGATATGATTTCATTGAAGGAAGTGCAGAGGAGATTCATCATCCGGCCTGAGATGGAAAACTTAAGTTTTGAGGAAAGGTTGCATAGACTTGGGTTGTTTTCATTCAAGCAGAGAAGACAAGGGGCTATCTGATTGAAGTGTGCGATGTTATGAGGGCCATGGATAGAATGGATAAGGAGCAGCCATTCCCCTTAGTTGAAGGTTCAGTCATGAGGGAACACAGGTTTGAGGTGAGGAACAGGAGATTTAGGGGAGATGAGAGGACAAACTTTTTTTTGCCCAGAGGGTAGTGATGGTCTGGAACCACTGCCTTGGTGATGGTGAGGTAAACTGCCTCACATCCTATAAAAAGTACCTGGATATGTGCTTGGCACATCATTACATTCAAGTGCTGGTAAACAAAATTAGGTTGAAAGTCAGGTGTGGGTTCAAGTCTCATTTTAGTTTGACACTTCAGTGCAATACAACATTGCGAGAGGTGCTGCCTTTCTGTTGAGACCATGTCTTCCCTCTTAGGTGGATGGAGAAGATCCTTTGGCCCTATTTTGAAGAGGAGTGGTGGATGTAATGCTGATATCTAAATCAAGCCTTCTAGTTAATTCACAAAAATAGACCATAAAGTCATAGATTCCCTGCAGTGCAGAGAGAGGCCATTTGGCCCATCGAGGGTTGAGAGTGTAGTGCCGGAAAAGTACAGCAGGTCAGGCAGCATCGAGGAGCAGGAGTGTCGTAGTTTTGGGCATAAGGCCTACATCACCCCTTCATTTGGCCCATCGACTCTGCACTGACCCTTCTAACAGCATCACGTAGAGGCTCAAGTCCCATCCTATTACTGTAACTCTGTATTTACTATGTCTAACCTACTAGGCCTACACATTCCTGGACACTTGGACAATTAAGGACAAAAGGATATCTAGGGAGAGAATAGGGCCCCTCAAAGATCAGCAAGGCAGCCTTTGTGTGGAGCCACAGAAAATTGGGGAGATACTAAATGAATATTTTACATCAGTATTTACTGTGGAAAAGGATATGGAAGATATAGACTGTAGGGAAATAGATGGTGACATCTTACAAAATGTCCAGATTACAGAGGAGGAAGTGCTGGATGTCTTGAAACGGGTAAAGGTGGATAAATCCGCAGGACCTGATCAGGTGTACCCTAGAACTCTGGGAAGCTAGAGAAGTGATTGCTGGGCCTCTTGTTGAGATATTTGTATCATCAATAGTCACAGGTGAGGTGGCGGAAGACTGGAGGTTAGCTAACGAGGTGCTCCTGTTTAAGAAGGGCGGTAAAGACAAGCCAGGGAACTATAGACCGGTGAGCCTGACCTCGGTGGTGGGCAAGTTGTTGGAGGGAATCCTGAGGGACAGGATGTACATGTATTTGGAAAGGCAAGGACTGATTCAGGATTGTCAACATGGCTTTGTGCATGGGAAATCATGTCTCACAAACTTGATTGAGTTTTTTTGAAGAAGTACACTGGCTCAAAGGTAGAAGACAGGAGGGTGATGGTGGAGGGTTGTTTTTCAGACTGGAGGCCTGTGACCAGTGGAGTGCCTCTACTTTTTGTCATTTACATAAATAATTTGGATGTAAGCGTAAGAGGTACAGTTAGTAAGTTTGCAGATGACACCAAAATTGGAGGTGTAGTGGACAGCGAAGAGGGTTACCTCAGATTACAACAGGATCTGGACCAGATGGGCCAATGGGCTGAGAAGTGGCAGATGGAATTTAATTCAGATAAATGTGAGGTGCTGCATTTTGGGAAAGCAAACCTTAGCAGGACTTATACACTTAATGGTAAGTTCCTAGGGAGTGTTGCTGAAAAAAGAGACTTTGGAGTGCAGGTTCATAGCTCCTTGAAAGTGGAGTTGCTGGCAGATAGGATAGTGAAGAAGGAGTTTGGTGATGCTTTCTTTTATTGGTCAAAGTATTGAGTACAGGAGTTGGGTGGTCATGTTGCAGCTGTACAGGACATTGATTAGGCCATTGTTGGAATAGTGTGTGCAATCCTGGTCTCCTTCCTATCGGAAAGATATTGTGAAACTTGAAACGTTTCAGAAAAGATTTACAAGGATGTTGCCAGGGTTGGAGGATTTGAGCTACAGGGAGAGGCTGAACAGGCTGGGGCTGTTTTCCCTGGAGCATCGGAGGCTGAGGGGTGACCTTAGAGGTTTACAAAACTGAGGGGCATGGATAGGATAAATAGACAAAGTATTTTCCCTGGGGGTGGGGAGTCCAGAACTAGAGGCCATAGGTTTAGGGTGAGAGGGGAAAGATATAAAAGAGACCTAAGGGGCAACTTTTTCATGCAGAGGGTAGTACGTGTATGGAATGAGCTGCCAGAGGAAGTGGTGGAGGCTGGTACAATTGCAACATTTAAGAGGCATTTGGATGGGTATATAAATAGGAAGGGTTTGGACGGATATGGGCCGGGTGCTGGCAGGTGGGACTAGTTTGGGTTGGGATATCTGGTCTGCATGGACATGTTGGACTGAAGGGTCTGTTTCCATGCTGTACATCTCTATGACTCTATAATTTAGCATGGCCAATCTACCTGACTTGCTCATGGAGTCACAGAGTCTTAGAGATGTAAAGCATGGAAACAGACCCTTCGGTCCAACTCATCCATGCCGACTAGATCTAACCTAATCTAATCTCATTTGCCAGCACTTGGCCCATATCTCTCTGAACCCTTCCTGTTCATATACCCATCCAGATGCCTTGTGAATGCTGTAATTGTACCAGCCTACACCACTTCGTCTGGCAGTTCATTCCATACATGCATCACCCTCTGCATGAAAAGTTGCCCCTTCGGTCCCTTATATATCTTTCCCCTCTCACCCTAAACCTATGCTGTCTAGTTCTGCACATCTCCACCCCAAGGAAGAGACCTTGCCCCTCATGATTTTATAAACCTCTATAAGGTCATCCCTCAGCCCCCGGACCTCCAGGGAAAACAGTCCCAGTCTATTCAGCCTCTCGCTAAAGCTCAAATCCTCCAACCCTGACAACATCCTTGTAAATCTTTTCTGCACCCTTTCAAGTTTCCCAACACCCTTCCAACAGGAAGGAGACCAGACTGCATACTATATACCCCACGATCAGGGAAGAGCGCCTAAAGGATTGACCAAAGGGATGGTTTATGTTGTATCTTAAAGGAGTCCAGATATAGGGCTCAGGTAGCTGAAGGCATGGCCACCAAGAGTGGAGCAGGAAATTACAAATGCCAAGATGTCAGCACTGGAGGACTGCAGAGTTATCAGAAAGTTGTACCTGCAGCTAAATTTATAACCAGCTTGTATCAATTTCTCTCCATATTGTCCTGAATGCAGGGCTGTTTTCCAGCCTTTCCCAGTTGTCAAGTGAAGCTCAAGTTCAATTATTTCAAGCAAATGTTTTTGAAATAACCCATGACAGGAAAATTTGTCTGCATCTTTCAGCATGCAGAGGTCCCTAAACAGGGGTTTTAAAACTTTCTACTGACTTTAGATTTGTTTAAGTGCAATTCAGAGAATGTTTCCAGTGTGAGGCAGATGCAAACCAAGGACCATAAATTTCAGATAGTCAGTGACAAGTCCAATGAGGAATCGAAGAGAACTGTCTTTACCTAGAGTGTGATAAGAATATGGAACTCACTATCACAGGACATCAACATATTTACAAGGAAGCTAGATAATTACAGGAAAAGAGGGATAAGTGAGCAATGTTAGAAAAACAGGTGTGGTAACAACAGTTCTGTGAGCCTGCTCTGCCATTTCATTAGATCACAGCTGATGTGTATTTTAACTATTCAGCTTCATCTTCCCGTGTTCCCTGATACTCTTACCAAACAAAAATCTAATGAATCTCAGTGCTGAAAGTTCTAATTAACAGCCCAGCACTTTTGGGAGAAAAAGTTCAACATTTCCAGTATTCTTCATATGAAGAAATATTTCCTACATGATTTATAAATAGCTTGGATCTAATTTTAAATTTCTAATTATATAGTGCTGGGTTCTCCCACAAGAGGGAACACATTCTCTGCATCTATCCTATTAAATCTCTCATATTTTAACCTCAATCAAATCAACTCTTGATATTCAATACAGTGCCACTTTATGTAACTAGTCTTCCATATAAACCCCGCCAATCCTAGTTTTGATGCACTGCAACTATCTTGGGATTATAAAGGGACAGGTCAGTTTACGAGCACAGTTCCACCAGAGCAGCAGAATACTAGACTCTGTGTTGGATTAGATTAGATTACCTACACTGTGGAAACAGGCCCTTTGGCCCAACAAGTCCACACCAACCCTCCGAAGAGTAATTCACCTGACGCCAATTCACCTGACATACACATCTTTGGACTGTGGGAGGAAACCGGTTTCCTCCCACAGTCCAAAAATGTGCAAGTTAGGTGAATTGGCCATGCTAAATTGCCAGTAGTGTTAGGTGTAGGGGAATGGGTCTGGGTGGGTTGCACTTAGGCGGGTCGATGTGGACTTGTTGGGCCAGAGGGCTGTTTCCACACTAAGGAATCTAATTCTTGAGCTTGTTGCAACAATCATCTAAACCGGAGCTCCCGGAGGAAACCCACGCAGACACAGGGAGAACGTGCAAACTCTACACAGACAGTCGCCCAAAGCTGGAATCGAATCTGGGTCCCTGGCATTGTGAGGCAGCAGTGCTAACCACTGAGCCACTTTGCTGCCCACATAGTATAACGTTTCTGTCACAGTGAAATAGTCTGAGAATTCTATAAACTGTAAGCTATCTCATGAGAACATATTAAATCTTATCTAGAGTCATAGACCCTTGCTGTTCATGCTAGACATGATTCCAAACTAAATTAGATCCATCTGTCTGCTCTTGGCCCACTTCACTCCAAGCCTTTTCTGTTCATGTACTTATCCAAATGTCTTTTAAACTTTGTATTTGTACCTACATCCACCATTTAGAACATAAAGGTATAGGAACAATGTAGGAAAATGGCATTGAGGCAGATAGTCATAATCTAGAATAACGGGTCAGGCTTATGAGGCTGCATGGCCTGCTCCTACGCTTCCATGAAGATATAAAACAGATATGTGTTTGCTGCTATGGGGCAGGAAGAATGTGCTTCTCATTGCAATGTCTGCCTGGATTATTGCAGTGTCATCTGGCCATGAGCCTACATTTAACAAGAGAACAGTTTTAAACTATTAATTTCAATACAGCATTTTCTTTTATATGACAGAATGTTCTCTTCACCAGACATGAGTATCAGTAGAAAGGTCAGTATTTATTACTGAGCTGCAACTACCCTCAAGGAGGTAATGGTGAGCAACCTCCTTGAACCATTGCAGTCAAGTGCTATTCAGGAGTGAGTCCAGTGATTTTAACCTAGTCAAAGTGAAGAAAATTGTTCGGGATCCAATTTTTTGCCTCCTTATTCATCCCATTTCTTTTTCCCACGTTCTTTTAGTTTCCACCTAACCCTCTGCACTACTATAAATCATTAAATCATTTCAGATCTTGCTATTTTGAAGAAGATTAATGGAACTGAAAAATAATCAGTTTCTCACTCTGCAGGTGCTACCTGAACTGTTGTATGTTTTCTAGTATTTCAGTTTTATTTAAAATGCATTTATTGTACAAATTTTGGGTGTTCTACTTTATCCAGAAATGAGCAACCATCCACACATTTGGATCATCACGAAAACCATTTATTTCACCCCTGACAGCATTGTCTCCTTGCCACACTTATTGTTATGACATGGGGTAAACCCTCCTGCTTAATTTAAACCAGCAACACAGAAATGACTTATCCCGTGCAGTAATCTGAGAAAATTCGAGAGGCCAAGAACTATTTAAAGTAAAAATTAACAAATTTCTTAAAGTATAACAGAAAATAATTAACTAACAACTATTTACAAATCCTTCCTCTAACCTATCTTTTACTTTCCCTTCTATAATACTAGCCTGATAAAATACCCCAAGTAGGATTTACCATAAATTCAAATTTCAAAACCAGGCAGCTGTCGAATCTTCCCTTTTTATCTTCCTCTATAGATTTTCTTCTTAGAGATTTCTGTTTCACAGGTGATTGATAGATAAAGGTACCTTTAAGAGAGCTGTGTTTCGGGGCAGTCCGCAAATATTGGTGTCTTGGCAATTCTCTCCAGCTGTTCAATTTTCCCCAGTCTTACACCCTTTCATTTCATTTGTTTTTGATATTGTCAATATCCTAAATTCAAATTTGTTTGGGGGTTGGTATTTTGTTTTTATCTCCAGGCAACCCAGCTAGTGCTAGCTTTTCTGATCCAAATCTACATCGTAAATTCTTCAGCACTCTATCTGCTTCTCTAAGTCCTTGCTAGCTTTCAACTTCCTTAAAGGTACAGTACCCCTTACACCTTCATAACATTATCTATAACTTTGCTGCATTTGACTTTGAAATCAGATTCAAATTCAGATGTCCGTGAAGTTCCAGCTATGCTGAAGTTGTCAGCCATCGCAAGAGGCATCACAGCGAATCTAAGAGAATAAAACATGTGAGCAGAAATCCCACCCTGCTAACTCTCAATCAAGCAAAGCTGACTCAGTTTGTCATAAGACCTGTTGACCAATCAGAGCAAGTGGAGTTAGACAACACAATAACGCAAAAAACACTGAGCACTGGGGAAACCCTTGATTTGATATCAAGATTTCCCTTGAATAAATGCCCAAATTCTGAAAGGATAATTAAAGCTGTGAGAAAGTTAAAAGTGTCAGCAAACAGAGAAAGTGAAGTTGACACAGGATGTGGAAAACGATGGCATGAAGTGAAACAGTTTAACAAGTGAGCATTCTCTCCAGCAAGGGAGGAGGAGAAGACAAGCTGCATATCTTGATGAAGCTTTACCTTGTGGTTCAAGGCAGAGAATATTTTCATCACTGGTCCAATCTTGAAGGAAAAGCTTCATGCCTTGTCAAAAAGGCTGGCTGACAAGGTGTTTACCTGCAGTAATGGGTGATGCAAGACAAGAAACGGTATTGTCTTCTGTGCAGTAAGCCAAGAGGGTGTTAAGTTTACAATAGCAATGATGGATGATTGGCTCCAAACCACACGCACCCCAATCCTAAATGCAAATACACCAAATGACATTCTTAATTCATGTGAAACCAGACTGTTTTATCAACTTTTGACAAATCCCTGTTTTATGTTTAAAGGTGAAATAGGGTGTGTCACTGCTATATTCTGTGCCAACATGGATGGCACCAAAAAGCTGCTGTTTCTGTGGTCTTAGAAAGTTGAAGAAACCATGTTTTGATGTGACTGTCAAAACACTATCTACTGAGAATGAACCTAACAAAACTATCTGGGTGACTGCCAATATTTTTCAAAGCATGGATCAGGAAAGTGCACAAAATGCCTTGCATCATGACATTGCTGGACTTAAGAGGGTCATGTTAACGTTCTAGCCTCCCAACACCTGGGGCAAGCACTAGCTAATGAATTAGTGAGTGATTTGGAGCCAAAAACCCAACTACTGTTGACAGATGATCTCTCGGATTATTGAGTGCATTGATAAGAAGCAGGAGTATAATCCACTGCTCAAGAGGCTATGCTCAAGCTGAAGATGGCATGGAAGGATGGTGAGGAAAAGTACAATTTCCAATGGCTTCCATCATATTGAGTTCAAGGGGACTACAACTGCGATAGACGCTGAGAATAAAGATGAAGCCAGGATGGAAATTCCAGCAGAAACAACTATGGAAACCTGGGCAAAGGTGGGTGACACTGCATGCTGCACACTGGAACTGACAGATGAGATCATTGTGGATGCAGTATGTTCTTCAACCAAGAGATTGATGACCCCCAAGTGTCAAATGCTGCATGCCTGCCCACCTGCCTGTTTCTTTAACCAAATCTGTAAAGGCCTTTGAGCTGCTCCAGGATTTGGCACTGCAGTGTGCAGACACCAAAAACATGTTTCAGTACATTGATGACATGGGAGACTTTACTGCACTCATTCAAACACAACAAACCAAGCAGAAAAGGATTATTTAGCATTCCTGGAGTTAACTGTCAACATTTTTCAAAACCATTTACAAAGTTAGGCTATTGTCAAGTTAAATAAGTTTAACAGTAAAGACATTTTTTTTATACATTTAACATTGATTGCTATCATGTGTTTTAATTTGTCATTTTTGACACGGCACATTTGTAGGCAAATCAAGTTAGAGGGTGTTCCTCAGAAATCCCAATGCTCCACTTTACTGTGGGCACATATCCTGACATTCAGCTCATTAGGACATTATTGTAATCAAATACTCTATTGTCATTGGTCACCCATGTTCTACACTATGAAAATCTGAACTCAGTCACAACATCTGCTATCCTTCCTGTTCATCCATTACTCCCATGGTCGCAGACCTCAGTGGACTCCTGGTCCAACACTATCACAAACTTGATTTAAAGAGGTTGGTGTTGGACTGGGGTGTATAAAGTTAAAATTCACTAAATACCAGGTAAAAGTCCAACTTATTTATTTGGAAGTACTAGCTTTCGGAGCGCTGCTCCTTCATCAGGTTGTTGTGGAGTATACTCCGAAAGCTAGTGTTATGTGAATTTTAACTTATCACAAACTTAAAGTTCTCATCTTAGGTCTCAAATCTCTCCATGGTCTTGCCTCCCTTATTTTTGCAAACTCCTTGCTTTGAGCTGTCAGCAATCTTCCAATTCTGGTCTCCTGTACCTCTACAATTTTAATTGTTGTAATTGTTCCAGCCTACACTCCTTCCATAGGAGCACCACCCTCTGCATGAAAAAGTTGCCCCTTAGGTCCCTTTTAAATCTTCCCCTCAATCTTTAAACCTATGGCCTTGAGTTTTGGGCTCCCCTTTGTCTATTTACCCTATTCATGTCCCTCATGATTTTATAAACCTCTATAAGGTCACACCACAGCCTCCAAC
Source organism: Chiloscyllium plagiosum (assembly GCF_004010195.1). Lineage (NCBI taxonomy): Eukaryota > Metazoa > Chordata > Chondrichthyes > Orectolobiformes > Hemiscylliidae > Chiloscyllium > Chiloscyllium plagiosum. The sequence goes on from NC_057713.1 coordinate 70,760,644, forward strand.
ACACCAGGGAAAACAATCCCAGCCTATTCAACCTCTCCCTATAACTCAAATCCTCCAACCCTGCCAACATCCTTGTAAATTTTTTCTGAACCCTTTCAATTTTCACAACATCATTCCAATAGCAGGAAGACCAGAATTGCATACAATATTCCAAAAGTAACTGAACCTATGTCATGTTCAGCCGCAACATGACCTCCCAACTCCTATACTCAGTGCAGTGACCAACAAAGGCAAGCATACCAAATGCCTTCTTCACTATCCTGCAACTCCATTTTCAAGAAAGTATGACCCTGCACTCTAAGGTCTCTTTGTTCAGCAACACTCCCCAGGACTTTACCATTGAGTGAATAAGTCCTGGCCTGATTTGCCTTTTCAAACTGCAGCATCTCAGTTAGAACATGGAACATAGAACAATACAGCGCAGAACAGGCCTTTCGGCCCTCGATGTTGTGCCAACCTGTGAACTATTCTCAGCTCTTCCCTCTACACTATCCCATCATCATCCATGTGCTTATCCAAGTTTTGTTTAAATCTCCCTAATGTGGCTGAGTTAACTACATTGGCAGGTAGGGCATTCCACACCCTTACCACTCCCTGAGTAAAGAACCTGCCTCTGACATCTGTCTTAAATGTACCATCCCTCAATTTGTAGTTATGCCCTCTTGTACAAGCTGACGTCATCATCCTGGGAAAAAGACTTACACTGTCTAATCCTCTGATCATCTTGTACTTCTCTATCAAATCCCCTCTTCTTTCCAATGAGAACAGACTCAAGTCTCTCAGCCTTTCCTCATAAGACCTTCCCTCCAAACCAGGAGACATCCTGGTAAATCTTCTCTGCACTTTTTCCAATGCTTCCAGATTCTTCCTGAAATATGGCGACCAGAACTGTGCACAATATTCCAAGTGTGGCCAAACTAGCATTTTGTATAGTTGCAGCATGATATTGCGGCTCCGGAACTCAATCCCTCTACGAGTGAAACCTAATTCACTGTATGCTTTCTTAACAGCACTATCCACCTGGGTGGCAACTATCAGGGATCTATGTACATGGACTCCAAGATCCCTCTGCATATCCATTGACCCAGTACTCTGCCTTCCTGTTATTCTTCCCAAAGTGCATCACCTCACATTTAGCTGCATTGAACTCCTTTTGCCACCTCTCAGCACAATTCTGCAGTTTATCCAAGTCCCCCTACAACCTGTAACATTCTTCCACACTGTCCACTACTCCACCGACTTTAGTGTCATCTGCAAATTTACTAATCCATCTACCTCTGCCAGCGTCTAAGTCATTTATAAAAATGACAAACAGCAGTGGTCCCAAAACAGATCCTTGTGGCACATCACTAGTAACGGCGGCACTGTGGCTCAGTGGTTAGCACTGCTGCCTCACAACACCAGGGTCCCAGGTTTGATTCCAGCCTCAGTCGACTGTCTGTGTGGAGTTTTACATTCTCCCTGTGTCTGCATGGGTTTCCTCTGGGTGCTCTGTTTTCCTCCCACTGTCCAAAGATGTGCAGGTTAGGTGAACTGGCCATGCTAAATTGCGCATAGTGTTAGGTGCTTTAGTCAGAGGGAAATGGGTTACTCTTTGGAGGGTCAGTGTGGACTGGTTGGACCGAAGGGCCTGTTTCCACACTATAGGGAATCTAATCTAATCTAACTCGACTCTAGGCTGAATATTTTCCATCAACCACCACTCGTTGCCTTCTTTCAGAAAGCCAGTTTCTAATCCAAACTGCTAAATCACCCTCAATCCCATGCCTCTGCATTTTCTCCAACAGCCTACCATGTGGAACCATATCAAAGGCTTTACTGAAGTCCATGTATACCACATCAACTGCCCTACCCTCATCTACATGCTTGGTCACCTTCTCAAAAACCTCAATGTGATTTGAGAGACACGCCCTACCCTTGACAAAACCATGTTGACCATCTAAAACAAATTGTTGCTTGCTAGACGATTATGAATCTTATCTCTTACAATCCTTTCCAAAACCTTTCCTACAGCAGATGTAAGGCTCACTGGTCTATAATTACCTGCATTATCTCTATTGCCCTTCTTGAACAAGGGCACAACATTTGCAATCCTCCAGTCCTCTGGTACTAAACCTGTAGACAATGACGACTCACATATCAAAGCCAAAGGCTCTGCTATCTCCTCCCTAGCTTGCCAGAGAATCCTCAGATAAATCCCATCCTGCCCAGGGGACTTGTTTACTTTCACTCCTTCTAAAATTGATAACATCTCTTCCTTATTCACCTCAATCCTTTCCAGTCTAATATCTTGTACCTCATTCTTCTCCTCTACAATATTCTCCTTTTTCTGAGTGAAAATGGATGACAAATGTTCATTTAGCACCTCTACAATCTCCATAGGGTCCACACTCAACTTCCCACTTCTGACTTTGACTGGTCTTATTCCTATCCTAGTCATCCTTTTATTCCTCACATACCTATAGAAAGCTTTAGGGTTCTCCTTTACTCTATTTGCGAAAGACTGCTTGTGTCCTCTGTTTGCTCTTCTTAACTCTCTTTAAATCCTTCCTAGCTGATCTGTAACTCTCCATCGCCTCATCTGAACCATCTTGCCTCATCAACACATAAGCTTCCTTCTTCTGCTTGACAAGAGATGCAATTTCTGTCGTAAACCATGGTTCCCTTACCTTATCACTTCCTCCCTGCCTGACAGGGACATACCTATCAAGAACACACAATATCTGTTCCTTAAACCACATTTCCATTGTCTGCATCCCCTGCATTTTGCTACCCCATTCTATGCATCCTAATTCTTGCCTAATCGCATTATACTTGCCCTTGCCCCATCGATAACTCTTGACCTGTAGCATATACCTATTCCTTTCCATCGCTAAACTAAAGGTAACTGAATTATGGTCACTCTCTCCAAAGTGCTCACCTACAACTAAATCAAACACCTGGCCTGGTTCATTACCAAGTACCAGATCCAGTGTGGCCTCCCCTCTTGTCAGCCCTTCAACATTCTGTGTCAGGAAACCCTCCTGTACACGTTGGACAAAAACTGACCCAGCTGACGTCCTAGAGTTAAAGCATTTCCAGTCAATGTTGCGGAAGTTTAAGTTCCCCATAATGACCACACTGTTCCTTTCACTCTTACCCAGAGTAATTTTGCCAATCCTGCATTCCACCTCCCTGGAACTCTGCTGAGGCCTATAAAAAACACCAAGCAGTGTGACCTCTTGTCTCCTATTTCTAACCTCAGCCCAAACTACCTCAGTAGACGAGTCCTCGTCAAAGGTTCTTTCAGCCACCATTATAGTATCCTTGATTAGCAAGGCCACACCACCCCTCTTTTACCACCTTGCCTGTTCGTAATGAAAGATCTAAACCCTGGAACCTGCAACATCCATTCCTCACCCTGCTCTATCCAGGTCTCTGAAATATCCACAACATCAAAGCCCCAGGTACCTATCCATGCTGTAAGCTCACCTACCTTACTTTGAATACTTCTGGCGTTGAAGTAGACACACTTCAAACCAGCTTGCTGTCTGCCAGCACATTCCTGTGACCCTGAAATCCTGTCCCTGTCCTCCCTATTCTCATCCTCCTGTGCACTGCAACTACACCTCAGATTCCCAACCCCCTGCTGAACTAGTTTAAACCCACCTGAATAGCACCAGCAAATTTCCCACCCAGGATATTAGTACCCCTCTGGTTCAACTGAAGACCGTCCTGTTTGTACAGGTTCCACCTTCCCCAGAATGAGCTCCAATTATCCAAGAACCTAAAACCCTCCCTCCTGCACCATCCTTGCAGCCACATGTTCAGCTGATATCTCTCCCTATTCCTTGCCTCTCTATCAAGTGGCACGGGTAACAAACCAGAGATAACAACTCTGTTTGTTCTAGCTCTCAGCTTCCACCCTAGCTCCCTGAAATCCTGCCTTACATCCCTATCTCTCTTTCTATGTATGTCATTGGTACCTACATGGACCATGACTTGAGGCTGGTCACTGGTACCTACATGGACCATGACTTGAGGCTGGTCACCGTCTCCCTTCAGGACCCCAAAGATACCATCTGAGACATCACAGACCCTGGCACCTGGGAGGCAACACACCAACTGTGAGTCTCATTCATTCCCAACAAACCTTCTATCTGACCCTCTAACTATTGAGTCCCCAATGACTAACACTGTCCTCCTTTCCCTCCTTCCCTTCCGTGCAACAGGGGCAGGCTCTATGCCAGAGACCTGGGCCCCATTGCACATCCCTGGTAAGTCATCCCCCTCAATGGTATACATGTTTTTCAGGGGAACAACCACAGAAAACACTGACTTATATAGCTGGATGGAAATAAAAAGAAGAAGTCCCTCTTTTCCCAGAAACCTCTGCTGTCTGATTTCAAATGTAAAAGCTCAAATCAGTGACTCACCACTCCCGCCATGCCCCTGGTCCAATCTCCCGCCCTTCGAGTTGCTGCTGCCATTGAAAAACAGAAACTAGTAACTATAGGCCGGTGAGTCTCACTTCTGTTGTGGGCAAAATCTTAGAGAGAATTGTAAGGGATAGGATTTATGAACATCTGAATAGGAATAATGTGATCAAGGATAGTCAGCATGGTTTTGTGAAGGGCAGGTCGTGCCTCACAAACCTTATTGAATCCTTTGAGAAGGTGACTAAGGAGGTGGACGAGGGGAAAGCGGAAGATGTGGTGTATATGGATTTTAGTAAGGCGTTTGATAAGGTTCCCCATGGTAGACCA
>NC_057713.1:70766042-70769022 GCF_004010195.1 Chiloscyllium plagiosum
AGATGTTAGGGTTAGGTTCTTTACTCAGCGAGTCGTGAGTTCATGGAATTCCCTGCCAGTAGCAGTGGTGGACTCTCCCTCATTATGGGCATTTAAGCGGGCATTGGATAGGCATATGGAGGATAGTGGGCTAGTGTAGGTTAGGTGGGCTTGGATCGGCGCAACATCGAGGGCCGAAGGGCCTGTACTGCGCTGTATTCTTCTATGTTCTATGTTCTATGGAGGACTCCCGTGGTCGAGGTAAGTTTTTAAAGGTTCAAATCAGTGACTCACCACTCCCGGCAGGCCCCTGGTCCAAATTATCCTAGTTAACCTTAATTAGATTAAAGTTATCTAAATTAAACTCCATCTGCCACTCCTTGGCCCATTGACCCATCTGATCAAGATCCCATTGTACTCTGAGGTAACTGTCTTCCTTGTCCACTATGCCTCCAATTTTGGTGTCATCTGCAAACTTACTAACCACGCCTACTATGTTCACATCTAAATCATTTATATCAATTATGAAGAGCAAATCCAGCAAATCCTTGTGGCACACCACTGGTTACAGGCCTCCAGACTGAAAATCAACCCTCCACCACCACCTTTCTACCTTCAAGCCAGTTCTGTATCCAAATGGCTAGTTCTCCCTGTATGTGATCTAACCTTGCTCACTAGTCTAACATGAAGAACCTTTTTGAAAGCCCAACTGAAGTCCATATAGATCACGTTCTTTACTTTGCCCTCATTGATCCTCTTTGTAACTTCTTCAAAAAACTTAACTGTTAGTGAGACACAAACTCCCAAGCACAAAGCCATGCTGACTATTCCTAATCTGTCCTTGCCTTTCCAAATGCTTGTAAATCCTGTCCGTCAGGATTCCCTCCAACAATTTGCCTACCATTGATGTCAGGATCATCGGTCTATAGTTCCCTGGCTTTTCCTTACCACCAGAATTTGGGCAGCATGGTGGGTGGCATGGTGGCTCAGTGGTTAGCACTGCTGCCTCACAGCGTCAAGGACCTGGGTTCAGTTCCCACCTTGAGCGACTGTCTGTGTGGAGTTTGCACACATTCCCCCCAAGTCTGTGTGGGTTTCCTCCAGGTGCTCTGATTTCCTCCCACATTCCAAAAGATGTGCAGGTTAGATGAATTTGGCCATGCTAAATAGTCCCTCGTGTTAGGTGCATTAGTCAGGGGGAAAAGGCCTGTTTCCACACTGTAGGGAATTTAATCTAATCAAATTTGTTGGCCATGGGAGGAATGTTTGTGATGTGCCAACCAGATTGATAATCAACCTGTTAATCCTTCCAACATGCCCATGGGAGGTGGTGTAAGTGGGAGAGTTTGTTGGATTCACCAAGCTAAAATCACTAAGTTTACCATGAAACAGTGATGCCCACCATCCCTTGTGGGTTATACACAATTGCAGATGGACTTCACCTATCATGCAAGAGGCATGAATGTTCAAAGATTACTATTTTTGCAGTGAGTCACACTTGGTAAGCAAAATTTATACCCTCTGAAGTAAAGGAAACAACAACTTGACCTAACTTTGTAAGGGAAAGTGTAAGTTGAAATCAGACATTCTGGGAATGCATGACATAAAGGCATTGTTCTTGCAGCAAAGCAGATAAGAAAAATGTCAATAAGTTTTTATAGAGGTTAAAGATGCTTTGTTTTTGGTTCATTTTGTTAACTTGCCAGTTATTTTCTTCAGTAAATGTTTCCATGTTAATGCTGATGTACATAATTTTGAACATTTTGCATTGGCCAGTTTATAGACAATGTTAATGATATGATATTCGATAAGGAGATTACATTTTGAGACTGGCACTTTAACTTCAGGTAAAATGGAACAGGGAGCAAGATCACGTGATCAGATTTGAATTTTGCCTGGCAACAAGCCTTGATTGCTGTGGGGACAGGGAGGCCCAGGGTGAGACCGATTTGAAGTAAAGTGTAAAATATTCACTCGTGAAAATGAAGGTAAAAGCAGCTGGCCTAACTTTTAACACCCAAGACTTTGGACAGAAAAGGAGACAGAAAGAGAGCTCTCACAGAGTGTAATCATAGTTGCAACAGGTGTGGCCAGAGAGAGAGAGAGAGAGAGAGAGAATAAGGCTGTAAATTTAATAAGAACATAAGAGCATAACAACTAGGAATAGGAGTAGGCCATCTGGGCCCTCGAGCCCGCTGGATCATTCAATAAGATCATGGCTGATGTTTTTCGTGGTCTCACCTTCACTCACGTGCCTGCTCAGCATAATCAGTGTTTAATTTACTGTTCCAAAATCTATACATCTTTGCCTTGAAAATATTCAGTGAGGTAGCCTCACCTACTTCACTGGGCAGGGAATTCCACAGCTTCTCTGTGAACTGCCCATCATGAATTTGAAAGTCATGTCTGATCAAAGAGTTACATCCTGCGACAATCTTAAAAGGTCTTGATTTGGAGGTGCTGATGTTGGACTGGGGTGGACAAAGTTAAAAATCACATGACATGAGGTTATAGTCCAACAAGTATATTTGGAATCACTAACTTTCGGAGCGCTGCTCCTTCATCAGGTCGTTGTGGAGTTAAGATCATATGACAGAATTTATAGCAAAAGACTACAGTGTTATGCCACTGAAAGGATATATTGAAAAAAACGGGATTGTTTGTTAAGTCTTTCATCTTTTAGAATGACCATGTTAATTTTGGTTCTTTCATATGTAATCCCAGAACTTTTGTAAAGTTACGTTCTCAAGTTAGCTGTAACAATAGGTACCATCTCAGCTCAGATACTGCATTGAAGGTGTAAGGTTAAAGTCTGTCTGTGTCCCACTGTTCAGACTGATTGTATTTCTAAAGTGGGATTTACAGAATCTTACATGGATTTATGTACTTTTTGAGCAAAATAAAATGTAATTCTGCAAGTACAAATTCACCCCACAAACTTGTATGTGTGTGCATGCAGGGTAGACAGAGTGAATGTGAGCTTGTGGGTATGTGTGTGTGC
>NC_057713.1:70769045-70769775 GCF_004010195.1 Chiloscyllium plagiosum
AAAGAGAGTGTATGTGTATGTGTGTGAGTGTAATGGGATATAAGCCTGTAAGGGGGTGCGTGGGTGGGTGTGAATGTGGGGGTTGTATGTGTGAGCATATGAGGAAGACCTTGTGTATGAGAGAGGATCTGCGTGTGTGTATGTGTCTATAGGTGTGTGTGCGCTTGTGTGCGTGTGAGAGACTGTATAATGCAGTGGGGTCACTTGTAGTGTGACATGAACCCAAAGTTCCCATGGGTACCAAACTTGGCTATCAGCCTCTGCTCAGACACTTTGCATTGTTATCTGTCCCAAAGTCAGCCTTGGAGGATGGTCACCTGAAGGTCCGAGGTCGAATGTCCCTGACCGCTGAAGTGTTCTCCGACTAAGAGGTAACACTTTTCCCCATGGTAGACTACTGCAAAAAATACGGACGTATGGCATTGAGGGTGAGTTGGAGGTTTGGATTAGGAGTTGGCTGGCTGGAAGAAGACAGAGGGTAGTAGTTGATGGCAAAGGTTCATCTTGGAGTGCCGTCACTAGCGGTGTTCCGCAAGGATCTGTTTTGGGACCATTGCTGTTTGTCATTTTTATAAATGACCTGGAGGAGGGGTTAGAAGGTTGGGTGAGCAAGTTTGCGGATGATACGAAAGTCGGAGGAGTTGCAGACAGTGAGGAAGGATGTGGCAGGTTACAGCGGGATATAGATAAGCTGCAGAACTGGGCAGAAAGGAGGCAAATGGAGTTCAAT
>NC_057713.1:70770047-70793582 GCF_004010195.1 Chiloscyllium plagiosum
GTCAGCTATTACAAGTGGGCATAGCTTTAAATTAAGGGGGGGTAGGTATAGGGCAGATGTTAGGGGTAGGTTCTTTACTCAGCGAGTCGTGAGTTCATGGAATGCCCTGCCAGTAGCAGTGGTGGACTCTCCCTCATTATGGGCATTTAAGCGGGCATTGGATAGGCATATGGAGGATAGTGGGCTAATGTAGGTTAGGTGGGCTTGGATCGGTGCAACTTCGAGGGCCGAAGGGCCTGTACTGCGCTGTATTCTTCTATGTTCTATGTACTCCTGTCTGTTGATTGTTGTGTGGTGTCCATTCATCCATTGCCGTAGCCTTTGCTTTGTTTCGCCAATGTACCATGCCTCAGGGCATCCTTACCTGCAGCATATGAGATAGTCATGTCATGTAGCGTCTGCCATGTCAGGATTGTAGGTTGTTGTCCTGAAGGTCAGGCAGTTTGCTATGAACAATGATCTGTTTGAGGTTTGGTGGTTGTTTAAAGATGAGATCTTGGCGAGGTGCTCATCCTCATCAACAATGCATTGCAGGCTGCGAAGAACTTGGCTTGGTTTTTCAGCTACCTGGACCACAAAAGGTACCATATCGGTTGCAGCTCCAGAGGAAGTCATTACGGTTTCTTTCTGTGGCACGTCAGAACAAGCGGTCAATGAGTTGAGCATCATACTCCATTCTTATGAGGGTATCTTTGAGTGCTTCCAAGTATCCGTCACGTTCCTCCTCATCTGAACAGATCCTGTGTACCTAGGGCTTGTCGTAGGGGGTGGTTGTTTAAATATGTTTCAGATAGAAGTTAGAGGAGTGTAACATCATGAGGTTATCTGTGGGTTTGTGGTAGAGCGAGGTACTGTGGTGTCCATCCTTGACGGAGATGCATATATCCAAGAATGAGACAGATGCTGGGGAGAGTTATCCATGGTGAGTTCGATGGTGGGATGAAACTCATTGATACTGTGTAGTTGTTTCAGTGACTCCTCATCATGGGTCCAGAGGAAGAAAATGTCATCAATATACCTGGTGTATAGTGTTGGTTGGAAGTCCTGCATAGAGAAAAAGTTTTATTTGGACCCTGTTCATGAAAATGTTGGCATATTGGGGTGCAAATTTGGTCCCCGTGGCTGTTCCGTGTGTCTGGATGAAGAACTGGTTGCCAAAGGTGAAAACGTTGTGTTTTTGCAGCCTGCAACACATTATCGATGAGGATGAGCACCTCGCCAAGACCTTCCCCACACCTCTACTTCTCACCGTTAAACAACCACCAAATCTCAACAGATCATTGTTTGCTGCAAACTGCCCGGCCTTCAGGACAACACCACACAAATCTGTGATGGCAGACACTGCAAGACGTGTCAGAGTGTCAAGCCGGAAACCACTGTTACACGTGGGGACACTACCCACCATGTACGCGGCCAACGTTGTCTATCTTATAAGCTGCAGGCAAGGATGCCCTGAGTCATGGTACATTGGTGAGACCGAGCAGAGGCTACAGCAATGGATGAATGGACACTGTACAACAATCACCAGCCAGGAATGTTACCTCCCAGTCAGGGGACACTTCAGCAGTCTAGATCATGCGGCCTTGGACCTTCGGGTGACCATCCTCCAAGGCAGACTTCGGGGCAGGCAACAGCATAAAGTGGCCGAGCAGAGGCTGATAACCAAGTTTGGTACCCATGGGAACCTTGGATTCATGTCATACTACAGGTGACCCCATTGCACTATACAGTCTCTCTCACACATACACACACAAGTGTACATTCAAGTATAGACCCACACACTCACGCAGACCCTCTCTCGTACACACACTCTCTCTCATATGCCTACACATACACCTCCCACACTCACACCCACACACGCACCCCCTCACAGACTTATACCCCATTACACTCACACACATGCATATACTTTGTGGGGTGAATTTCTACTTGCAGAATTACATTTTATTTTGCTCAAAAACTGCATAAATCCATGTAAGATTCTGTAAATCCCATTTTAGAAATAGAAACAGTCAGAACATTGGGACACAGACAGACTTTAATGTAGTATCTGAACTGAGATGGCACCTATTGTTAAAGCTAACTTGAGAATGTAACTTTAAAAATGTTTTGGGATTTACTTAAGGAAGAACCAAAACTAACATGGTCATTCTAAAAGATGAAAGACTTAACAAACAATAGTTTTTTTCAATATATCGTTTCAGTATATTCTTTTGTTATAAATTCTGTGATCTTAACTCCATGTTCACCTGTTGAAGGAGCAGTGCTCTGAAAGCTACTGCTTCTGAATAAACATGTTGGACTATAACCTGGTGTTGTGTGATTTTAAACTTAAAAAGTCTGGAAGAGTTTTCCTGGCCTGGGTGGGAATAAAATTTTCCAGATAGAATCTACAACTGGCAGTCACTTTGGAAGTTCTTCAGAAGTTGAGGGATGCACATTTTGTTAATTAGTTGATGTTAAAACATGGCAAAAATGGCAGAAACTAACCCATCAAAAGCTTGGAATGATGTTGAACTGAATTTGTGAACATATTTATTCTGCAAGAGAGTGTCATGAGATATAATTGTGTATTGGAATCTTCAGTGAAAAGCCAAATGGGATATCTTTTCAGTGGTTTGGGACATTAGTTGGGTAATAAGTATTGTTCAGTCAACTGAAAGCAAAAACTTCTGGAGGTCAGAGCGGGTCATGCAGCATTGATAGAGAAAAAGCAAGCTAATGTTTCGAGGCTAGGTGCCTTCTTCAGAGCTGAAATGAAATGTGGAGAATGCAGCACTTATGCTAGGAGAGTGGGGGTGGGGGGTGTGTGTGTGGTCAGTGGTTTAAGAGTGCTGAGGGAAAAAGGATATTGATAGTTCAGTTTAAGTGATCAGAATGTGAGAATGGCCAAACGATCATGTGTCTAACTGCCAGACTGGAAAAAACAAACACTCCCACTGAGGTGGGGGATGGGGAGAAAGGGTGACAGAGAATGTAACAAGCAAAACTTAAAGAAAGGAAATGAGTGGGTTCATAATTTGAAGGTGTTGTAGTCTAGCACACTGATCTTTACCTTGCAGAAGCTCACTGCCAACTCTCAGACATTCTTCCAATCTCCACGTGGACCATGACCCCACATTCGAACATCAAGTCATTGTTGCCAGGGTTATCACCAACCTCATTACCTCCAGCAATCTGTCCCCCCACTGCCTCCAATGTTATAGTCTCTCAACCTGGACAACCCGCTTCTACCTTCTTCCCAAAATCTACAAACCAGACAGCCCCAGTAGGTCCATCATATCAGTCTGTTCCTGCCCACCCAACTTATTTCTTCCCACCTTGACTCCATCCTCTCTCCACTTCTCCAGACCATGCCCACCTACATCTGTAATTCTTCTGATGCCCTTCGTCATACAGACAATTCCAAATTCCCTGGCCCTAACTGCCTTCTGGTCATGATGAATGTCACTCTACACTTCCATTCCCCACCAGGATGGCCTCAGAGCTCTTGGGCTTTTTCATGACCAGAGGCCTGAACAAGCCCCATCCATCAGCATTTTCTTCCACTTGGCTGAACTTGTTCTCTCACCGAACAATTTCTCCTTTAATTCATCTCACTTCTGTGAAGTCAAAGGACTGGCTATGGGCACCTGCATGGGCCGCAGTTATTCCTGCCTCTTTAGGGGGCATGTGGAACAATCCTAATTCCAGTCCTTCTCACAACTCTTTTTCTCAGTAAATCAACAACTGTTTTGATGCTACTTCCTGCTCTTATCTGGACCTCAAAAAATTTGTTCATTTAGCCTCCAATTTCCACCCCTGAATAACTTTGATATCATCAATTACCAACACTTCCCTTCCTTTCCTTGACCTCACTGTCTCCATTTTGGGGAATAAACTGTCCACTACAAAGCCACTGACTCCCATTGCTGCCTTCACTTCAGCTTGTCACACCCCACGTCCCCCAGTTCCTTCACCTCCATTGTATCTGGTCAGACAATGCCACCTTCCAAAACAGTGCTGCTGACATGGCTTCCTTCTTCCATAACTGTGGTTTCCTGCCCAAATGCAGTTGACAGAGCCCTCAACTACAAATAGCGGATCACCCCTGCTTCCACTCTTGCCCCTTTCCATCACTAATAACAGCGTGATCGGGTCCCCCTTGTTCTCACTTTTCACCCACCAGCCTCTGCATTCAAAGGATCATTCTCCATCATTTCAGACAACTCCAACAGAGTTCCACAACCAAACACATCTTTCCCTCACTTCATCATCTGCATTTCATAGGAATTGTTCCCTCTGGGACACCCTAGGTCATTCTTTAACCAATACCACCCCCTCCCTTCTCATGAGTCTCACACAGATAGACACTCTACACAAACTGGCTTTCAACAGAACATACGCACACACTCTTTCTCTCTCGCACTTTCTCTCTCTCACACGCACACAGACATATTCTCCACTCCCACTCAATTTGTCATTCTCCATACACACACACTCATTATCGACACACGCAAACACAATTGCAGTCACTGTCCAAACACGCAGAGTCACTTCTCCACACACACACTGTCATTCTACCCCCTCACCACACGCACACTGAGTGTCTCTCTCCCCACACACACACAATCTCCACTCACCCACTCAAGTTGTCATTCTCCATACACTCACACTCACTATCTACACACAGAAACACTCTCCACACACAGAGAGGAACTGTCCATAGACAGTCTACACATAGAAATTGCATGCACACACCTGTGTCGAGTAATCATGAATTAGAAGACAGGAAGCTAGAATTTTCGGAAAAAATGATAGGGGGAGGAGTGCATTGTTCCTTTAAGAGGTAAAGTGCTTTTCTAAACTTAGCAATTTATCGTGAAACATGTATCCGTACTTAGCTGCAGACTGCAGACAGGTCTGGAATTGAAACATATCAATTGGCTGTGCGATTGGAAACCTTTGGCTTGTTTTGATGTTTTGGCAAATAGCTTGAATCAGCTGATTAATTTAAACAAAGCACTTAGAGATTGAAAGCCAATTGAATTTAAATCTGATGGTTTTGACAACTTCGGACTTTTGCTAATGTACAAAAATTGATATGTCATTCCAAGGTATGCAAGGAGCCAGTTTTTGAGAATTGGGGTGAAAGCAACCTCCAATCAAGAAATCTCTAAGGTCTCTAAGAAAGCACCATCTAACCATAATAGTTACCATGGTACTTCTATCTAAAAGTCCTCACAGAAGAATTCACAGCATGATGGCACAGTGGCTAGCACTGCTGCCTCACAGCGCCAGAGACCTAGGTTGAATTCCCACCTCAGGTGACTGACTGTGTGGAGTTTGCACATTCTCCCCGTGTCTGCGTGGGTTTCCTCTGGGTGCTCCTGTTTCCTTCCACAGTCCAAAAATGTGCAGATTAGGTGAATTAGCCATGCTAAATTGCCTGTAGTGTTAGGCAAAGGGGCAAATGTAGGGGAATGTGTGTGGGTGGGTTGCGTTTTGACGGGTCAGTGTGGACTTGTTGGGCCAAAGGGCCTGTTTCCACACTGTAAATAATCTAATCTAATCTAAAAAAAATCCCTGACAGCAGGATCAGCGGAAGAAAGGTATTTATGACTGGAGTGACAGCGGAGAAAGCAGAACATTTCGGAAGACACATTCTCTTTTGACTTTGAGAGACTAAGTTGTTTTTTTCTTTTTATTTGGGTTTGTATAAGTGAGACTTGTGTTTATTGGAATAACATACAAGTAGAATTTTGTTCAGTTAGGGAATAGTTAATAGGTAAGGGGAATTGTTTGGTTAGTTAGTATTAATGTTAATTTGTTCACTGTTAGCGTTAGTTCAATAAACTTTTACTTGTTGCTTATAAAGTGAATATCAGGGATTTTCTTTCATTTAACCAGTCTTTGTAACAGATTAGAAAGTCAAGGTGAGCTTCGTTGGGTGTTTCAATTTTAATTATTAGAGAGGTTTGACCTTTCCCCTTTATAACAAGAGTCATCTAGACTAAAAACATTAGTTTTGTCTATCTCCATGGATACTGTCTGACCTGCTTGAGCATGTACAGATTCCAGCATCTGCAATAATTTGCTGCTTTTTTTTGCATTCTCTTTGAACTGGAGTTCTCAGATAAATCCTATTGTCATTCTCACTGATATTATTCATTAGAGTATAACCTTTTAAAGAAGGCATACAAAATTTACAGGACACTCATTGTGAATTCAGTTGTCAAAGAAGATTTTTAAATAAGACTGCACATTAACACCAACAGGCACTTTTATGGAAATTATGTTAAATAAATGAGCCAAACCAAGTATTACAATCTTTGAGACACTGTCAAAAAGAACATGAATGTGGATGTGTCCCAGCAAGTAAATAATACAAGTGACACATGACCGTACTGAAATTCTGAAGTAGGGTCGTTCTCCATAAAGAATGATCACATCTGTGACATTTCAGATAGCCAAGTTAGGTTGCAGGTGTCAGAATCGTTAAAACTGAATTGTATGATGAGTTTCAGCCAAATCTACCACCTGAACCAAGAATTTATAAAGTTAATTTATTTTTCCTGAAGAATGAGCAGTGAGAAAATTACCTTGGAGTTGTGCCATGTAAAATTAACTGTGCCAGTTACTCATTCGTGAAGTCAGTTCTTGTTATTAGTTTGTATTAGTTTTGTGTTACACCAGTTGCTGCTCTTGCTGCCAAATTGTGGGAAGTGCAGAAGGTATGAACAGGACACAAATACAGACTCAGCAACGAACTGATGAAAGGAACACTTAGAGGTGTTACAGTCTGTACATGCCTGTGATTGAATGCCATTCTAAATTGCGCAGTGTGTATTCAAGATGTGAATGACTTCGGATTTGAGTTGAGGAGCTGGAGTCCAAGCATCAGCCACTGCACCACATCAGGAAAGGAGAAGGTTACTTGGATACTTTGCTCTCGAGGGTGGTCACACCCCTCAGGAAAAGCGATCTGTGCTCAAGAAGAGTAGAGTATGACTGCAGGTGAGGCAAGTGTGAGGATCCATGGGGTTAACATTGAGTCTCAACTCCTGTAACTGTCCAATGGTTCCAAGGTTTTTAGAAACTGTACATGTTAGAGCGGGGATTGCAAGAAAGATTACCATGGCACCTTAGTTCAAGGAATCATTCAAGCGGAGAAAGGATATAGGAATATAGTAGTGGTGGGGAACAGCATAATGCAGGAGTCCCAAGTCAGTGTTGCTTGCCTGGTGCCAGGGTTCAGGACATTGCCTCAGGCTGGTAAAGAACTTGGACAAGGAGGAAAGAGATCCAGTTGTCATCATCCATATTGGTACAAATGACATTGTTAGTACTAGAAAGGATGTTCTGGTGAAATATTTTGAACAGTTAGAAGCTAAATTAACTAGCAGAACATCCAAGGTAATAATCTCTGGACACCTGAGCCATGAGCAAACTGGAATAGGGTGAACAAAGCCAAGGAATTGAATCTGTAGCTCAAACATTGGTGCGGGTGGAATGGGTTTCATTTCATGGGCATTGGCATCAGTATTGGGGTACACAGGAGCTGTTCTGGTGAAATAGGCTTCACTTGAACTGTGATGAATCTAGTGTCCTAGCAAATCAAATAACCATGGGTGTAGACACGGCTTTAAAGTAATTAGAGGGAAGGAAAGGGGTGGGGGAGGGAAAATGTAGGCTTACAAGGTTAGACTATATGGTAGCATTATAGGACAGTTATGTGGACAATGATACTCAGAGTGAGGCAGCACAAGTCAGAGAGTAAAAGCATAGTAAGACAGCAGTAAAAAGGGTGAAAGGTGGAGAAACAGTAAAATGATAAAATAAATGGTTCTTTGTTGGATAAGCATAGTACTGTAAATCAAATAGATGAATTAACTGCAAAAAATGCATGTAAATGTGACCTTATGGCCATTGCAGAGACACAGTTATAACGAGATTAAACAGGGAACTAAATATTAAGGGGATGTGTCATTTTGAAAGAATAGGCAAGAAGGAAATGTAGGCTAGCTTTGTCTGTACAGATGGAATAAGTATGATGGCAAGAAATGATTATGGTTCAGAAGACATAGAATTCACATGGGTGGAGCTAAGAAATAAAATGGGGAGGGAGACATTGCTAGAAGTAGACTATAGGCCTCTAACAGTAGCTATGTGGTAGGACAGGGAAGAAATCATGAGATAATGAGGGCAAGTGAAAAAGGCAATATATTAATCATAGGTAACTTTTAGATTGGGAAAGTTGGATTGGCAGAGGTAACCGTGAGGAAAAATTTCACAGATTGTATTTGGGACTAATTCCAAGAACAATATGAAGTCGATCCAAACATTGATCAAGTCATTTCATATCTGGTGATACGCAATGTGGCATGTTAATGACTGACCTCAAAGTAAAAGACACCTTAGGAAATAGTGACCATAACATGGTAGAATCTCTCATTAAATTTGTGAAGAAGGAACTTGAGTCAGAAACAACTGTGCTAAACTTAAATAAAGGTAAATATAAAATAATCTAGGCAGAGCTATTTGATGTGAACAGGGAGAAGAGTTTAATAGCAAAAATGGTTAAGGATCAATGACAGATGTTTAAGAAAGTAGTCCAGTGGAGAAGAAGAGTTCTCAGAAGGGGATCAGCCAACTGGAAAATTCAGGATGACATCAAATTGAAAGAAAAAGCAAACAATATGGCAAATATTAGTCAATAATTTTATAAACCAACAGAAAGTGACCAAAAACACTAAAATGAGAAGATAAATATAGAGAATGAACTTGCAACTAATATCAAGGCTGAGATGGGCTGAGAGTCAGATTTTTAATCATTAAGGAAATAAAAGATGATGGGGTAAAGACGGGAAATATTCTATACTATAAAACGTTTAAGACATTTTGGAAATATATTGCATTATTGTTACTATAATGGGTCAATTTAGAACAATTTCCATTCATAGAAGTGTATAATATAGTATGAACTATCACATTAATCAATTGATATCAATTGTTATGTCATCATTATGAATTTCTCAAATTTCTGGAATTCACAAACTATTACCATTAATTGTGATGGCAATCACAGAGGCAAGCACAATCAGAACAAAATGATAAGTTCTCAGGATTTCCCAGGAAAGAGATCCTGGTTATTTAGAATCAAGTTGTGTTGACTTAAATACCAACTTAAACATAGATAATCACTCAGGGATATAGGGAGGTTATCTGTTAATTGTACGCATATTAAAAATGACTTATAAGGAATAAAGACAAAATTCACCTTGGCATTTGGGTAATTCTGCCAGGAGCAATTCTTTTGTTGAATCTCAAGATTTGATCATTAAAAAATTCCTTTGCAGATGTTCTGCTTGATGATCAGAGAATCACAATTGTATAACCCGAAAACTGAAATCTCAGATTGAAAATCATGTAAAAAAAAACAGAGAGAACCAATAGAAGAAAAAGCAAAGCACATAACTAGCTCATGCAAAAGGAGTGGGATAATAGCATAGATAAAATAGTCACTGTCACAGATAAAATAATGAGGGAGAAACAGCACAGATAATAGAGTGAGGCAGA
Source organism: Chiloscyllium plagiosum (assembly GCF_004010195.1). Taxonomy (NCBI): domain Eukaryota; kingdom Metazoa; phylum Chordata; class Chondrichthyes; order Orectolobiformes; family Hemiscylliidae; genus Chiloscyllium; species Chiloscyllium plagiosum. The sequence goes on from NC_057713.1 coordinate 70,779,606, forward strand.
AAGAACACAGCTAAAATAGTAAAGGAGCACTGTCACAGATAAAATAGTCAGGGAATTCCAGTACAATTAAAAAGTGGGTGAGAACTGGCATAGATAAAATAGAAAGGTGACCCGGCACAGATAAAATAGTGTGGGTGACCCAGAACAGATAAAACAGTGAGGGGGCATAACCACAGATATATTAGTGAGCGTGACCCAAGACAGATAAAATGGTGAGTGTGAACTGGCACAAGATAAAACAGTGAAGGAGATGTGGCATAAACAAAATAGTGAGGGAGTACCAGCACAGATAACATGGTTAGTAAGACCCAGCAATATCAAATATTAAAAGCCACTCCCATAGATAAAATAATGAGGGAAACATGGCACAGGAGTGGGGCACTACCACAGAAAAAATAATGACAGAGGACTGTCACAGATAAAAAATTTAGTAAGAACAGCACAGATAAAACAGTGAGGGACAGTGATAATGGATAAAATACCGTGGGAGACCAGCGCAGATAAAATAGTGAGAAACATCCGGTAAAATTAATATAGTGAAAGGGCACAATGGCAGGCAAAATAATAATGGAATTCTGGCAGTGATAAACCACTGAGGGTGAACTGGCACAATGAATTAATGAGAGGGCAATGCCACAGGTATAATAGTGAGGAGGCACTGCCACAAATGAAATATTGAGGGAGTTCCGTTGCAGATAATATAGTGAAGGAGACCAGGCATAGATAAAATAGTGAGGGAAACCCAGAACAGATAAAATAATGAGGTGTACTACCACAGATAAAATAGTGAGTTAGTTCCAGCACCGATATATTAGTGAGAAAGAGGTGTATTTTGGCCTGAGTTTTTTATCCTTGTATTTCTCCAAAACCTTTAAGGGATTATGATTGCTACATGCAATAGTCTCAGACACATTGCTCGCAATATCAATGTTGAAATGTGGCAATGCCAAAAGCAAGACCAAGGTCTCCTTCTCGATTGTGGAATATTTCTGTTGATGAGATTATTCAGTTTTTTGGAAAAATATTGAATAGGTCTTTCTACGGTCTCATCATCTTCTTGCAAGAATAAAGCACCAACATCCCCATCACTTGCATCGCTATCCATCTTAAATGATTTTGTGCAGTTAGGTGTGGCCAGCACTGGGGGATTGGTTAACACAGTTTTCAAGTTGTTAAATACCTTCAGATGTTCCTCTGTCTACTGAAAGTTTCTATACTTCTTCTACATGTCAGTCAGTGGAAACCACATTGCTATAATTTGGTACAAACGTCTGATAAAAAAAACGTTCAGTTGCAAGAATCGTAATCCTTCCCTCTTCATCAATGGTATGGGAAACATTCCAATAACTTTTGTTTTCACATCCCGTGGGGCTATATTTCCATATCCATAACATGGCCCACGAATGTGACTTGGACTTTTACAAACTCACTCTTAGCCAGGACTATCACCAAGCCCACCACCTGAAGTTGATCGAACAATTCTGATAGATGCTCCAAATGTTCCTTCCATGTGTGAGTACAAATCACATAATCTTTGATATACAGTTGGGTAATTCCAAAATGACTTTATTGGTTAGCCTTTAAATGTGGCTGGTTATGTTTCATACCAGATGGTGTGACTTTAAACTGGTACAGTCTATTCAACGTCTTGAAAGCCAAAATTGTCTTCATTCTTTACTCTATCCTCTGAACAAGTCCAGCTTAGAAATAAGTTGCTTGTCCCACCTCTCAATGCATTCTTCCAAATATGGAATAGGATATAAATCAGATTTTGTAACTGCATTGATTTTGCGATAATCCGCACATAATCGTTGGGTCCCACTTATGTTTTGGCACCATTACCAAGGTGAGCTTCATTTGCTGCAACTCACTTTGATGATATTCTCTTTGAGCATACATTCAATCCCTTTCTGAACTTGTGCCAACTTTAGAAGGCTAAGTCTATAAGAATGTTGCTTAATTGTAATAGCATTTCCTATATCTATGTCATGCATAATTAGATTAATACTTTCCAGTTTATTTCAATATATCTTCCCATGTGATTATAATAACTCTGTCAGGTCATTTTGAAGGTAACTCAGTAATTTATCCCAATTTTTTGAGAACTTCATTGCGAATTTAATTTGAGGAATTTAATTTAATTTCAGTTCAGAATTATCTGAGCTCGGTTCTTCACTCCGTGTTGTTATCAGTACCACATTCTCCTTTTGCTTTCCTTCCCTATCAGAATACCTTTTCAGAATATTCACATGACAAACTCTGTAAGATTTCTTTCTATCTGGCATACTTATTAAATAGTTCACCTCACTCAATTTTCTTTAATATTAAGGCCCACTAAACCTTGCCTTTAAAGATTCACCTACCACCAGAAGTAACACTAATGCCACAAGCAAAATTGGGAATTTTTGATTTCTTGTCTATTTCCTGTTTCATCACAGGCCTTACTACTTTCAAGTTCTCTCTAGCCAATTCACCCATTCTATTTACCCTTTTCCTAAAATTTGACATATAGTCCAAATATGAACTCTAATTCGACAATTTCTCCGCAGTTTTCTTTTGGTCCTATCACATTATGCCCAGAAATTATTTCAAATGGACTGAATTTAATTGATTTGTTAGGCAGATTTCAAATTGTAAACCATACAAGTTGAATTCCTTTATCTAAATCCTCTGGATAGTCATGCTTCGAAGTCACAATTCTAATGCTCTCTACAATTCTGGATGGTATGCAGTAGATTTGAATTTATTGTAATTGAATTGTCTTATTCTTAAGCTATCCATAACTTTCTTGAATAATTTTGTTTAAAATGTTTGACTCTGTACCTGTGTGGGTAATCCATATCTAGTAAAAAAAATCAATAACTCTTACGCAATCTTTGTAGCCGTGAAACGGCATAATGGAAGCCTACCTCTGGAAATCTAGTAAGACATCCATTATGGTCAACAAATACTGATTCCCGCTTTTTGTTTCAGGTAGGGGTCCTATCCAATCAATTAAGACTCTTGCGAAAGATCCTCAAATGTGAGAAAGATTATTAAGGGTGTTGGTCTTATCATTAACTGAGGCTTTCCAATTACCTGACAGGTATGACATGTCCTGCATTAATCAACCACATACTTATGCAGTCGAAGTCAATAAAAACGTTTTGTCTTTTAGCTTGAGTATTCCTTACTCCTAAATAACCTCCTACTGGTAATTCATGTGCTACCCATGACCCCTCTTTACCATAACCTAACTTGATGAACTTCTTTCATTTCTCACTCAACTGAACATGTGATGGTTTCAATTTTCTTATCAAAATGTCATTTTTAAGACAGTAACATTCTGGGGTACACTCAGATTCTTCTGTGTATACTTTTTGAAAGAACTGCTTTAGTTCATCGTTTCTCTGTTATAATTCAGCTAATTTCTCTGATCTGAAAATATTTTCTTTCTCCTCTGGTTGTTCTTGTTTTATTCTCTCAATCATTTGATCAAACATGTTTTCTGATAAGTATACTTCAACTTCCTTATCTTTGCTCTTTGATTTCTCCTCCTCAACCTGTGACTTTGTGACCTTGTTACCACAAAGTCAGGCAAAGTCTCGGGATATACTTCCTGTAACACCTCAGTTGCCTGATTTTCCACTGACTTTTCAACCACAGTGGGCATCACTCTCACCTATCATCCAGCTATATCATCAGCATCTGGACATCCATTACGGCCAAGGATATACTCTATCCTTGGAGCCAAGAGTTTCTCCAGTACTCCTACAACCACTTTACCACTTTTCACTGCACACTCCAACCTCACTTTATATAATGGAACACTACTCTTCTCACCATGAAATCCACACCACCTTTTCTGGCAATGCCTCTTGTGAATTACATAACTCCTCATCTCTCACAATCAAGGATTGATTTGCTTCTGTATTTCTTAAAATCTTAATTTCCTTACCTGTTCCTCCTGGTGTACATGAGTAAACCTTATCCTCACAAGTAAATTTTTAAAAGAAATCTGGCATTTTCTTCTCAATCAACCTCTGATCATATTGTGCATTCTTTTGCAGCTTTATAGCTTCCCTGACCACTTCAACAAAACTCTCTGGCCGATCTTGTTTTACCACATTTGTTTCCCCAGTGCTTTTTCTAAACCACAAATGCTGCAACTTCATTTAGCCTATTTTATTACAGTTAAAACTCCTGAGATTTTTAACTTCTCTTTCCCAATCATGGGTTTCCTCTTTACCTTGTGGTAAACTACACTTACTGTCTCCAATGAGATCTCCTTTTCCCTTAGCACCTGAACATTTCTTTTTGCCCTAATTTCTATCTCTCATAGATCGAAATTGATTAGATTAGATTAGATTCCCTACAGTATGGAAACAGGGCCTTCGGCCCAACAAGTCCACACCGACCCTCCGAAGAGTAACCCACCCAGACCCATTCACCGACCCTACATTTATCCCTGACTAATGCACCTAACACTATGGGCAATTTAGCATGGCCAATTCACCTAATCTGCACATCTTTGGATTGTGGGATGAAGCTGGAGCACCTGGAGGAAACCCATGCTGACACGGGGAGAACATGCAAACTCCACACAGCCTGAGGCTGGAATCGAACCTAGGTCCTGGCGCTGTGAGGCAGCAGTGCTAACCACTGAGCCATCAATGCCTGAAGCCAAAATGTAATCTATGAACCAACTCATAGTCATGGGCCATTTCCGCTGCTAATTTTGCAATCTTAACCCCTGCTCTTCCACATGAGTTCTCACTACTTCAGGAAGTATATTTTTTTAACTTCTCCCTCTAATTGTTCCTCTAAGAATATCACGTGTTTGATTTATTTTCAATGCTCTTATCCACGTATCAAAATTACTTTGCTTGATCCTTTCAAACTCAATTACAGTTGACCAGGTTCCCTCTTTAGATTTCTAAAATGTTGTCTGTAGGCTTCGTCTTATATGCACTTTATTTATCCACTTTCTCAAATGAAATGAAAAAGGTTTCAACATTCTTCTCGTTGCTTGGACATATTTAAATAGATTCCACTAGACCTTTGCTTACAATGGGATTGTTCTCTATCACTGTCCTCATAACTATTCCTACTTTTTACCTCTACCTCAGCCATTTTAAGTCAACTTTGAATTTTTGGTTCCAACTTCTGAAGTTCAAAAGCTCTCTCTTTCTCCTTTCCTTCTGCTAGGGCCTTATTTTCCTTTTCCCTCTACGTTTAATCACAATGCAAACTGTTTCATTTCCCTTTCTCTTGCCATTGGCTCTAATTCAAGCTGCTCCATTTGTAATTAAATTTTAGCCATTTCCAAATATTCCAATGGCATTCGTGGCGATTGTAAATGCTGCGCAATTGCCACAGATATATCCCCTTTCTTCACAAATGCAGCCAACCTTAACTCTAGCTTGTTTGCCAATTCCAAAAGCTTTGCTGTACTCACTTCCTGTAAAACTCCCCAGGTGACCTCTTCCATCCCCAGAAAATGCTTCGTCACTGAAAGAGCCATTATTACACAAGACATACCCCTGATTAAACCAACCATATGTAATTCGCGAAATAAAAAACACAAAGACTCACTACCTTTGTGTCTAGTAATTATAAACCCAGCATGGTATTAGAGATTTTGATCCCAACAAGAGCTCCCAATTTATTATGGACCAAACTAAACCCCTCAAAGTATATTACGAATATTGCTTAAACCATAACTTTTAAAGGCAAGAAACAGGTGTTGTGTTCCAGGTACAATTCAACTGGTAAAACTACTAGTCTTGAATCAAAACATACTTTATTCATGCACTTCATTAAAAGACAATGAAAGAAAGAAGGAATTGGAATAACAACTTTATCAGAAAACTTACAAGAATAATAGATTATGTAACTACTAAAAAGCAGAAGTTCCAATATTGTAACATACCATAAACACACCCTTGGCAAAGACAAATGCAGTAAAGTCTTGCATGCATTCTCCAGTCCAGGAGGAAAAACATCAAGAGAAAACTATGTCTGTGAGAGAAAGAGAGAGAGTAGCATGGGGAGATTTAGCAAGGCTTCAGAACCCAGCTTCAAGATCCTATCAGCAATTGCCACTCTGAAAAGGACATGTTTATTCCAACTCTCTATTCCCTGTCTGCCAACTGCTTCCCTATGCATGTCAATACATTACCTCTTACACTATAAGTTTTATTTTGCTTCCTAATCTGTTGTACAGAACCTTGTCAAAAGCCTTTTGAAAGTCCACATACACAACATCCATTTATTCACCCTTGTCTACTCTACTGGTCACGTCCTCAAAACAATTGTAGAACATTCCTCAAGCATGATTTCCCTTTAGTGAATCAATGCTGACTTGGACCGATCCTGCCACCGCTTTCTGATGAAGGGCTTTTGCCCAAAACATCGATTTTCCTGCTCCTCAGATCTGCCTGATCTGCTGTGCTTTTCCAGCACCACTTTAACCTAGAATCTGATCTTCAGCATCTGCAGTCCTCACTTCTTTCCAAATGCTCAGCTACAACATCCTTAATAACTGACCCTAACATTTTCCCCACCACCAATGTCACACTAACCGGCCTACAATTCCCTGTTTTCTCTCTCCCTTCTTTTTAAAAAGTGTTGCATTAGCTACCCTCCAGTCCATTGGAACTCTTCCAGAGTCTATAGAATGCTGGAAAATTATCACCAATGCATCTACTATTTCTAGGGTCACTTCCTTCAGTACTCTAGGATGCAGAGCATCTGCTCTGGGGACTTAATTGGGTTTTAATCCCATCAATTTCCCTAATACCATTTCCTGACTAATAAGGATTTCCTTCCGTTCCTTCTTCATGCTTGAGCCCCTGTCCCCTTGCATTTCCAGAAGATTATTTGTGTCCTCCTTAGTGAAGGCAGATTCAAAATATTTATTCGTCTGATCTGCCATCTCTTTGTTGTCCATTATGAATTCACCTGATTATAACTGTAAAGGTTCTACATTTGTCTTCACGTCTTTTTCTCTTCACATATTCTGTTCTCTTAAGAAGCTTTTGCAGTCAGTTTTTATGTTTTCTGCAAATTTACTCTCATATTCTATTTTCCCCTTCTGAATTAAACCCTTTGTCCTCCTCTGCTGAAATTTACATTTCTCCCATCCTCATGTTTGCTGCATTTTCTGGCCAATTTACATCCCTCATGTTTGGCTTTAACACTACCTCTGACTTCTCTTCTTAGTCGTGGTTGAGCCACCTTTCCTATTCTACTCTTATGCCAGTCAAGGATCTATAATTGTTTAAGTTCATCCATGTTCTTTCAAGGTTTTGAGATGGTGCAGAGAGGATTACCAGGATGCTGCCTGGATTAGAGGGAATAAGCTATAAAGAGAGGCGAGAAAAACTCATGTCATTTTTTTCTGGAGCAGCAGAGGCTGAGGGGACTCTTGATAGAAGTCCATAAAATTATGTGGTGCATAGATAAGTTTGATGGTCAGAATCTTTTTCCCACAGTTGGAATGTCTAATACTATGGGGCATGCATTTAAGGTGAGGGGAGAAAGTTCAAAAGAGATGCAAGGGGCAAGTTTTTTACACAGAGTGTTAGGATTCTGGAATGCACTAGTCGAAGTGATGATAGAGACAGACATGATAGGGTCTGTTCAAATACATCCATAGGTCAGAATTTTGTTGCAAGCTGCTGTAGGAGTGGTTCTATGTACATTAGTAATCGTCATACGCAAGGTATGTTACCTCAGAAGGTGGAAAAATGGAATTGCATGAAGATTGGAAGCAGAGGCTATAAAGAAACAGAAGAAATGTTGTACAAACATTCTGTGAATTAAGATAAGTACACGTTTTTGATATAGACTTTTTTTTCCGATATGCAGGGTCCAGAGCCAATAAGATAAAGACTTGCAATAAGTGGATGAGCCTGACCCAACCAGAAAACGATACCACGACTCAAGAGGGATAAGGAAAAAGGATGAAAGAAAACTCTTGGAGCATGCAGGCAGTGAAACTTCCAGAGACTGACCATCACAGAGGGAGTTCCTATTTCAAGGACCTGTGACATCGTGTGTGTGTGTGTGCGTGCGTGTGTGTCTGTCTGTCTGTCTGTAAGAGAGAGAGAGAAAGAAGGCAACATCTGGACAGCGTCAGCTCTCATCGGCAGCAACAAGCAGTTATTTTGATCGGGTATTAGCTTTTATATTCAGTGATTACTCGGGAGTTTAAGAAAACTTCAGAGGGTATATAATTAGGTTCTAGTTCAGTTTTGGGGAAAATATATAAGCTTTAGTTTGTAATAAAGCATATAAGAATCATAGATCATAGAATCCCTACAGAGTGGAAACTGGCCATTTGGTCCAACAAGTCCACACTGACCCTCCGAAGCGTATCCAACACATATCCTTTCCCCTACCCCTCTACATTAGTCAGGGGAAATGTACAGGGGAATGGGTTTGGGTGGGATACTGTTCAGAGGGTCAGTGTGGAGAGACAAATAAAAATGTGAATTACTCCCAGTACAGATAAAATATTGAGAGACAGCTATCAAAAATAAAATACTGTGGTAGACCTGGCAGGTATATAATAGTGAGTGAGATCCACCCAGATAGAAAAGTGAGGGAGACCAGGCACAGATGAAATAATGAGTGAGTCCCGGCACAGATAAAATAGTGAGGGAGTTACGGCACAGATAAAATAGTCATGAAGTGGAGATACCAGATTCAGACTGAGGTAGACAAAGTCAAACATCAAATGACGCCAGGTTGGAGTCCAACAGGTTTATTTGAAAGTGTAAGCTTTCGGAGTTCAGCTTCTTCCTCAGCCTGGTATGATAGAGGGGTATAAGACGCAGTGTTTATTAGCAATAAGTGAACAACTTAAAAACTAGCGGTCCTTGTTGAATCATTTAAGTTAGGAGGTAGACTGCTGTTTAAATTGCAAAATCCTGATCCCTTTCAAATCTTTGTACCTAGGAAATTAAAGGTTTTATCAATATATAAGAGGTGACATCTCATGTTAGACATTACGCTTTTCGGTGTGACGTCCCAGTTTCGAAATCTAAGTTTTAAGCTGAGGTCTTTTTTTTTGACAAGATAATCTTGAATGAAATAATGTGTGTGTGCATGCATGTAATTGAGAGAGTGTGAGAGTATGTGTGTGTATGTAAGTGTGAGTGCATGTGTGAATGTTTGCCTGTGGGAGAGGGTCTGTGAAAATGTGCGAGTGTGTATGTGGGAGTCTGTGTGTGGGTGTGTGGTGGGGCTACCCGTAGTGTGACATGAACCCAAGATCATGGTTGAGGTCATCCTCATGGCTATGGAACTGAGCTATCAGCCTCTGCTGAGCAATTTTGTGTTGTTGCATATCTCAAAGTACACCTTGGAGGATGCTCACTCAAAGATTGGAGGCTGAATACCTGGACTGCCAAAATGTTCACACACTGAGAGAGAACACCCCTCTGTGTTGATCATTGTGCAGTATTCATTCATCCGTTTCTGTAGCATTTGTATGGCCTCACCAATATACCATGTCCAGGGCATTCTTGACTGCATCATAAAAGATAGACAACATTGGCCGAATCACATAAGTATCTGCCACGTCCATGGTGGGTGGTGTTCCCACATATGACGGTAATATCCATGTCGATGATCTGTCATGTCCAGTAGAGGTAGGGTTGTGTGGTGTTGTGGTTGATGTTGGCCTGAAGGCTGGGGGTAATTTGCTGCAAACAATGGTCAGTTTAAGGTTCGGCGGTTGTTTGAAAGCGAGAAGTGGAGATGCAGGGAAGGTTATGGCGAGGCATTCATTGTCATCGATGATGTATTGAAGGCTGTGAAGAACATGGTATAGTTTCTCTGCTCCAGGGAAGTACTGGATAACAAAGGTTACCGTTGGAGGTGTTGTCGATAGTATAGAGGGCTACTGCAGGCTGTAGCGCGACATAGACAGGATGCAGAGCTCGGCTGAGAAATGGCAGATGGCGTTCAACCTGGATAAATGTGAAATGATGCATTTTGGAAGGTCAAACTCAAATGCTGAATATAGGATTAAAGGCAGGAGTGGAGGAACAGAGGGAAATTAGTGTGCAAGTACATAGATCCCTCAAAGTTGCCAAGTGGGTAGGGTTGTTAAGAAAGCATATGGTGTTTTGGGCTTTCATTAACGGGGGGGTCGAGTTTAAGAGCCACGAGGTTTTGCTGCAGCTCTACAAGTCCCTGGTGAGACCACACTTGGAATATTATGTCCAGTTCTGGTTGCCCTACTATAGGAAAGATACAGAGGCTTTGGAGAGGGTGCAAAGAAGGTTTACCAGAATGCTGGCTGGACTGGAGGGCTTGCCTTATGAAAAAAGGTTGAATAAGCTCAGACTTTTCTCTCGGGAGAGAAGGAGGAAGAGAAGAGATCTGATCGAGGTGTACAAAATAATGAGAGGAAGAGATAGAATCAATAGCCAGAGACTTTTCCCCAGGGCAGGATTGACTGGTTTGAGAAGTCATAGTTTGAAGATATTAGGAGGAAGGTATAGAGGAGAGGTCAGAGGTAGGTTCTTTACTCAGAGAGTACTGAATGCATGGAATGCATTGCCAGCTGTGCTGGTGGAAGCCGAGTAATTGGGGACATTTAAGTGACTGCTGGATATGCACATGGATAGCAGTGAGTTGAGGGGTGCATAGGTTAAGTTACTATATCTGCCATTAGGATTAAATCTCGGCACAACATCGTGGGCCAAAGGTCCTGTTCTGTGCTGTACTTTTCTGTGTTCCATGTTCTATGTTCTATGTATCGGTCATATCTTGTGTCTGTCTTCTGAGGAGGTCATTACAATATTCCACTGTGGCACAATAGAATTGGCGATAGATGAACTGAGCATTGCATGCTGGTCTTATGAGTCGTCCTTCAACATCTTCAGGTATCTGTCGTGTTCCTCCTCATCCAAGCAGATCCAGTATATGCATAGGGCTTGACCATCCCGGATGGCTGCTTTAATGCAGTTTAAGTGGACACTCGGGAAGTGCAGCGTCGTAGGTTATCTGTAGGTTTGTGGTAGAATGTGGTGCTGAGGTGTCTGTCTTTGATGGAGATGCAGAAGGAGACTGATTCTAAAGAGTAGTCCATGGTAAGTCTGATGGTGGGGTGAAATTGGTTCATATCATTATGTTGTTGTTTCAGTAATTCTTTGCCATGAGACCAAAGGAAGAAAATGTATCTAATTATTTCTGGAGATAAAATAGCGGCATGAAAGAGCACAGGTAAAATAGTTAAGGGAGCATTGCCACAGATAACATATTTAGTAAGTTCCAGCAGAGTTAGAGTAGTGAGAGCTTACTGGCACAGATAAAACAGAAACGGTAAGATAGCACAAGATAAAATAGTGAGAGGGCACTCCAACTGATAAAATGGAGAAGGAGACCCACAGCAGTGAGTGAGACTGCCAGACATAAAATAGTGAGGGGACACTGCCAGACATAAAATAATGAGTGGGCACTGCCACACTTACAATAGTGATGGGACACTGCCATACTTACAAAATAGTGAGGAGGCATTGGCACACATATAATAGTGAGGGACACTGCCACACATATAATGGTGAAGGGGACATTCCATACATAAAATAGTTAAGGTGTACTGGCACAGATAAAATGGTAAGGAAGACCTGGCACAAAGTTTGTAGTGAGGGCCACTGTCACACATAGAATGGTAAGGATATGCAGCAGGGATAAAATAGTGAGGGAAACATGTCACAGATAGTATAGTGAGGGGGTAGTGCCACAGAAAAAAATAGTTAAAAATCACACAACCCCAGGTTATAGTTATTTGGAAGCAGTAGCCTTTGGAGCACTGCTCCTTCGTCAGGTAGCTGTGGAGCAGGATCATAAGAGTATATAATAATTTATAGCAAAAGTTCTCAGCATCATGCAACTGAAACAATATATTGAGCAAACCTAGATAGCTATTAAGTCTTTCATCTTTTACAATAATGATAGAGTACTAACACAGATAAAATATTGATTAAGAACCAGGCACAGATAAATTATAAATTTGTGAGGCAGAGCTATCACAGAAAGAATACTGTAGTAGATACAATAGTGAGCGGGATGGGCACAAATAGAGTGGGAGACCAACACAGGTGAAATAGAGGAGTGGGATGCTGTCACAGATAAAATGTTGAGAGAGTTCTGGTGCAGATAAAGATGTGAGGGAGACCAGACATAGATCCTGTAGCAAGATGGACCTGGCACAGATAAACTAGTGAGAGAGACTTGGGCAGGTAAACTGTTTAGGGGATAATACCACAGATAAAACAATGACTGATATGCAGCACAGATGAGGTAATAAGGGAGACCCAACACACAAAATAGTGAGACAGCACTGTCACAGATGAAACAGTGAGGGAGACTCAGCACAGATAACTTAGTGCTGAAGACCTGACATGGTTAAAATAGTGAGGGAGATCTGGCACATGAACAATACTGAGGGAGACACTGCACACATAAAATGGCGGGGGTGCGCTGCCATTGATAAATTTATGTGTTAATTGTAGCACAGGTAAAATAGTGAGGGTGACCCAGCACATTTAAAGAAAAGTGATAGAGGCACAGCACAAAAACATAGTGAGGAGACACTGTTCCAGTGAAAATAACAAATGACAGCCAGTAGTTAAAATGGTGAGGGAGATGTGGCACAGATAAAAGAGTGAGGGGGTTCTTCCACAGGTAAAATAATGAGGGAGACCTGGCACAGATAAAATAGTGAAGGAGACCGGTACAGATAAGTTATTAAAAGACACCCAGCACAGATAAAATGGTCAGGCAGTACTGCCACAGCGAAAATGGTGAGTGAGATCTTGCATAGACAAAATAGTGTGGGAACACAGCCACAGGTAAAATACTGATGGTGTTCTGGCACAGATAACATATTGACGGAGACTCTGCACAGATAAACTACTGTGGGAAGACCCGGCACAGATAAATTAGTGTAGGGGCACAGTCACAGATAAAATAATGATTAAGACTCAGCACAGATAAAATACTGTGGAAGACTTGACATGGATAAAATAGTGATTAAGACCCAGCATAGATTAAAATCGTTAGCGAAACCCAATACAGAGAATATAGTGAAGAAGACCTGGTACAGCTAAGATAATGAAGGAGACCTGGTACTGATAAGATATGCGTGGTAAGGGCACAGATAAAATAGTGAGCGAGACCCAACAGACATAAAGTATTGAAGGATGCCCAGCACAGATAAATAGAGAGGCAGATCTGGCACAGACAAAATAGTGAGGATATCCGGGCCCAGATAAATCAGTGAGGGAGACCCGGCACAGATAAGTACTGAAGGATGTCTAGCATAGATAAAATAGTCAGGTGTTATTGCCACAGGTAAAATGGTGAATGAAACACCGCATAGTTAAAATAGAGTGAGAGGACTGTCACAGCTTAAAATAATGATAGTGTTCCAACACAGAAAACACAGTGAGGGAGTCTCCATACAGAAAAAATACAGTGGGAAGACCCAAAACAGATAAAATAGTGCATATATCCCATAACTGATAAAATAGTATTGGGGCACAGCTACAGATAAAATGAAGGAGCAGTGTTCCGAAAGCTAGTGCTTCCAAATAAACTTGTTGGACTATAACCTGATGTTTGAGGAGAAAGTGAGGTCTGCAGATGCTGGAGATCAGAGCTGGAAATGTGTTGCTGGAAAAGCGCAGCAGGTCAGACAGCATCCAGGGAACAGGAGAATCGACGTTTCGGGCACAAGCCCTTCTTCAGGAATGGGGAAAGTTTGTCCAGCAGGCTAAGATAAAAGGGAGGGAGGAGGGACTTGGGGGAGGGGCGTCGGAAATGTGATAGGTGGAAAGAGGTCAAGGTGAGGGTGATAGGTACAACCCAGGTACAACGCACAACCCAGATGTCCTCCTTCTTCAAGGACCGCAATTTCCCCCCCGACGTGGTCGACGATGCCCTCCACCGCATCTCTTCCACTTCCCGCTCCTCCGC